>NC_135661.1:70454205-70764205 GCF_964188315.1 Podarcis muralis | reverse complement strand
ATTAGCATAGGGTAATCTGGTAAAGACATAACAAGAGCCCTGCTGGAACAGGCCTTTGGCCACTCAAGGCCAGCATCCTGTTCTCACAGCAGCCAATGAGATGCCCATAGGAAGCTCACAAGCAATGCCAGATTTAGGGTCATTTGGGCAGTTCTTCTGCACAGGGTGCCAAGCTGAGGGGGTGCAAAATAAAAATAATAAAAGCAACTGACCCCAAAGGAATTATTGCGAAAATAAGTTTTTTTTTGGGTGGGGGTGTTGCCAAATTTTGTCCTAGCTCAGTGCTCCATATTACCAAAGTCCACCCTTGTCATAAGCAGGAGCTGAATGGAACAGCAAGCAAGATGATCAAGGGTCTAGAAGCCAAGCTCCTTGAGGAGCACTTGAGGGAGCTGGGTATGTTTAGCCTGGAAAAGAGGAGATATGATAGCCATCTTCAAATATCTCAAGGGCTGTCACATGGACAAAAATGCATGCTCGCCCCATAACGATTCCCTTGCCCTCCAGATCAGATTTAGGAATTTTGCTGGTGACAACATCTAGGCTAGGAGGACAGGTCTACTCCTACCACAACGGACTTGATAGCAGGCACTTGACTTGATGGCAGTTAAGGATCCTCACTGAAGGGGGCAACATTTCAGGGCCTGTGTTCTATCACTGCTCCTGCGCATTGAGGGAAAAACCACACACACAAATGAATGACCTCAATATTGCCTTTTGTTGTAGTTTGACAAATGGGCACTTGCGCATTGCAAATGGAGAGAGGGAGATGGGAAGACATAAACAAATTGGGGGGGGGGGGGCAGCAGCTGCAGTGGACTGCACGTCCACAGTGTTGTAAACAAACTTCAGAAACAAAGAAAAAATGGAGGATTCTTAATGCAAATTAACATTTATATATATATATTTTTAAAAAGAAGAAAATGTGGTGGAGGAGGAGAAAGCTGTGACTTCTTTCCCAGATAAGCCACCTGCCACCCTTGAAATGTGCTAGAATTTCTCTTCCACCACCCCTCCTTCACACCCGCCCATATTTTCACCGGAAAAAGTTCCATGCAAAAGTTTTCTTTTTGACTCGGTGCTCCAACCATCTGCTTTGCACCAGCATCGAGACAATCCCCACAACCTGCACCTTTCCAGAGCTAGAAGCAAAGCCTACCAAGGAATCTGCAATGCATGCTGGCTTTAATTAGAAAAGGATGCACAGCCTCCTCGAAGCGCCATAAATCTGGCTTTCTGTGGTAAGGAATGTCCTGAATTTAAGTTGTAATTAGAACTTCTATTGATGGCACGAAACCTCATTTTTCATGTGAAGGCTGCTCATTGCTCCCAGTCAAGAAATCAATCTGCGGTCGTTGATGAGATGAGGCTGTCAGATTTGTGGAGTGGATTGATAATGGCAAGCTGGGGATCTTAGCTGCCTTAACCCCTTGGCCACCCGCACTCTGCTGATCATCTTGGGTGGAGCAACAGGCACAGAAGAAGCCGCATATTGGAAGCCCAGATTCCTGCAAATTGCCTAGTTAATGGGCAGACAAACTAAGGTCTGGGGGCCGGATCCGGCCCAATCGCGTTCTAAATCTGGCCCGTGAACGGTCCAGGAATCAGCATGTTTTTACATGAGTAGAATGTGTGCTTTTATTTAAAATGCATCTCTGGGTTATTTGTGGGGCATAGGAATTCATTCATTATTTTCCCCCAAAAAATATAGCCCGGCCCCCCACAAGGTCTGAGGGACAGTGGTGTCAGCTCCCTGCTGAAAAAGTTTGCTGACCATGCCTAGTTCTTGCAGCCCAGCAATAGATGCAACAAGCTTGTCCTGCAATTTCCAGTTATTGAGGCTGTGTTGTTGTGCTGGTGTCTTGAGATACACATTGCAAGAGAAATGAAAAGCTGAACCCACTGAAGTTCTGGTGGCAGCTTCTGATGCAAGTACCTTTAGGCCAGGGGTGAGCAACCTGTAGCCCTCCAGGTGCTGTTGGATGCTAGCTTCCATTTCCCTTGACCATTGGCTATACTGGCTGGGAATTGATAGGAGCTGGATTCCAGTAAGACATTACCAAGTCTGGAGTGCAGCAAGTAGGGGCACAAGAGCTACAGGAATGCCTCCACTCCACGACTGCACTGAAGTCACCCAAGGAAAGTCTTTTGAAATATAGCATGTGGCCATAAGGTCTAGAATAGTACCAGGGAAGGTGTGACCCTCCAGATGTTTATGAACTCCCAATTCCACCATGCAGTGAGCCCTGGAGATGGAGGTTAATTGGGAGAGGGGAGCAGATGAGGGCAGATCCTATGCTATAATTTGCAAACAGCTCTTGCTGGACTGAAGCGTACAAGCACAGTCATAACAACAACAACAACAACAACAACAGACAGACAGACACTTTCACCCAGCTGGAGATTCAGTACAGCAGCCCCAATTGGAGACAGAGCTACAACTGCTAGAGTGAAAAATGTTTGGTTCACCTGATTATATTTAAGTAATCTAAATGAAGATTTTTATCCCATTTGGTAACTGCATTGGATCTGAATTGATTATATATATGTATACTGTCCTTTTAAATTATTTTTCCACACATATACGCACGTGTGTGTGTGTGTGTGTGTATGCAAATGTTTTAGCTGTTTTTATTTATTTATGCAATTGTTCTGTGTATTTATTTATTTATTGTAAATAGCTCTGGGATGCCTCAAGAGAAGTGATTCATAAATGAAATAGTAGTAATAATAATATTAAGGTGGGGTACCTGTATGGTTTGGCCTTGCTGGATAAATAACAGGTATGGGGGCAATCTAAATAAGAACCCACCCCCCACCCCCACAGAAGCAAAAAGAAATGCAGTCCTAATCCCAGACCTTTAAAAAAGATGAGAAGGGGAATCTTAAAAGAAATGTATTTATTTGCAAATGCATACCTATTTCTTATTGCACTTACAGTTAACAGTTCTCCCTAAAGATAAAGAAACTCCTCATTCAAGAGGCAAACAGTGACTGCTGCCTCTGACAGAGAGTATGCTCTACTCAAAACGCATTAGGCATAATAAGAAACTGAAGTGTGTTTGCCAATAAATAACATTTTCCGTTTAGACTCTGTTGAGATTTCCTTCCCTAGGTCTCTTTAAAAACAACAAATCCTCCCCAAGGTTTGTCACAGACCTTGTCTGATTCAAAGACACCCCCTCCTAAATTGCTTTTTAAAAAATCTAGGGTTTGGACAAATGTCCCTTTAAACCAGGGATGGGGGCCCTCAAGCCCAGGGGCCAAATGCATCCCTCCAGACCTCTCTACCTGCCCCTCAAGAGGTTCCCTTGGCACGTCCGTCCCCTGTCCATTCATGCTGTGATCCTTCCATAAGTTATTTTGCCTGGTTGGAATGAACTCTTGCTTGTTAGGATGGGGAATGAAAATATAATAAGGTGTAGAAACTTCTGGCTTTGGGGTGTCTAGAATGCAGCCTACTCAAATCAGTCTTGTGTGGTAGGGCAGGCCAAAGATACTGACAGTGACAATGGTCAGATATTTCCCCACCTGTTCTGCAATAGATATAGTACTTCCCTAACATAGGGAAAAGAGACGCGTGTGGCACTGTGGGTTAAATCACAGAGCCTAGGACTTGCCGATCAGAAGGTAGGTGGTTCGAATCCCCGCAATGAGAGGTGAGCTCCCGTTGTTCGGTCCCTGTTCCTGCCAACCTAGCAGTTCGAAAGCACGTCAAAGTGCAAGTAGTTAAATACGTACCGCTCTGGCGGAAAGGTAAATGGCATTTCCATGCGTTGCTCTGGTTCACCAGAAGCGGCTTAGTCTGCTGGCCACATGACCCGGAAGCTGTACGCCAGCTCGCTCGGCCAATAAAGCGAGATGAACATCGCAACCCCAGAGTCAGCCACAACTGGACCTAATGGTCAGGGGTTCCTTTACCTTTACCTAACATAGGGAAAAGTCTGCTGAAGCAGACCAGTGGCCTATCGAGTTCAGCATCCTATTCTTACAGCAACCAACCAGATGCCTGTGGGAAACCCACAAGCAGAATCTGAGCACAAGAACACTCTCCTCTCCTGGGGTTTCCAGAAACTGGTATTCATGCAAGATACTCAAAAGGAAACCTCTAAGGGAACATCAACTGTGAGGACAAATTGTGCATTCTCTAGCCCCTTGATAAAATCTACAGCAGAAGAACACACGTAGGGCTCTTTCAGTCTCTGAATGGTTAAGAACAGCACCGATCATTGAAGGGAATTTGGTTAAATCTGTCTAGGATCTCAGAGGGTAAAAAAGGCCACCAAATCTGTTCTTCCATACTTAGGCATAGAAAGAACATTAAGAAAAGCAATGCATTTGTTAGAGGCAGATCAATTCGGACCCAGTGACCAGAGTGAACAATATGGTCCATTAGCTCTTTCACCTACCTATCTTTTATTCTCTGTTTTGCTGCTTTGTATTTTATGTTGCGTGCTTTGCTCATCGTCTGTCCACTGTAATAAACACTCGGTTGATATTGGTAGTGTTTGGGTGATCATACAGACACTGCTTTAGTGGCACTTTTCTGATCTTGTAGCATGTTGGCTTCTGTGCAACTATTCTGGCTTCCTTTAAGCCAGCCAGCCACAACCTGTTTCCTTCCGGATGCTTTGCATGATGACTCCCATCAGTCCCAGCCAGCATGGCCAATGGTCCATAGATTATTGGAGTTGTAATTCAATACATCTAGTGAGTCGCCAGTTTGGGGCAGGCTGCATTGAGTGAGAGCTCCTTGTTATGCCTGGGGAACTCTGGCTTCATGCAAGCCAAGACCTTGGGCTGAAGCTGACATGCGACAGAAGAAGAGTGGGATTATAGCACTTGCCTAAGGCTTCATCAATCCATGGTTTACCAGCTTTGGGTGTTCATCCAAGCTGGATCAGCATTGCCAACTGAGCTCCATGGCTGCATGAGGATTCCCCCCAGTCCTAGCCTGACATACTGACCACTGTGCCACATTGCATCTCTAGGGCTTCTTCAGTCATAAATGTCTAATCAGAGGAGAATTTGGGCTCGTGCCAGCCTAGTAGTCAGCCCTATCTCTCCCCCCCCCCCCAGATGTCCTGTCTGTTATCTCAGAAGAAGGATAGGCACATCTTATGCTTGCGCTGCTACAATGGACATCTCTGTCAAATTGCTACTAACCAATAGCAGGTGGTTATAGAACATTTGGCTGGTTATGAGGGCATCTGCAATTTTCCATTCATTCCTTTAAGTGATCTTCCACAACCATGCACCAGGCAGAACAGTACAGCAGGCAACAAGTGAAGCAGGGATGGCCCTGGGGTGGCCTGGAAATGGTTGGCAATCCCACCCAGTGATGGAGGGAAGCAAGGCATTTTGCTGAGGTGAAGGAGAAGTTGAAACTCACTTCAACAGTGGTGATTGGATGGAGTCCTCTACTGCAGTGGAAGAAGCAACTTAATTTACCAGGGCAGGATATACTACATGGCATACATAACTCTGTCCCTCAACTAGCGATATAAGGAGGCAGCAGTTTCCATTCCATCCTGTATTTGTCACAGTCAGCGCTGCTTCTGTTCTGCTGCAGTTCAGTTTCTGCCAAATACTACCTTATTCATCCACCTGCCTACTTTTTAATGTAAGCTGCATAAGTTTCATAACTTACATAGCTTAAAATTCATCACAGCTTGAAACAGTGTTTAAGAAGTCGTTCATTACGTATCATTTATAGACTTAAATACAACAAGGATGTGGACAATCCTATTCGCTTAACTGGTTTCAATTCCTGAACACAGGCAAACACTCAAACTGCAGCAATTTCTGTTGTTTCCCCTTTTCATCTGATTGCTCTGACATCCCTACCTCCAACAGATGGCAATGGCCAAAGGACTGACACCACTGCCCTCACACCCTGAGCATCTGCAGCCTGAGGCAATTGCCTCAGTTTACCTGACATTAGGGCCATCCCTGCTTCACCTGTTGCCTGCTGTACTGTTCTGCCTGGTGCATGGTTGTGGAAGATCACAAGAGCTCTGTGACGACCCTATTTCCTAGGAACGCCTGTTTAATACTCTGGGAGCTATAATGCTCAATACATACCCACGGGAAGACCATGATCTTTGCTGCAAAGCCACAGACAGGCTCTCTTTTCTATCTGCTGGATATGCCTTTGCCAGAGATGCTGTAGGGCACATGAAGAGAGAGCTGGAAGCAACAGAGCACTAGTTAAATGCCATTTCTAACATACAGCCTTAGCTCCCCAACAAGGCAAGGACCGTGAATTCCCTTCCTGGCTTCCAGCTGAGCTAAAAGTGAGGATTCGTCATTCTTTCCCCTTAGAGGCGAGCAGCTTTTGATTTCCCTCTCACAGCCGCTAATGAATTGGCTGCAGTTTGGTTCAGCAGAAAATCCCAATTGTGGCTGCAAGGAAGTAGAAAGCAGGGGGAAATTGGGTGTGCAAAGAAGGCGCTCAAGTCACCATCGCCAAGAAACAAACACTATCAAAACCCACAGGGAAAAGGTTCAGTAGCAGAGAAACCTGCTGTGCATGCAGAAGGTCTCAGTGTCAGTTCCTGGTATCTCCTGGGAAAGAGTCTTCACTGAGACCCCGGAGAGCTGCTGCCAATCAATGTAGACCAGGGGTGGGGAACCTGAGGTTATGCTGTTGTACTCCAGCTCCCATCAGCCCCAGTCAGCATGGCCAAATACCAGGGATTCTGTGAGGTATAGTCTAGCAACATCTGGAGGGCCACATCCATGGTGTAGACCACACTGAGCTAGATGAACCAGATTTCTGACGTGGTCTAAGGCTGCTTCCTGTGCGCTTACTTTCTTTACTTACTCATTCACCTTCAAATAATTAATTTGGCAGGAGGCCACAGCTCAGTGTTAGTTGCAGTTAGTTGGAAAGGATACAAGGATGCTAAAATGAGTTTTCCTGTTGCTAAAAACATTAAGATAGACCCTCCCTGGGTGCTAAGATTGTCAAAGACAATCTTGGTAGTTCCACCCTTGGTAGTTCCTTGGTAGTTCCACCACACTAAGAAGTTTGGATTGGTGGTGGCCCCGGAGAGGACATCTTTTGTGGCAGCTCCTAGGTTGTGGAATTCCATCCAGACAGAATTGTGTGTAATATAGTTTCCATTGTATGCTGGAGACACACTATCCTTTGATACTTGAGATACGACCTTCTTTATTCCTGTGACTATAATTTCTTTACAACTGATTTTAGTATTGGATTTTAAACTGCCCTGGGACCTTATAGGGAAGGGTGAACGAGAAATCAAATTAATAATTACATTTATGAGACATAGCCATCCTACTAAGGTCCCCTGGTCCAGCTGCTACTCTTCCTCCTCTTGCCCTCTTGAAACAATGCATGAAAAGTGATAAATCCAAGCACCACAAACAAAACAACACAACACATGTATTTGGAGGGGAGTTTCATGAGATGTCATGGGAACACAGGAAGTTGCCTTATCAGATCACTGGTTCATCTAACTCAGCAATGTCAATACTGATTTGCAGTGGCTCCCCAAGGTTTCAGTGGAGTGAGAGTTGGCAAGTGGAGAGTTGTAGGCCCAGCAGTAATAACAATAAGCCCTCTTAGGACTGTGCCACTTTGAAATGCAATGTTTGAATGTTTCCTCCTCCCAGTGAAAACAGAAAATATTCCAGGCAAACAGAAAACTTGCATATTGGGTAGAAAGTAGGTTAGATTCCACACCCCCAAATTAGTTTTTTTGCTGGAAGATTCCTTCCTTAAAAATAAAATAAAATAGAGAATATATAGTTGTGCTGTTCCCCTAAATTCTGAAGTGGTGCAGCTTGGGAGGGTTATGCTGTGCAGATTATCTCTAATGCTAATTGACCCGGCAGTAAATGGTGCAAAACGTAATCTGCAAGCAAGTACTTGTGATTCTCACCCCCCCCTCCAATCCAGCTTCTCCTAGCAATCAAAACTCAGAGCAGATTTGCCTTTCCGGCTGCAGCCCTCATAATTAGTCCCTGGCACATTAAAGTTTTATAGAAAAAATATTTAAATTAACAAGCAGAAAAGAATATGAGAGTCAGAAATAGAGTTGACTGAGACATGGAAAAGCATAAAAAATGTGAGAAACAGATCTGTGAAAGATTTTACAGATGGTGTGGAGCAGTTCTCAGAGGGACTGGACTCATGCATTGCCTGCACACATGAAGGGGGTGGGAAGGAAGGCTACACCAGCTAGCCACACACTCAAGCGATCCTTGCATGCATAATGCTAAATGTGCCTAGGGCTTCCATGCACTCAGAGTTTCCAATCACACAGAACCCACTGCAAGCATGTAGCTGTATGTGCACCAGGGGTCTTTTATGCATTCAGCCAAACACATGGATGCCTTCTGTTCTGAGTGATTGCTGCCACAATACGAAGGTGCTGGCACAAATGGAGCAGGGGGAGAGACCTCACATTAGGAGTTCTGGGTTCAGCAAAACAAAACCAGGCAAAGCAAAGCATGGCAGAGTCCCTGATTTCAGCAAGGCAAAGCAGGCTCAAAGGAGGCAAAGCAAAGTCCAGGCTCTCATGCAGCAAAGGAATGCATTGTCCACTGCTGCTGCTGTAGTGGTGAGCTCCTCAGAGGCTGGATCTGCCCCCCATGCCACCTCTCCAGTGGCCTCTTGGTGAATAGGAGGCACTGCTGGTCTCCTCTCACCCCTAGGGAATAAATGGTGGAGACTGCCCTCTGGGTTCTCTTGGGTTCTGCATCCACCCAGCATGCTTCAGAGTGGGCCTCTTTCCCCACCACAATGGTTTTTGATTCTCAGTTCAGCTGATTTGATTCCAGTGCTTGTTCCTGATGTAGATCTTCATTCACTTCTTCTTCCCTGGTGGGAGAGCACTATTTTGTGTTTTGCCTCAGGTGCCAAAATGTTTTGGGCTGGCCCTGCCTGCATTTACACCTTCCACCGGCAGAGGTTCCCCACCTTTGCTGTAAACTGGTCCCCCCTCCCCGAATGTTCAGCCATTCCTAGTAGGGTCGCCAGACCTCCAGGTATGACCTGCAATCTCCAGGTTTACCTGGCCCTCTCCAGGTGGCAGGTGGAGGGCTCAAATTTCCAAATGAGTGAGAGAGACTTTAATTAAATAATAATAATTAAGGAGACTGTGCTCACAGCTTGCAAGCTTCAGCCCAGCAGGCTGCAAATTATAAAACTGACACTCCAATAGATCTGCCTTCCATTGTTGCCCTCTCCCAATTAACCTCCATCTCCTCCAGGGCTCACCACCATGACATCACCAGGGGGCTCCTCTTGGTCTTAGGTTTGGGTCCTGAAAACCCAGGGCCTGGGGTGCTCCTGACCTGGGGACCTTAAATCCTAGCACATTCAGTGAATGCCAATATGCAATGGTGACGGGGGGATGAGGGTAATAGTACCAGCTGCAGAATCTGTTCCACATGATCTATGCATAGTATCCTGCTCTGCTGCCCCTCTGACTGCTTGGGTAGCTAAGTCAGTTCTATGATACCTGAGGCAGTCCCCTCACATTGCCTCATGGGTGGGCCTGCCCTGCCTCCAGGCCTTGCTATCTGACCATTAGGACTTCTACACAGGCCATGCTGCTCACTGGCCCAGCAGTGCCTCTCCTCGAGTGCATTTGCTTGGCTGGAATGTTTCCTTGCCTGAGAGATGGGTGGCTATTTGTTGTTTGTTGTTTAGTCGTTTAGTCGTGTCCAACTCTTCGTGACACCATGGACCAGAGCACGCCAGGCCCTCCTGTCTTCCACTGCTTCCTGCAGTTTGGTCAAACTCATGCTGGTAGCTTCAAGAACACTATCCAACCATCTCGTCCTCCATCGCCCCCTTCTCCTTGTGCCCTCCATCTTTCCCAACACCAGTGTCTTTTCCAGGGAGTCTTCTCTTCTCATGAGGTGGCCAAAGTATTGGAACCGCAGCTTCAGGATCTGTCCTTCCAGTGAGCACTCAGGGCTGATTTCCTTAAGAATGGAGAGGTTTGATCTTCTTGCAGTCCATGGGACTCTCAAAAGTCTCCTCCAACACCATAATTCAAAAGCATCAATTCTTCGGCGATCAGCCTTCTTTATGGTCCAGCTCTCACTTCCATACATCACTAATGGGAAAACCGTAGCTTTAACTATACGGACCTTTGTGGGCAAGGTGATGTCTCAGCTATGGAATAACCCCTGGCTTTTTCATACCTGGCATGTTGCCTGCTGTACACAGGTAAGAATCACTTGCATTCTCCATTCACTTTTGCTCCTGGCTCCACCCACTATTGTTATGTGTCCCCCAGAGGTTTACCCTCAAGGAATGTGGGCCTTAGGCTGAAAACATCCCCCTATTCCTAGTTTAAGGAATACAATAATAGGGCTTATTTGCCCCCACCTAAACCGCCCAGGTGACTCCATTGCACAAATCAGTGCAGGCTCAAGTTTTTAGGTGCCCTCACAATAATGACCTCACAACAGAGGGGCCCCTTCCCACCAACACTGGCAAACTTATTAGACTGTAGACTGAGAAGCAGCAGCAGGTAACCATGGAGCGAGTTGGAGCTGCTCTTTAAATTGTCATGGCATTGCTTTCGGTCAAGGGTAGTCAACATGGTGGCTTTCAGATGTTGTTGGACTCCAGCTCCCATCATTCCCAACTCTTGGCCATACTGGCTGGGACTGATGGGAGCTGGAGTCCCACAGCATCCATGTTAGCTACCCTGGTTCTGGGACATTGCGAGAACTTCATGTGGTGGCTATCTTTGGTGGCTATCACACGGTGGGTCCCTGGAGCAATGCAACATGAAGCATGGGTGGAAATTGAAATGGCAACTCCAAGACACCCCGTGTTCACTGGTGTGTCAGAAAAGGGGTCCCCCCAGGGCAGGCATCAGTACCTGGGCCTGTTGGAATGCTGAACCCCAACAGCTGCCCTGTGATACTGAGAACTGACACCAAACTTGGAGCAAAGCTCTCAGGAACTAAGAGGAAGATTCGCCTGTTCTCTGCCTCATCTTTCTCTTTTCAGTCTCCACTGCAGATTAGGGTGCCCCGTCTCACAGTTAGTGCCATCCCTGTCTAATGCTGGGGAATAAAGGGAGGGATGACTTATGGTCAGGTGGCTCTATTTCAAGTACAGAAGATCCCTTTAAGCCAGCTCACGAAGAATGTGCGCAAGTGAGTGAGGGAGAGGAGTCTCTACTGGGCCATGCTAAGCCCAGAGCTCACTCCTAATTGTGGGATATTCCAGGGGCTTTTGTGGATTAGGCCACAGTGCTGTTCCGTAAACCTATGCTGAGATTTACTAGGAGAAATGGCAGAAGGTGTGTGTGTGTTGTGGGGGTGGGGATAGCCTCCCTCTTTATGGGGCACCTTTTATGCTCTGCAGTTTAACACACCAATTTTTTTACAGCTGGCAATTCTAAGCCCCATCAATTCAGAGCTGAAATTGAGGCAATGGCAGTGCCCAATCAAAGTGGTTATGCTGAGCGGGGAAACGGCTTCTGAGGAGCTGGTAAGGCTGCAACTGGGGGAGACCATGCACAGATAGCAGAGGAACTAAATGTAAGAGGGCATGTTGGGATCCATAGAAGGAAGGGAACATTGAAACCTCCCATACAAGGTTGCCAGACCTCCAGGGTTGATCTGAAGTCTCCAGGTTTGCTTAGCCCCCTCCAGGTAGCAGGACGAGGGTGTGAATGCCCAGGTGGGCAAGAGTGCCTTTTTATTTATTTATTTATTTATTTATTTATTTATTTATTATTATTATTATTATTATTATTATTATTATTATTATTATTATTATGCATGTAGCTTGAAAGCTTCAGCCTGACAGAAGCTGGCTGCCAATTACTGCATAGATTCTCTGAGGAGTTTGCCTTACTCTGCTCCCTCCATCCCTCTCCCAATTAACCTCCATCTCCAGGACTCAGTAGTAAGATGGAAAGCAGTGGAAGAATAGCCAAGGCCTGCCCCTGTGATAGCAGCAGGGCAGCCCCATGGTCTCCACTTTGAGCCCTGAAATCATAGTGTCTGGGATGCTCCTGACTGAATGGTTGTTGTGCTTGTTTTGATTGCTTGTGAGTTCTGCCCTGGGCGGCTCCTTTAGAAAGAAGGGCAGGGTGTACATTTTAAACAGCCTGGCCTTTCAACAGAGGTGAAGGAGAAGCCCTGCTGTTCCACCTATCCCTCTCGTATAGCCTGGTGGGGAAAAACTGAGGAAAGAGGAACCAAATATGACAATGGAAAGTCTGAAAGCAGTGTTTTTAGCTGTGTTGGTGCTGCATAGTGGCAAAGGGGGGGGGGAGGAATACTACGTGTCTGCATTGGGGTGTGTGTGAGGTGGATGGGGTTAGGCCCCAAATGATAGCACTTTGATGAGCCCCCCCCCCCAAGTCTGGTTCTGGCCCTGGATCAAGGGTCTGGAAGTTGCCCATCCACAATAAGCCCCTGAACAGCAGACTGAGCAGGCCCACAGGTGACCTGGCCACAGTCTTCTTCACTAGGGTGAGATGGAGTGCATTTCTATTTAAATAACAGTAACTATTAGGGCTGTGTACTGGATTTGGCCAAAGCCTGAATCCTGAACAGAATCAGGTGGATTTGGTGGGTGGGGGATCCAGGCTTAGCCTAAGTTAGGTGGAGATATTCCTGGATCATAGAATCATAGAATTGTAGAGTTGGAATTGTAGAGTCATCCAGTCTAACTGGGTTGGACTAGATCACCCTGGGTTGGATCACCTGGAGTAATCAGGGACTACCAAGGAGTGGGGCATTGGATGGGAAGGAATGTCAGTTGAGAAGGTACGAGAAGCTACAGGGCTCTGCTCAGGGAAGCACTCTGCAGAACTGAACCCTCCATTCAACAGCTTTTGAAGATTCAATTCTGTGCTGTGCTTTTAACTTGCTGGAAAAGCACATGGACTCCCTACTTTAGGTCTTGACCAAGAGCAGGAGGGTTCAGTCCTGCAGGGGTGTTTTTCACAAGCACAGAACCTGGGTGGGGTGGGTGACTCCTGGGTCAGTCCAATTTGGGGCTGGGGGTTGGGGGGCCTGGATCAGGTTGAGGCGGGCTGTGTATATAGTCCTAATAATTATTTGCATCTATGCAAATTTAGCATATACACATTTTAAGCAAATCCATACAGCTTAGCAACCCCCCCTCCCGCTTTTTGGGTAATGCCTAAGTGTCTAGTCTGTCTCCAGTCAAAAGGGTTAATTACTAGGTGAGATGGGAGACACAGCAGTGCCTATGCTAATCTGAGTATACAGTACTGTTCTGGACACGTGATCAGCTTGGCTTGCTATAAGAAGGCAGCTTCCGATGCTCTCTATGCCAGGACATAATAGCTCCTATGTTGACTGGCCAGATGGCCATGGGAATCTCTCAAGGAGAGCCTGCCACGATCAGTCGCTAGCCGGCTTGCTTTTACATAACCCAGTCCACCTCTCTCTCTCTGCAATTCTCGGTGCTCCCATTTCCTTTCGACGGGGCCTGCTGCTCCCTTTTGAGCCTGGAGATTTCGCCTTTTGTGTGCTCCTTTTGGGCACCGCTGTTTTCCTTAATTGAAAACAAAATCGGCCAGGGTGAAGTGTGTGGCTGCCCAGCGTGCTCAGAGCATTTCTCCGCATGGTCTATGTGGCCTTCTCAACGGCCCCCAAGGGGAACATTCTGAGCTGCAGGCCCTGCTTATAATGAACACAGAACTGGGAACAAAGCCACTATATCCAAGACAATAGGATGCCCCTGACCATCTCCCTCTCTTGCACACCTCCTCTCCTCTCTTGAGTCGGTCAGAGCACATATGATATAATTCCTTCTGCATTGGCCCAGCTAAGGTCTTATCTGCATTATACATTTCAAGCCCTATCACATCACTTTAAACAGCCATGACTCTCCCCTTCAAGAATCCTGGGAACTGTAGATTGTTAAAAGTGCT
Organism: Podarcis muralis; assembly: GCF_964188315.1. Lineage (NCBI taxonomy): Eukaryota > Metazoa > Chordata > Lepidosauria > Squamata > Lacertidae > Podarcis > Podarcis muralis. The sequence goes on along the minus strand of NC_135661.1, from coordinate 70,750,289 downwards.
TAGAGTTGCTAGGAGACCCCTATTCCCCTCACAGAGCTCCAATTCCCAGACTGGTTTAACAATCAAGTCCTTTCTCCAGGAAACTCTGGGAACTGTAGCTCTGTGAGGGGTATAGATGTATCCTCACAAGTCTCAGCACCCTTAACAAACTACAGCTGCCAGGAGTCTTTTGGGGGAGCCATGCCTATTTAAAGTGCTATGATACAACTTTAATTGTATAGTGCAGATGGCACCTTCGTCTCATCATCTTCTGCCATGTTCTCTAAGTATTCCAAGGCTATTATGCAAAGTCTTGTTCTTCTCTTGACTGAAAACAGAGCTGGGGAACCCATGGCCTTTCAAATGTTGTTGGACTCCAATTCCCATCAGCCACAGCAAACGCTCAAGGATGATGGGATTTGTAGTCCATCAACATCTGGAGGGGTTATAGGTTCCTGGCTTATTTCAAGCTGCTGTCACGTCACTCAAAATAACAGCCACCAACCATCCTTTGTGATTCCCAGAAGCAAAATGCAAAGTGGCTGTCTAGGCAGGAGAGCTGCAGGAGAGCTCTGACATCCACAGTACAGGAAAGCTTTTGAACGTGTTGCTCACTCTGACTTTGTGTACCCCAAATCTCTTAATGGCTGTCTCCAGCAACCCCATAATGCCCCACATCTACATTCTAATTCTTCTCAATGGCTCCAGATGGGATGGAAGTGAGGAGGTCCAATGCCTAGGGAAAACAGCTGCTCCCAATGAATTTTTGACCCATTTAGTTGCAGGGAGGGTGCTATCATTCTCAACAACAGCAGTTTTTTAAAAGGCATTTTTTTAACCTTGGACATTTAGCAAACTTCCTCCTTCTTGTCCTCTTCTTTTAATTCTGAAAAGAATGGAAGCAATAGAAGCCCTAAACACAGGAGCTTGGCCTTCTGTCAATTGGTCCATCTAGCTCAGTATTGACAGGAATTATACCAGAAAGATATGGATGTCTCGTACACCCCAGGTAGTGTGGTTGCTAACCTTGAGCCAGACATCCTGGAAATTGAAGTCAAATGGGCCTTAGAAAGCACTGCAAATAACAAGGCCAGCGGAAGTGATGATATTCCAGCTGAACTATTTAAAAATTTAAACAAAGATGCTGTTAAGGTGCTACACTCAATATGCCAGCAAATTTGGAAAACTCAGCAGTGGCCAGAGGATTGGAGAAGATCAGTCTACATCCCAATTCCAAAGAAGGGCAGTGCCAAAGAATGTTCCAACTACCGCACAATTGCACTCATTTCACATGCTAGCAAGGTTATGCTTAAAATTCTACAAGGCAGGCTTAAGCAGTATGTGGACCGAGAACTCCCAGAAGTGCAAGCTGGATTTCGAAGGGGCAGAGGAACCAGAGACCAAATTGCAAACATGTGCTGGATTATGGAGAAAGCTAGAGAGCTCCAGAAAGACACCTACTTCTGCTTCATTGACTATGCAAAAGCCTTTGACTGTGTCGACCACAGCAAACTATGGCAAGTTCTTAAAGAAATGGGAGTGCCTGATCACCTCATCTGTCTCCTGAGGAATCTCGATGTGGGACAAGAAGCTACAGTTAGAACTTGATAGGGACCAACTGATTGGTTCAAAATTGGGAAAGGAGTACGACAAGGCTGTATATTGTCTCCCTGCTTCTTAACTTATATGCAGAATTCATCATGTGAAAGGCTGGGCTGGATGAATCCCTAGCCGGAATTAAGATTGCCGGAAGAAATATCAACAACCTCAGATATGCAGATGATACAACCTTGATGGCAGAAAGCGAGGAGGAATTAAAGAACCTTTTATTGAGGGTGAAAGAGGGGAGCACAAAATATGGTCTTAAGATCAACATCAAAAAAACGAAGATCATGGCCGCTGGGCCCATCACCTCCTGGCAAATAGAAGGGGAAGAAATGGAGGCAGTGAGAGATTTTACCTTCTTGGGCTCCATGATCACTGCAGATGGTGACTGCAGTCACAAAATTAAAAGATGCCTGCTTCTTGGGAGAAAACCAATGACAAACCTAGATAGCATCTTAAAAAGCAGAGACATCACCTTGCCGACAAAGGTCCGTATAGTAAAAGCTATGGTTTTCCCAGTAGTGATGTATGGAAGTGAGAGCTGGACCATAAAGAAGGCTGATCGCCGAAGAATTGATGCTTTTGAATTATGGTGTTGGAGGAGACTCTTGAGAGTCCCATGGACTGCAAGAAGATCAAACCTATTCATTCTGAAGGATATCAGACCTGAGTGCTCACTGGAAGGACAGATCCTGAAGCTGAGGTTCCAATACTTTGGCCACCTCATGAGAAGAGAAGACTCCCTGGAAAAGACCCTGATGTTGGGAAAGATGGAGGGCACAAGGAGGAGGGGACGACAGAGGGCGAGATGGTTGGATAGTGTTCTCGAAGCTACCAGCATGAGTTTGACCAAACTACGGGAGGCAGTGGAAGACAGGAGTGCCTGGCGTGCTCTGGTCCATGGGGTCACAAAGAGTCGGACATGACTAAACGACTAAACAACAACAACAGCTCAGTATTGTCTACACTGACTGGCAGCATCACAACAGGAGGTATTCCGGGCTCTTACCTGGGGATGCTGGAGATCCAACCTGGGACCTTCTGTGCAGTGTTTTTTTCTGGAGGGATGCAGGGGGACTCATACCCCTGAACATTTTGTGTTGCCCTGACTGTCTGACCGATGGACCAGCTGGCATGCCAGCTGTCTCCACAGTAGGAGCATGGACTGGAGCTCCATCATTATTCCCGCTGGAGCCTGGGGAGGGGAGTCTGGGGCGGCCGCAGTGGAAGTGACGTCACTCCTCCTCCTCCTCTTGCCGGGCTAGAGCCAGCCGGTGAACACTCACCCCTCCTCACTCAAGCTGACCCTGCCATCACCATCACCATTGGCCTCCACGGTGATGAGTCCCTCATACAGGGGTTGGGGGGAGGAAGAAGAGCCAAAATGAGAGTACCCCTAATTTTCTTAATTTTTTTTAAAGAAAAAAGGCACTGCTTCTGCATTTAAGCAGGTGATCTAACCACTGAACTATTGCCCTTCATCAATGTAGCAGGCAACACCAGCCTTAGATGTGCTCAGCTCCTGCCCTGAGCCTGCTTTGACCCATCAGCTTCTTCTTTTTCTTTGGCGATCACTTGCAGCCGAGTAAGATTGTCTTCCATAAACACAGTTTTAACAAAGTGACTTTGGAGGCCAATTCTGGATCCACCCGTCCTTCCACAGTGGGGACATTGGTTTCCGGGCAGGAGTTGATTTGCCAAACGTGTGCAGCCACTGTGAGAACAGGATGCTTCACTAGATGGGCCACTGGCCTGATCCAGCAGGATCTTAGGTTCTTCTTAGTAGAGATTAAAGGCCATATAGGAAGCTGCCTCATACGGAGTCAGATCATTGGTCCATCTGGCTCAGTATTTTCTGCACTGACAACATATGATTGACAACATATCGACTGAGGACATTCCTGGCTTTACCTGGAGATCCCAGAGGTTGGACCTGGGACCTTCTGGATGCAGAGCAGATGTTCTAACCACTGAGCTACATCCTTTCTCTTAAAGGGGGAGGGTGCTGGAGAAGCCAAGCACAGGAGATTGCCATCAGCCTCTATTCCCTTCCCCTTTTCCTTTCCCCCCAGCCGCTGTGATTGATAGCCGAGGCGGTTGGCGAAGGCTGAGTCAGCTCCCCAGCGACCTTCGCAGAATTCCTCCAGGTCCCCAAATTCCCCATCTGTTGCTCGGTGTCACTCAGGCTCAGCAGATTGATGGCAGCTCACGGTCAATTTCTCTGATGCACTTTTGCTGAGAGACACTCGTACATCTTCCCGGTGTCATCTCACCCGATCTGAGGTCAGGCTTTCAACAGGCAAGAAATGTTCCAGAATAAATCACCGCGCGCACCCCCCTTCGAGCGTGAAGGGGAGGAGGAGGAGGGGAGCAGAGCAGCGGGGAGATGGGCACTGGCAGTCGCAAGCGTGGCACACAACAGAAAGGGCAGGAGGAGGCTGATTATACCCTTTGAGAGAGCTCCTCTGGCAGGAGTCCGTTTCCATCTTTGATTGTGGCCCTGAGATCGAGAGGGTTGCAATTTCGGTTGCTGGTGGAAGAGAAGCCTGTGAGCACAGCGTGGGTCAGCGTGATCCATGCATTAATCCTCTGAGCTTGCAGTTTCTTAAAATAATGTCGGAAACAGAAAAGAAGAAGCACATATTGGGGGTGAACCTGAAGGCCTGCATGCGATGTTAAATGCATCATTTGTTGGGTATGTTTTTGATTGTTTGTTTGTTGAATTTATAGCCCACTTTTTCCCTCCAAGAAGTTCAAGGTGGTGTACATGGTTCTCCCAAATTAATCTCCAAAACAACCTTGCGAGGTAGGTGAGAATGAGACGGGGGACCACGGGCAGCCAGTGAGTTTCATGCCCAAGTGGGATTTGAACCTTGGTCTCCCACGTCCCAGCCGGACACTCCAACCACTTTACCACACTAGCTCTCTTTTTAAAAAGCATGTGTAGGAAGACAGGAGTGCCTGGCGTGCTCTGGTCCATGGGGTCACAAAGAGTCGGACACGACTAAACGGCTAGACAACAACAGCAGCAGTGTATAATCTGGATTGGAGCCAAAACAGACCGCTGAAGCAAGTCCAGCCATTCTCTCTCCTCCCGTGTCCCCTGGGGGGGGGGGAATCACTCTGCACTGCAGAAAACGACAGATAAATAGAAAAAGTTCCCATGAGTGTCACCTGTAGCAACTATTAGCCTTGGTCAAGAACGTGAAGCCTGTGGCCCTGCAGAGGTTGCCCCCCACACCAATGAGCAAGGGCTGCCTCGGAGTTGCCATTTTAATTTCCATCTATGCATCAGACAACTCCTAATGTTGCATTGCTCCAGGGCCCCAGGGAAAATTGAGCCTTTGCATGAATAGCCACCATGCAGATTTCGCACAATGTCCCAGATCAGGCGTAGCCAACATGGATGTTGTTGGACTCCAGCTCCCATCAGCCCCAGCTATCATGGCTAGCGGTCAGAGGTGATGGATGTGATGTTTAGTGAGGGCTTCAGAAACTAATTGCCTCCCACTTTGGCCTCACTGACCCACAGTTCTGTCCCATTGACCCCATCCTGTCCCATTGCTTGCAGTGCTGCTTCCTCCCTTCCAGATCATTGTACATGTTTTAGATACATTCTGTGCTCATCTCTCTCTGTGTCTCTTTTTAACATAAAATGCCCACTTATCATTCTTATTTATTAAATTTGTACCGCCCTTCATCCGTAGATCTCAGGGCAGTTTTCAGCACTCTCACCAGTAAAACACACCATCTGCATGCATCTTTTATGTAAAACCCCCAATTTTGGCACACATTTTTATGTGCCAGAAGTGCATCACAAAATCTGGGGAAGTGCATCATCTGATTGAGAGTTGTGTTCCAATCTGCAGTAAGTTTGGGAATGTTGGACAGGGTTGGTCCACTGTGAAAAGTGGAGCAAATGAATTTGACTCACCCCACCCCACCCCACCCCACCCCAAAATAATATGTGCCTCAAGATCCCTCCCTCCAAGCAAAGCTCAAAATATCAATTGAACCGCATCTCCTCATCCATGTTGACTAATGCGAAAACCAAAAAACGAGGCTTTTATGCAAGCTATGCATGAAAAGCTTCAAAGGTGCATGCTCTAGTTATCTCCTGCTTGGACTATTGCAATGCGCTCTACATGGGGCTACCTTTGAAGGTGACCCGGAAACTACAACTAATCCAGAATGTGGCACCTAGACTGGTGACTGGGAGTGGCTGCCGATACCATATAACACTGGTCCTGAAAGACCTACATTGGCTCCCAGTATGTTTCTAAGCACAATTCAAAATGTTGGTGCTGACCTTCAGCCTAGACACCGAGGTCCAGCTCCGAGGGCCTTCTGGCGGTTCCCTCACTGCGAAAAGTGAAGCTACAGGGAACCAGGCAGAGGGCTTTCTCAGTAGCGGCGCCCACCCTGTGGAACACCCTCCCATCAGATGTCAAGCAAATAAACAACGATCTGCCATTCAGAAGACATCTGAAGGCAGCCCTGTTCAGGGAAGTTTTTAATGACTGATGTTTTAATGTATTTTTAATCTTTTGTTGGAAGCCACCCAGAGTGGCTGGGGAAACCCAGCCAGGTGGGGGGTATATTATTATTATTATTATTATTATTATTATTATTATTATGCGGGGGGAGAGAGAAAAAGAAAGTAGAATAATGTACAATAGTTTGTCATCTGCTTGTGCCCTCAGTTCCTCATTTTCCCAATCTTAAATTCAGTCTCCGTGCTTCCACATCAGTTTCTGTTTATTTTTAATTTTGTCCGCACAAAATTTCATCAGCCTTTTAGTGTGAATTTCTTATAATATATGAATTTTTCCAAAGCCATTTCCCCCTAATAGAAGGCATTCCTGTAACTGATTTTCACTGATGTATGCATATTATTAGTATATGCAATTTTCTGCACATATTACTGGGCTTCCGAACTGGGTTGCAAAATTCGGGGAAAGGCGAACATCAAAGGAGGGCTGTGTTTCAGTTTGTGTACTTGGTCAGAAAATGTGGATCTGGTAGTCTTACCTTTAAATGTGAAATGAAACCAATTTCTCTCCCTCCCTAATTGTCACTGTGACAGGTTGTTTCTGGCAGGGTACTTCAGAGCCCGGGCATGCACTGCCCAAGAAGGCAGATCTCTTGAAGGCATTTGCAAAGTTGTACAGTGTTTAAGAAAGGAGCTGTAGGTCTGATCAGCAAGTATACCTGCTGCGGCACCTGTTGCTTCGTGCATTTCTCGGCAAACTTCACTTTCCCCACCTCTCCAGGCGGTTTCTTGACATCGCCGCCGTCTCTGCAGTTCTGAAGTGCCTCTGCTGTAAATCAAGGGCTACTTGAAACTTCCAGTAGGCTTCCTCTCTCTGCAACCCCCTGGCTGTGCGGCGACAGTCACTCGCCCTGTGGAAACAATCACAGCTCCCCCTGGTGGTGCAGGGTTGGCACTGCCGCCATTCCGAGCGTCAGGCTCTGCTTGTAAGAGGGTGGGCAAGTAGACTTTCCAGCAGGTTCCGTTCAGAAGGGTTGGCCCCACTCCCAGGTTTGCCTTTGGAGGCTGTGTTTTGCCGCTTTGTTTCCTTTGTCTGCTGAAACCTTTTGATACTCCAATTGCTAACCTGCCTCCATTGACCTCCCTCCCCCTCCGTAAATGTTGGCTGCGATGTGCGACGGAAAGGGAGTTTTTTGGGGACTGACTGGTTTGGCAGCCAGATGGCACTTGTCCTAGTGGACTTCCCTCCCCTCTCCCTTTGCCTCTGGCTGGTACTGCGGATCAGGATGGGATTGGCACAAAGTCTTGGCCGTCCCCTCCTCGACTGCCAATTTAGCAGTGCTGGGCTTTTCTCTCTTTGAGGAGGTTTGTTAACTCATTTTTGCTTGGAAACAAGATTTATCACATCCAATAATTACACCCAGGCTGGCATATCCAGGAAAACCAAAGTCCCCCAGGGGCACACGAGTCTATAAAACATTTGGAGAAACCTGGGGTAACAATGCAATGTTTGCACGTTTCTGCAACTGGAAGGTTGGCTCAACTCAGCAGCACATCAGAGTTAATCATAGACTTTGTGGGCTGTAGGGTTAGTCTTCAAATAACCTTTGTATTTTGTTACTAAGCAAAGCTGAGTGATCAGATGTAAGGGAGGATACCTAGGCTTTTAACAGTTGTCTTTGGGGGGTGGGCTGCAGCTCTCTAATAGAGCATCTGTGTTGAGTGTAGAAGGCTCCAAGTTCAATCCCTGGCATCTCTCAGAATGGAACAGCCCCTGCCTGAAACCCTGGAGAGCTGCTGTCAGTCAGTGCAGACAATACTATTTTGGCTGCACCAATGATCTGACCAGCACCAGATTTGGGGTGGGGTGGGCAGCTTCCCCCCCAAAAAAAATTTGAGCCAAGTGGGTGCAAAATAATAACAGTAATAAGAAATTTCTATGGTTACCTACTGAGATGATCCATAAAAAAAGACATTGTACCAAAAAAAGATTTAAGTTGAAAAATAGGGGGTGGGGTGGGGGGCTGCCCCCAAATTTTGTCCTCACTCAGGTAGCCATATTGCCAAAGTTCACCCCTTGTCTGACTCAGTGTCAGGCAGTATTAAGTTATAATGAAGGGCCATAGCTCAAGAGCATCAGCTTCTTGGGGTTTAAAAAGGAAAATTGGTTGGTTTCTTGCAGAGTTAATAGCTCGCAAGCTGGAACTGTACAGCCCTTCTCTGATCACCTGTTCGGTCTCATGGTCACATCACTGGCATTGCTTAAAAGAGGAAATAAAACACACTGAGGCCCCATTGGTAAAGGGAGAGGGGGGACAAGGTACTTACCATTTTTCATGTTTTCAAGGATGGCTTGGGTTTCTAAGCTTACACGGTGGAGCTAGTTTCTCATGGGCTGCTTCATACAGGAGAAGAAGAGAAGAAGAAGAAGAGTTTGGATTTGATATCCCGCTTTATCACTACCCGAAGGAGTCTCAAAGCGGCTAACATTCTCCTTTCCCTTCCTCCCCCACAACAAACACTCTGTGAGGTGAGTGAGGCTGAGAGACTTGAAAGAAGTGTGACTGGTCCAAGGTCACCCAGTAGCTGCATGTGGAGGAGCGGGGAAGCGAACCCAGTTCACCAGATTACGAGTCCACCGCTCTTAACCATTACACCACACTGGAGAGGGAGGGGACGTACTGGTTGGAGATATGAAAGTGTCTTATGCTCAACATAGCTCAGCTTGGGACCCTGGAGATCTGCTGCCAGTCAATGTGGACAACAAGGCTGAGCTAGATGGACCGATGGTCTCACCTGGTAGAAGACAGCTTCCTTTTAGCTGGTGCAACTTGTCTTCTGCCTGTAGCTGCCCAGAGGACTTTGGTTATTGGGTGATGTGGATGAGTGCAGCTATTGGGGGATGTCATGAGAACAACACAAGCTGAGTCTGCCTGATTGAAATAACCTCTTCTTCATAAACAAAATGGGCTGGAAGTGGGAACAAGTAGGTAGAGGCATCATCCAGGGCAACATGATGCAGTTTGAAGCCATACCCAGTGGTACATTGCATGCCAATAGTCTCAGGTGCAAGTTAAGGCTTGGAATGACTTCTCCTTAAAACCCCGAAGCACTGCTGCCTGCCAATTTGTGTAGTCAGTGGACCAATAATCCTGGCTTGGTATCATGAAGTTTCCTTCATCCTTTTAACTTCGCAGGCTCAACTGACTTCACTCAGGCACTCACACATCAGAGTGAACACTGATAAATGTCTTTAAAGAGGGGGGTAGTCAGAAGCATCTTTATTTCTACCAGGTTAGGCTATTTGTCCGCTTAGGCCAGCATCACCAACTCTGACCGGCAGCAGCTTTCCAGAGTCTCAGGCAGAGATCATACTCTTTAGCAAAAGAGGTCAGGAATTGAACCAGGGACCACCTACATGGAAATCTAGTGCTCGGCATTTGAGCCAGTGTGGTGTAGTGGTTAAGAGTGGTGGACTCGCAATCTGGTGAACCGGGTTCACTTCCCCGCTCCTCCACATGCAGCTGCTGGGTGACCTTGGGCTAGTCACACTTCTCTGAAGTCTCTCAGCCTCACTCACCTCACAGAGTATTTGTTGTGGGGGAGGAAGGGGAAGGAGAATGTTAGCCACTTTGAGACTCCTTAGGGTAGTGATAAAGTGGGATATCAAATCCAAACTCTTCTTCTTCCTTCCTTCCTTCCTTCCTCTTGAGATGCACTGGTCCTTAGTCCTTGCCTAGGTCTGCTGCACTGCCTTCCTTGCAATGCACAGATGTGTTTACACCCAGAAATACAGTCTCACTTCTGCATGAGTACATATGCAGTACCACATACATGAGAGGACCTGCAGTTCAAGTTTCTAAATATATTGGAAACCCTTTCCTGAAAACTGCTGGTTTTCTATCTAGACTTTTCCACCACTCTTTGGGTGAAATAGCATAGGATCTATTATTAATCCTATACTTACTCTGATCCTAGCTGTAATTTCAAAACTGAGAGAACACCAGTGTGGCAGGAGGACCGGGAAGGCCAATCGTGCTTGACAGAAAAATCTCCTTCGGTTAAATTAATGTAGGATTAAACTCAGTCCACTGAATCTGCTCAGATGGTTTTCCTCTGTCTCTTCCAAACCCTCATTGCCTTTTGTGCAAAGAGATGGGAGTTTCTGGCATCATGCATTTTAAAGAGCAGCCAGTGGGGTCTGTTGTTTCAAAGTGCAAACTGAGAGCCAGGCTGGTGTAGTGGCTAGAGGGTCAGACTAGGAACTAGGAGGCTGGGGTTCAAATCCCCGCTCACTCAGTCACCTTGGGCCAGTCCCTGTCCATCAGCCTAACCAACCTCACAAGAGAGTTGTTGTGTGGATAAAATGAAGAGAGGGAGAACTACGTGCACCTTGGATAAAAATGAAGGGATATGAATGCAACCAACCAACAAAATAAAACACCGAACATCACTGCAAGTGATGTGTACAACACCTTGACTCACTGGACGAAAGGTGAGGTATTATTATTATTACCTGGAACAAACTGTTACAGTGTTTAAGGCTCTTGTTCCAGGTTCAGGCCAGCTCATTATGCCCTCTTCCAGGATAGCTGGGGCTGATGGGAGTTGAAGTCCAATAGCATCTGACAGCCTACAGATTCCCCATCGCTATTTGAGACTATAGTGGTGCTACCATGCACACACCTGATGGTCTGAGAACCTATACACATATAGCAGGGGTCAGCAAACTTTTTCAGCAGGGGGCTGGTCCACTGTCCCTCAGACCTTGTGGGGCGCTGGACTATATTTTGAAGAGAGAAAAAAATGAATGAATTCCTATGGCCCATAAATAACCCAGAGATGCATTTTAAATAAAAGCACGCATTCTACTCATGTAAAAACACCAGGCAGCCCCCACAAATAACCTAGAGATGCATTTTAAATTAAAGGACACATTCTACTCATGTAAAAACATGCTGATTCCCAGACCGTCCATGGGCTGGATTTAGAAGGCCACTGGGCCAGATCTGGCCTCCGGGCCTTAGTTTGCCTACCCATGATGTTTAGCATTGTCATGTGACAAAGAGCCACATGGAGCTTCTCATTTGGTGAGTCTGAGCATTAGTCCATGGAGTTGTCTCATGTGACTAACAGAAGCTCCCACAAGGTCTTCCCCAGCCCTTTCCCCTCAAACAAACTGGAGATGGCAGAGATTGACTCTTAACACATTCTGTATGAATAATATGTGTCCTACTCAGCAATCCAGCATGCATTGGCTACCTAGTGTTGACCATTCCTCCTGGCTTGACTTAAGGCCATAAGGACCTTTGGCCCTGCAGATGTTGCTGAACTACAACTCCCAGCATAGCTGATCAATGTCCACAATGGCTGGAGCTGATGGGAGATGGAGTCCATCAACACCTGGAAGGTCAAAGGTTCTCCAACTCCGTTAGACGCTGCTGCTACCCACAGTTTCTGTTGTTATGCTGATTGTTTTACCGTGTTAGCTTTCCTTATCAGCTACCCATAAAATGTCGGTTATGGGCTGATATTTGAGCTTTTCCTCTATAGCTCTGTTAACAGTGCATGAGACTTAATCTCAGGGTTGTGTGTTTGAGCCCCACATTGGGTGAAAGATGCTTTACAGGGAGTTGGAGTAAATGATGTGTGTGGTCCCTTCCCAATCTATGATTCAAGCTATTTATGTATGTACATATGTCTGTAAATATAAATAAATTCTTAGGGAGACAGAAAGGAAGCTGGGTGGAGGGGAAACCAGCAAAACAAAGAAAGCAAAGGGGCTCTGAAAAGCCAAACACCACATATAACTTAACTCCTAAACAGATGAATTGGGTAGATAAGCTGCTTTCCATTCAGACGTTGCAAGTGGCCTAGATCATGCTGGTTTCTGTCTCAGCATGTCCCTATGCCTCTGGGACTCTCAACTGTTGTGACAAAAATGGAAGACGCCAAGGGGCTGTGCAGGGGCTGCCTTGATGGAAAGTCTTATCGAGCAGCAAGCCTGCAGTTTCAGAGGGGAGGGCACATGTTAAAACAATGGATTCTCTTGAAGTTTGGCCCCCACAGAGTAATTTTAATCAAAATGCAGAGATGGAGGAGAACTTGGGACAATCATATCCTGATGTTTTCCTGCACAGTGGGCAGTTTCCTTGATAAGCCAAGGAGGAAATTACAAGATGGCTTAAATTCACACCATAGGACATCCAGATGGGAGATTCCCCTAACCTTAATTGGGTTTGTGGAGCTAGATCTTGGAGGAAACTGCATTCCTGAGCAAAGGAGCAACTCACTATGAATTCAAAGAAGGTTTCATCTAATTGTAAGTAGGGGTGGGTGAACTGCTACCCTTGCCCTCCTTACACGATTTGGATCAGGTCTGGCAATTTCAGCTGAAAGTAGAGAGTGCTTTCACCCCACCTTGGTTTCTAAATGGATTCATACTGACTGACCCCAATCCCCTCACTTGCCAATGCTTCCCCCCTTGGAGCCAGCACAAGGCATTTTGCTGCCTGAGGCAAGATGTTGCAGTTCTCTGTTTTATGCACAGAAGCTCAGCAGACTCACAGTTGAAGCTTACTTCAACACAGACAATAGGGCAGTGTCCTCAACTGAACCTGAGGGCAGCAGGCTAGCTTTGGCTTATTTCTTTGTTCTCCAGTGTTTTGTCATGCCGCTGCCCACCCATTAATATTTGCTGCCCGGGGCAGTCACCTCCCTCACTCTACCTAATAGTAGGGCTGGTCTTCCCGCTGCTGTAGCAGCAATCTCTCTTTCTCACCTCCTCCTCCTTTCTCTCTTGGTCCTCAGGCACCTTGGTAGCAAGCGGAAGGGAGGTCTTTCTCCTCTTGCTGTTCATGTGCCCAGAACACTGCCATGCCAGTAGTATAGGCACCTGGAACGGGAGGAGAGGGGAAGAGAAATGCTGCCAAGGAGATGGAGGGAGATGGGAGAGAGTCCTGCCTGCAGGTTGGATTTCAAACCAAACTGGGAAGTGACCTGAGTGGTGTTGATCATAGCACACTCTGTGGAGCAATGAAGAACCACTGGCAGTGGAGGATAGTCCATTGGGGCAAAAGGGGAGCTGCCTCAACAAGCTCAGCCTGCTCTCACACATGCGTGCCTTCTTTCTTACACAGTTTCCTCCTCCTCCTTAATAGAAAAACATAGGAAGCTGCCTTATCCCAAGTCAGATCATTGGTCCATTTTGTTTAGTATTTTCTACACTGGCAGTGGACTCTCCAGGGTTTCGGGCTGGAGCCTCTCCCAGCCCTTCCTGGGGCCTTCTGTATTACAGCCCTTCCCCATAGAGCAGGCATAGGCAAACTCGGCCCTCCAGATGTTTTGGGACTACACTTCCCATCATCCCTGACCACTGGTCCTGTTAGCTGGGGATCATGGGAGTTGTAGTCCCAAAACATCTGGAGGGCCGAGTTTGCCTATGCCTGCCATAGAGACTACAACCCTCGTCATTGTCTCCGACTCCACCTAGCATTGGTCTCCCTGCCTTCTGCCCAATCAGTCCCAATGGCCACCAGCCAGCACTGAGAACCAGCCTACTCCATCTTCTCTGTGACAACCCTTCAGATATTTGATGGCAGGGTACTGCGTCTCCCCTAATCGAATATCAGTATCCAATGACAACAGCAAAACTCTAATCAACATCGTAATTTAATCAAGGGCAATCACACTGCCCTAGTGTGCATGTGCTCACGACATACGCAAGAGAGCCCAATATTTCCTTGGGTGGCCAGGAGGTGTGTTATTTAGGGACCATTAAGCACCCTTGTGGTGGGCAGTGGGGAGAGAAGAAGGAAATTTGCCTTTTGGCAGCTCCCTGTCACTTGTGGCTTTGCAGCTGAGTGTGGGGAACATTTGATTCCCCCCCCCCTTTCCCCTTGTGTCACCTGGTGATGACGAGGGGGCGAAGTGTAGATTGATAATTATTCTGGCATTGATTATTCCACTCCAAGGGCTGCCAATCTCTTTCTGAGTCAGTGAAAGAGAGAAGAAGAAAATAAAATCAAATAAATCATCTGAGCCCCCACAGCACTCAGGAGATGAAGGGACCCATCTGGCTCTTGCTCCCCTCCCCCCGCACTCTCCCACCACCACTGGAAAGGCTGGCTAGAGCGCCACCTGGTGGTGTGACCCTGGGCATAAGCCCCCACTTCATTTTTTCAGTCTTTTGCTCTCTGCAAGGAAAGCACCCCATGTCCCCTGAGTCTTTTGCCCATCCTTCAGAATTTTAACCAGTCAGAGGAGGTTTTTGAAGTTGGTTCAGTGAGACGCTGTGTCTCAGACCTTCTCCCAGGGCCTTATTAAAATGCAGACTGCAAATTCAGATACTGTAAACAAGGTCACTGGAGAATGAAGATCAACAGAGTGCAAGCACAAGTAATGCAGAGTATTAATATTCCGATGCGTGAGCCCGTCCTAAATATTTTATCAGGCTAAGCTTCTCTCTCTCTCTCTCTCTTTTTGTATAGAGGCCTCCTTCCTCTACTCTTCCTCCTCTTTACCCCTCCTCTTGAGCTCCTCCATCTCCCCTGCTCTGCTTTTCAGTAGCAATGTTGCACAACATCCCCCCACCCTGCCCAAACACACTTTCAGTTTCAGCAAAGGCTTGAAACATATGCAAAAAAATTGCACCCATCTCCCTCTCATTCTGTTGTGCATGCCTTTGCATGCTAGAGGAGAGGACTTGTGGAGAAAGGGAGCAGACCTTACAGTGGCATGCTTACGTCCCCCAAATGCATTCGGGTAACCCGCCTTCCTTGCTCCCAGTAACAAAGAAGGCAAGAATGGAACCCAAGAACATAAGAGGAGCTTTCTGGAACAGGCCAACCGGATGCTCAGCAGGAAAACTTGCAAGAAGGATCTGAGTACAAAAGCAGCCTCCATTCCTGTGGTTTCCCATGAGTGGTCATCCAGTGGCGTAGCGTGGGGGTGCAGGGGGGGCCGGCCGCACTGGGCGCAACATCTGGGGTTAGGGCAAATCCACAGGTTAGGGGGCGCAAATCCATGGGTTAGGGGGCGCAAATTACTTGCCTTGCCCCGGGTGCTGACAACCCATGCTACGCCACTGTGGTCATCAGAGTTGGTGGTTAGAATCATTCATGTTTTTTGCTTGGCGAGTTCCCACCTCCCACCAGAAGGAATAATGACACAAGACACCATAATTAAGGTTAATGGGTGAAAAATTGACCACAACTTTATTGGTTACAGGTGCTGAGCGGTATTGGCCTAGGCATTGGTCCTAATCAACTATCCGGCTTCAGGCTGTCTGCCTTAGAGGCCGGGAAGGATTAACACCAGCAGGGGGAGCCCTGCTGATGCACATCAACTAGGAACTCCACCGGGGTCACCGCTTGGGGGCGTGCCTTGGGCCCTGGCCTCCCTAGGCTTCGGATGGGGCCACACCCCCCGGAGTCCTTTACCGGACTACCCTTCGCAACTGGGGGAGGTGATGGCGCTCCACCCCCCACCCAACTACATAACAATACCCTGACCAATGCCTCACCACCAAACCGTGGAAGTTGTGACGATTTGCTACAAGGTAGGTGAAAAAACCAAATGGCCGGTGCCAATTTGCCAAGTGGAAAAATTCCTACCAGGCCCCTTAACGGCGACCAACCAAAGTCCATAGCAAGGTCAAAGATAAACCTTAAAGAGAGGGTGGGTGGGAGATTCCCCAGCTGATCGGTGGCAAAGAGAGAAGCTCCTCTGCAGCGCTTGCATTAAATGCGGCAAGCCACGCCCCCTGAGCCAGCCGATAGGCTGGCCAGGGGATGACGCGGCAGAGGATTCCCCTGTACGCGCGGGGCTGTGAGCCTCCCTAGGGTCAGAAGTGGCTTTGCCACTACAAGTGGATGGTGCAATGGTGGTTCTTCCACTTGACCAGCCTCCTTCCAGATGAGTCGCCGCTGCATACCGGGACAGAATGGAAGCAGCTGCAAGTTTGGCATGGTGCAAGCACACTGGCAGACCCAATGTTTGCGCCATGCAAGCATTCCCCTTCTACCACATTGGTGCTCCATCAACCTCAACACCACCTCACCCCACTAGTAGCAGGGACTCTGCAGGAGGGAGTCCAGGTTAGCAGGACAGCCACACGGCACCATCATGCTTCCTGCAACACAGAGGCCCAAAGATTGAAGGCATCTCTCCAGGTTTCTCTATTTAGTTCTTGGGACTCTCATTAGACACCCCCTGCCAGGCCTCACCTCATCACTAGCCCTGCCTTCTTTGATTGGCAGGAGTGTGTCCTTTAATTGTGGCACTGCCTGGATGGAGGACAGAGAGGGATGTGTGTGGAGAAACTCTTGGCTTTTGTGTGCCTACTGTAGAAAGCTAAGTATCCCATCCATGGCTCCACCCACTTTTGTCCATGGCCACACCCACTGCTAGCATGCACCACCCCTCCCCAGGAGATTGTCCATGACTAGAAGGCACCCCTACTTCTGGACGTGGCTCCCTTCCAGGGTTTCTGTTGCACAAAGCAGCAGTGATGCCCTTCAGTAATGTTGGAATCTGGGATTCAGTGCTCTTACAGACTTACCCTCTTCTGTTAGAAAGGAAGGCGTATTTGGTGGGCATGCAGAATAGTTAAAGAGTATTGGGAAATGATATATAATGAGATCTTTTAAACATTTTATTTAAAAAAGCATTTCCCCCAGAGGCATTTCATCTGGGAATGGTGCAGACGGAGGTGTCCAGGAGCCAGAAAAAAAATTATTTATGTATGCAAGTATAGGAGCTGGGATTTTGTTATCCCAGAAGAGGAGTGAGAAAGAGGAATGGCAGTTTAAAATGATAGAATATGCAGAGTTAGCAGGCCTAACCAGCAGAATAAGAGAGCAAGAATATCAAGCATATAAAGGGGAGTGGGGAATCTTTGTGGAATCTTTGGAAAATAACTGTAAGCAAGTGAAAATGCTAGCAGGATTAAGGCAAATTCAACAATATAACACACAGCAGAGAGATATAATCAGGGGGAAGTAAATTATTATTATTTTTTGTTCTTAGAATATGCAGAAATTATGGGGAAATTTAAAGAACCATGGAAGGGGAAGGAGGGAAGTCGATGAATGTACGAATACAATGGTGGATATTTAATGATGGCAATGTATATTTGTAAAAATTTCAATAAAAAACATTTTTTTTAAAAAAAAGTAAGGTGTATCACTTCAAAATGTGCTAAGCATGCCCTGATGCATTGTGGGTCCATTCTGTTCATTTTCCTGAGCAGGTCCCAGGACATCTGCCCTAAAGCCATTCCCTGAGTGTACTGGAGGGAAGAAGAGGCAACCCTTTCCATTCTTTGTGCTCTCAAATTGACTGGCAATCTGTTTCTCTGTGTGACTTTTGGCTTATACCACAGAGCCCCTTTGATTCATGCTGTGCATTCAGTATACCTGCATCAAAGTGCAGAAGGAGCTGACTTTTCATTCAGGAATCTTTCAAGTAGAGCTGAAAGCAGAAGTTTGACACACATTGCTGGTTTCGGAGAAGTTCAGGTTTCAAATTAGGGCACAAAGTCTCCTGAAATAAGTCCAGGTGTGTGTGCGTGCGTGCGTGCGCGCACGCACACACACACCTGTATCTCTTCCTATATGTGTAATACTGCTATCATGCTGTAGTTTGTGTGGCCTCTGAGAGATGGCGCTGTGAAATACAGTGGGATGACAGACTCCCAAGAGCTGTTCAGCTTTGCTGGGTCATCACAGTAGAGTTGGACAGTGAGAAGGAGGACAGGAGAAATGGGAGATGCAGGTAGGAGGATGGGTGGGCTTCAGGGGAAGAGACAGAAGAATACAGGACTGCTCCCCAGCAACTATCCTGCTCTGCCACCACTGCTCACCTCACACCTCAATCCACAAACAGTTGGGTTTTCGCTTCAGCAGCATCAGAGGCCAAAGAGGAAGGAAGTGGAGCAAAGAAACGGAGGCAGGTGGCCCAGGAAAGCTACAGAGGAATAGTCAGGACAGGACCGCTCCCCAACAGCCATACTACTCTCCTGCTGCTTCCTGTTGCTTCCCTCCTCCTTGCTCTCCATCACTGAGGCTGAAACAGCACTGAATGCCTTGCTGAAATGTCCCCCAGAAGCACAGAACTTGTAGGAAGGGCATTGGTAGAGCTCCTGCTTTGCATTCAGAAGGTGCCAGGTTCAATCCCTTGCATCTCCAGGTGGGGCTGGGAACCGTGGAGAGTTGTTGCTACTCAATGTAGACAATATCAAGCTAGATTTAGCAGTGGTCCAAGGCAGCATCCTATGACCTTTGTGGGAAATGGTTAGAATTCTGAGCTTGTATGGTACCAAAGTGCTGCACCAAAAAGCACAAAACAACCCTTCTGCAGTGCCACAAATCCAACTCAATGGTGTAATGTTGGAAAGTGTCAATCACTACTCCTACCTGGGTAGTTATCTTTCCACAAGGGCCGACATTGATGCTGAAATCCAGCATCGCCTGAGCTCTGTGAGTGCAGCTTTCTCCTGATTGAAGTGCAGAGTGTTTGAGGACTGGGACATTCACAGGGAAACCAAAATGCTTGTTTACAAAGCTATTGTACCACCAACCTTACTGTATGCTTGTGAAACATGGACCGCTTATAAATGCCATCTCCAACTCCTGGAAAGATTCCACCAACGGTGTCTCTGAAATTTTTTACACATCACTTGGGAAGATGGGTGAACTAATACCAGTGTACTGGAAGAAGCAAAGATCACCAGTGCTGAAGCAATGATTCTTCAAAATCAACTTCCTTGGATTGGTCCTGTTGTTTAGATGCCTGATTATCGTCTTCCAAAGCAACTATGGAAAGCATAATGCTGGTGGTCAACAAAACTGGTTTAAAGACTCTCTCAGGGCAAATCTGGGGGGAAAAATGTAGTATAAACACTGACAATTGGGAAACACTGGCCTGCAAGTGCTCTAGTTGGAGAACAGCCTTTACCAAAGATGTCATGGGCTTTGAAGAAAACTCGAACTCAGGATGAAAGGGAGAAACGAGCTAAGAGAAACGTACATTTGGCAAATCCTCACCATGATCAACTTCCGTTTGGAAACCAATGTCTCCACTGTGGAAGGACACGTGGATCCAGAATTGGCCTCCACAGTTACTTATGGACTCACTGTTAAAACTGTTACAGATAGGTAGCCGTGATGGTCTGCCATAGTCAAAACAAAAAAAATTCCTTCCAGTAGCACCTTAAAGACCAACTAAGTTAGTTCTTGGTATGAGCTTTCGTGTGCATCTGAAGAAGTGTGCATGCACACGAAAGCTCATACCAAGAACTAACTTAGTTGGTCTTTAAGGTGCTACTGGAAGGAATTTTTTTTTTAAAACTGTGTTCATGGAAGACAATCTTACTTGGCTATGAGTGATCACCAAAGAAGAAGAAGAAATAGAAGATGCAAACTACACTTTGGTAATTGACATGGGGCACATTCACCTGGTTTCAGTTTTCATTTGTTAATTAATCCACAGAGGTATGAATAACTTTGCCACTCGGGGCTCCCTTTTTACTCAGTCATATTGTTTGGTAGGGCAGCTTTATCCTGTGGTGGAAACAGCAGGGGGGTTATTGGTTGTCTTTGTCTTTGTTTTTAATTATGCATTCTGTGTTTTTTATATTGTAAATTTATGTTGTGAACTGCCCCTGAGATCTACAGGTATAGGGCAGTATACAAATGTAATTGATTGATTATTAACAACAACAATAATAATTAGCTGTTCATAGAAGCTTCCATTTTATTTCAGATGCCCCAGACACCATATTATTCTGAGGAATTGTGGTGGTGGTGGTGGGGAATTAGCCACTACCAAAAAGAAAAAGAAAAAGGTATCCAACAGTGAACCAACCTTTCTTTCTTACTGTACTCTGGAATGATGCAATGACCAGACCATTATGGGTAAATATAATATGATGGCCACCCAAAATAGCAAGCCCGAAGCAGGAGCCCCAATATTCGCAATGAAAGAAATGCAGGGATGGGGAAAAGTGTGGCTGTCTAGATGGTGTTGAACTCTAGCTTCCCTGAGCATCAGTTCACATGACCGATAGCCAGGGATCATAGGAGTTGTTGTCTATCTATATGTGAAGTGCCAAAGGTGTCCTATTCCCTGCAGTGACATATCAGTTCTGCATCGGGGGGAAAAGATAATCTACTTTGGAATTCCTGCCCAGGCAGAAATTTAGATGGTGGGAATCACAGAATCGTTCATACTACTTTGGAATGCTGAGGTGACTCCAGTGCCGGATTTATGTATAAGCTAAACAGCTTAGGGCCCCAATCTCTTGGGGGGCCCAAAAAAATTTAAAGGGGAAAAAACTGGATGTACATTTCCAAAATATAAGATAAAAAACAAATAAAATAAAACCTACATACAGCAACAGTGTTTTGTGTTGTGTAGGCTCCAAGGATGTAAGTCATGGGCCCTGCCTGCTAGCCTGCTCCCTAAAATATCACTGGTTTGGTCATTTCTATATATAGGGTGCCTACATTCTGCATGTGCAAATGGCTTTGGATACCTATTAGGTCCATAAATTACCATATAGCATATATTCAACATAAAAAACAGCACCAATTTGTTGTTGACAAAGGACAGCTGGACATATAAAGGGCCCCATTACCTTCAGTAGCTTAGGGCCTCATCAAATCTAAATCCGGCCCTGGTTGTCTCTGTCCTTTTTCTTTAGAATAGGGTTGAAGAACATGTGGCCCTCCACTGACTGCTGTACAGTGGTACCTCGCAAGACGAATGCCTTGCAAGACAAAAAACTCGTTAGACGAAAGGGTTTTTTGTTTTTTGAGCTGCTTCGCAAGACGATTTTCCCTATGGGCTTCCTTCGCAAGATGGAAACGCCTTGCAAGTTTGTTTCCTTTTTCTTAACACCGTTAATACAGTTGCGACTTGACTTCGAGGAGCAACTCATAGAACGCGGTGTGGTAGCCTTTTTTGAGGTTTTTAAAGACTTTGGTGATTTTTGAAGCTTTTCCAAAACTTTCCCGACACCGTGCTTCGCAAGACGAAAAAAATCGCAAGACGACAAAACTCGCGGAACGAATTAATTTCGTCTTGCGAGGCACCACTGTACTCCAATTCCCATAATCCCTGATAATTGGTGGTTATCAGTGGAAATGATGGGAGTTGGAGTTCAACAGCATCTGAAGGGTCACAGGTTGCCCATCCCTGCTTTCGAAGCAGCAAAAAGACACATCTACGGTGGCTTTGCAATATGCAAATACATCTAAATATAATGGATTGATTGATTGTTTAAAAGTCAGGTCACTGAACAATTACAATTAAAAGCATTTAATTGGCTGACAGCTCTTGTCTGAAAAAAAATGAATATTTCCCCCCTTGAACGACCTTTCCAATGTGTGTTTTTCCCCCTCACAAAAAAAGTGTATATTGATGGCGAAGTCATAATTGCATTTCAAAGGAATTTTTTTTTGGAAATATTTCTTGAAATATTGCAATATCCTGAAAGAGTGCCAAAAACTTCTCGCTGTGCCAAGCCCAAGGTCCCGTTGCCTGGAAAGCAAATTGTCTTTATGAAAGAAAATGGGGTTTCTGGCCAAGAACAAGCATGTTAATATGCAACCTGGATTTATGGACTACTTCCCCAGTAATTGGTGTCTGCAAAGATCGACATATTCGATCATAAATAGTAAGCTAGATACAGAATTGCTCTGTAATTGTAATTCTTCATGATATCTGAGTGTCTTTTAATGCGCGGTGTGGAATTATGGCACCTGTGAGGAGTTGAGATGTCAGTAAAATGCTGAAGAATAATAATTGTGGTTATTGGATTGTCAGCACTCGCTCCTCCTAGGGCCCATCTTAGGTTCTGCAGCATAACCAGCTGGGCCCAATGTAAACATGGCTAGATCAGTTGTTTCATCATGCTAAGGATGAACAAATCTTGTCAATTTCAGCGATGGAATTCCTTCTCCGCAGAGTTGCATCTGGCACCCTCAGAGAAAACTGAAGATGGACCCCTCTACCCTGACTTTTGACACCTGAGATGTGTGCTTTCAGAACCCCATCTTTCCCCTGTAATTTATTTTAACCCTTTTAATACTGAGTTTTAAATTGTTGTAACCCATCCTGGGACCTGCTGGTGAAGAGTGGATGATGATAATAATAATAACAAATATTATTTATCGTATGTCTGATCTTCAATTCATTCAATGCATTCTCCTAGGGTTGCCATATTTCAAACAGTGAAAATCCAGATAGTTGTTGAGCAAAGAGTTTTTTGGCAAAGTTGTTGAGCTATTTTTATGTCCAGATTTTATTGGACTTTTTTTTTTTGCCATTTTCCACCTGGACACTGCTACTGAGTGCAGTATTCTGGATATGTCCAGGAAATTCCTGACGTATGGCAACCCTGATTTTGCAACTTTTTAAAAAAAAGATTTGCATGAACATGTTAACAAGCTCTTCCAATAGAAGCATTCTTAATGCAATTTTGCCCTTTTACCCACATTTGGGCAAGCAGTTTCCCTTAATATAATGTATTTGTGTATATTATTTTCATTAATGTACATGCCTGGGTGTATACTTTCCCCAATATATATACATTTGCAATGTTTGATTAGAGAACTGTTTTGCCAAACACCCCTAGCAGATACAAGGTGAATCTTGGGGCTTGTGCACACTTCTAATTTTTACAAGCAGCTTCCCCTAATGCTTGTGTGATATGTCTGTAGTTTTCCCTTCACAGGGCTATAGTTCTTAGGTTGCTTACCAAAGGGATGCGGGTGACGCTGTGGTCTAAACCACTGAGCCTCTTGGGCTTGCCGATTGGAAGGTTGGAGGTTCAAATCCCCATGGTGAAGTGAGCTCCTGTTTCTCTGTCCCAGCTCCTGCCAACCTAGCAGTTCAAAAGCATGCCAGTGCAAGTAGAAAAATAGGTACCACTGTGGCAGGAAGGTAAATGGCGTTTCCGTGCACTCTGGTTTCTGTCACAGTGTCCTGTTGCACCAGAAGGAGTTTAGTCATGCTGACCACATGACCCAGAAAGCTGTCTGTGGACAAACGCCAGCTCCTTCGGCCTGAAAACAAGATGAGTGCCACAACCCCATAGTTGCCTTTGACTGAACTATCCAGAGATCCTTTAACTTTTACCTTTTTACCAAACTACACATCCATGGACCACACAGGAAAAGAGAGCAGCTGAACATATGAGCTCCTTTCTTTCTTATTTGTGTGGGGTTTGAAGGACACTAGTTGGGGACTTTGGATACTTATCACAGTTGCATGTCCTGTGGCAAATATTATAATTACAATAATAAAAATCAATCTGTTCTAGGTCACATAATATCACTGGACAATATAACCCAGTATAATCCATGTACATGGACTGGTATAAAATCTCCAGAGATTCAGGACAAGGTTTTTCCCCTAGCCCTACTTGGAGTTGCCAGGGATTGAACTTATGATTTTCTGTGAGGTAACTCATCTTCACCTTCTGAGATCAGATCTCTCCAGCTTCCTCCTTGAGATAATGGTTGTGCTCCAAAACATTTGGAAAGACACTTTCTCATTCTGCGTGAGGGAAACTCAGGCACAGAGCAATGGCATTGGTTTCCTGTTAAAATGGTCCTGATTTAAGCATGCCACAACCAGTTTTTAAAAAGGTATTATGATCCACAGGTTCTTGAACAATTAAAATGTGAATACTGAAGGACTGAAAAAATAAAAATAAAAATCCAGAAACAGTGGTTAATTACCTGCCTCTGTGAATCAGAAGGGTTGAAAGGTAGTTTTCATTTGAATCTCTTTCCCCATGATGAATACAAGCTGCTAAAAAAGACCAGTGGGTCAAAATGCAGTTGTACGTGTGGCAACCTATAAGCAATTAGTAAATCAAAATCTTCCCCATAACTGTGGGATGAGTAAATTTAGTAATCTGTGAGGTGATAGGTTTATGTTTTGATGTATAGGCAGCAATATATTTGTGACAGCATTTTATTAGTTTGTAGAAAATACCAAGCCAAGTCATTATATATTCTCAGAAAAGTTTAAAAGTTGGTTACTTGTAATTAAATAGGTATTGTCATTTTGACTTTGAGGA
This sequence comes from Podarcis muralis, assembly GCF_964188315.1. Lineage (NCBI taxonomy): Eukaryota > Metazoa > Chordata > Lepidosauria > Squamata > Lacertidae > Podarcis > Podarcis muralis. Next base: position 70,726,122 of record NC_135661.1, on the reverse strand, counting down.
TTTGTGTCCAATTTCTCAGTGTAGAGCTTTGAATATTTGGGGGTTTTAATTTATCTTCAGGGTGTGGGAAGAGCAGTTCATCCATTGGCTCGTCTCCCACTCCACCCCCCATTTTGCAAGAGTTACCCCTTTGATATACTGATCTACTCCCCTCCTGCAGCTTGACACACATCCTGTGATTATTCTGATGTGCAATACAGTTTTGCCATGCTGCTCGGCTTAGTGAGGCATTCTTTATAAGGCGATAAACGGTTCTCTTCCTGTCAGGCAAGTCCTGTGACCTTCTTCAAAAGTCTGCAAGCAGAAGGCTCGCTGCAAGAGTGCACAGACCTTTCAAGCACACTCTGCCTCAAAGGTCACACCATGCACACGGTAGGTTTCCTTTGGCAGAAAGTTTACTCACAGCTTCGGTGAGTTACTCGTTCCTAATGCGGGCAGAGGAGGGGTGAGGCTTGCTTTGGCCTTTGTTTTATATCTCATTCTGTGAAGACTGGAGACATTTCCAGACATCAGGTTGGATGCAAAATGCCCTTGGGCTCACAGAGGGACTGTTTTACATCTCACACTAAAGCAGAGGATGAGCAATCTGTAGCTCTCCAGAAGTTTCCCTCCATTCTCTATTCTTGACAAATCTGCTCACCTTTCCTGGTGGACGGCGTTGTGGCCAGGCACCCAGGCCCCTGCAGTGACACCCCCTCATTGCCATCTGGGCCGCATTGTTGGCCCTGGGTGGAGCCCCGCCCAGGGGTGGCCCCACTGTCCAATCAGTGCCAGTGGGAGGTGTGGCCACGGAAAATTTGAACTGCAGTGTAGCTGGGGAGCCCTCCTCTCTCGCCCTTCGTCGGATCTCCCAACCCACTCACCCTCTTTTTTATGCTTTGCTATGACAAAACCTTGTTATGGACAAATGTCAGCTGCCATATTGTTGGGGCCAGGTAGGATTTTTTTTCCAATTGGCACCAGCCATTTGGTTTTCACCTACCTTGTAGCAACCATCACAACTTTGTGATGTTAGGCATTGGATAAGCCTTTGTTTGTATGGAGGGAAGGTTCTGTTCGATGCCCGAACGTGGGCCAGGGCCATGCCACGACCCCAACGGGGACCCCTTGGGGTGCCCCTATTTGATGTATGTCGTAGGGCTCCCCCTATTGGTAGTTTGCACTTAGATGGATTCCCTGCAGATGGGTGGGAGTCGAGATGTAGCCTGGCTTCCCCCAACGCCTAAGCCAAACCACTCACATCTGTAGCCAATAAAGTTGTGGCGGTTCACGAGACCTTGGCACGCAATTGAAAAAGCAGGTATACACCCTTGATATATGTGTAAAATTAATACAGGCAGCAGCTGTTTTAAGCACATCTGACATGTGCATGAGTGTGCACTAATGCAGCACGCCGAACCAGGAAGGGACCCAAAAATATCACAAAAAGGGGTGGAATGGGGTGGGGGTGAAATGGGGTCATTGCAGGCTTTTTCAATGGGTATTCTGATTACACATGGTTTCATGGAAATGTGCAGTGCCTCAGAATGGAACTCCCACTCAGTCAGGGGACTACAACTCCCATAATCCCTGATCATTGGCTGAGCTGATGCAGTCTGATGGGAGTTGGAGGTCAACAGCATCTGGAGAGATGGTGCTTCCCCATCCCTGATACAGAGTCTTGGATCCTAACTTTTCACTCCACAATGAGAAGGAGCTTCTGTTCATGGAAGCAGCATTCCTTTCATGGCAATGCCTTCTGTTCAAAAATTGAGAAGTTTGGCTCCAAGGCAATGTCTTGGCCAGGAAATAATTAAATGGTGACAGCCCTATGTTCACTAGATTCTAATATCTAGGTGTCATTCAATTTTTACCTAGCTTATTGAAAGTCATACTGCTATTTGACTTCTTATCTCTTTGAAAACCTTTGTGCAGAGATGGTATAGCTTCTCAGCCAGGTGTCACACCTTTACACAGCCATCAGCATCCTGTCTTTTGAGCTATCCCTATGATTGATACTAGCCTTCGGGTCTTCATGGAGACTTGCCATGGAAACTTAGCAACACAAGAATTAAAAGAAATGATGAGGTACCAGAGGAAGATCATTACCAGTGAAACTTTGTAACCGCCTTCCATTAGCGCTGTCAGGAATTTCAAAGTGGATCGCTTTAAGTAGGTCATTTTCAGTTCAAGGCCTGATTTAGAAGCAAATACAAATGTGGTTTAAACAGGCTGTGACTTCACAATGAAGGTGGATTCCAACTGATTTAGTCCCAACAGGTCTTCAAATAGGTTGTAGATTGGTTCAGAAGAGTGTGACGAACTCACCAGAGGAATAATGGGTTACATCCAATTTACTCAGAATAAACCTGTAGGAATGAATGGACTTTGAGTCCACCAATTTCAATGGGTTTCTTTGGAGCAGCTGCATGTGGAGGAGCAGGGAAGCAAACCCGGTTCACCAGATTACGTGTCCACTGCTCTTAACCACTACACCACACTGGCTCCTTGTAGGGTTTTTTTTTTTTTTTTTTTTAGTTTTTGATTTGGTGGATGGGATAAGGAACAGTCATTTCTGTTAGAGAGCTCTGTCTGTCCCTGCTCTCACAGAACTGCAGTCTCCAGGCTTTCCTGGAGAGAAAAACCTGTGACAGAAACACAGGTTAAGCTTCGAGCACTTGTAAAAGCTAATTTCTCTACAACTGAAGTGTAACCTTGAGAGGAGATGTGTGGATAATTGAGTGACAAATGCACATTTATTGCTGGTGCACACACACCCTGACCTGAACTTCACAGCATTCCTAGTGCTTCATTTTCCCCTTCCACTACATCAGGAAGACTAATTTCTCCCTTCTCTGCAGGCTGCTGGAGGGTTAATTAGTCACTGGCTGCTTAGTTCTTGGTTGAGGTGAAGTAAGACGAATTTATGATTAATAATGCTCCATTGGCAAAGAGCTTAGCGGGAATCAAAGAAGGATTAGACATTTATATGAGCACACAGACTATCAGCTGCTACATTAAGTCTGATGGAAAGCCAGAGAGGAGAGGAACTTTCAGACAGGGCCAAAGACCCAACAGAGTTTTCCTTGAGATTTGGGGGAGATTTTCCTCTTTCAGAGCCTAGCTATACATTCAGACAATTTGGAGCCTTCCCAAAAGGTAGGAATGAGCAAATCTGTCAATCCCAGTTTCCCATTTTTCCAGACTTAAATTCAACCCTCCACATTTCCACATCAGTTTGTGTTTTTTTTTATATAAAAAAAAAATCCTCATGAAAATTCATCAGCATTTTAGTGTGAATTTCTCCTAATACGCACGTTTCTGTGCAATTTTGCATAATATAAACATTTTTGTAAATAAAATTTCTCAAATAAAATGCATTTTTGTCTGTTATTTGCACTGCTACATGCATTTTATGCACACTTTTTGTACACTTTTGTGCATTTTTGTACACTTTGGCTGGAGAACTGCATTGCAAATTTCGGAAATTGTACATTTCAAAGAATGGCTGAATTTCATTTCTCACACTGTTTCGGGAAGTGTGGATTAGGAAGGTTTGAATTAAATGGAATTCCTCTCACCGCCCCCAGTTCCTAGCAGAAGAACTGGTTCGTGGTTTTAGAATAAGCAATCCCAGTTTCTTGCATGTTTGTAGGTCCTTAAGCTTCAGCTGACACAGGCTTGGATACGCTTTACAAAAAAGACAAGGAAGAGGAAAAGGGCTCACATCCTTAAATTTCACATGGTTCGGGAGCAGAGTTTTCTCTGGGACAAGGCTCTGAAAAATGTGGCTGTCCGAAATGGAACAGCTGCTGGGTAAAGTAATGGAACATAATGAATAAAAATTCATTCGCCCAAAAGGAAATGGGATTGGGAGAGAGAAGAAGAAGAAAGTAAACTCAGGCACCAGTTCCAGGGGTAGAATTATTGTAATGACCAGCTGGCGTGGAAAGGGCTCAAGGAGAGGAGGAACCAAAAGCTGTTGGTCTGTCAGTTGAGCTGATGGAGAGGCTCAGCAGTCCCATCTCTCCCTCTGCTGCTGCCTGATGGAATGGCTGCTGATACAAGGTGGCAGTTGCCAGAGAAACGTGATGAAGCTGGTCTCTCAGCAAAGCTGATAGAAGGGTCTTGAAGTCTCATTTCTCTCCCTCTCTGGTAGCCTGGTAGAATGGCTGCTGATGGATGACTGGGGAGGGAAGAGCCTGAGGGAGATGGTCGCTCAGCAGAACTGATGACTACATCCTGGTGTCCTCCCTCCCTCCCTTTCTGCATTCACATGAGTTTATTCCATACCCCCCACATTTCCCTACCTTAATTTCTGCATTGTGTTTGAGTTGTCACACAATGTAAAAGCCTCTTCTATACTACTCACAGAATAAAGGGCATGTTCAGTGCTTGTTTCCATGTTCTCTGATTCCAGAAGAACAAAAATCATTTGCATCCCCCTCAATTGGGATTACTCTTGGGAAATTGCAGGAGTAACATGATGAAATTTAGAATGGTATAATGGCATTCAGTTATTTCCTGTGAGTTTCATGGGGGGGGGGGATGACTCTTGGGGAAGCTGAGTGCGGAAAGGATGGGGGAGTAGTGATGTTGTCCAGTGATATGGGTCATTGAGTCACACTGTGCCTGCTGGTGTGAATGAAATTTAGCACCCATATCTGTACACAGGGGTGCCAATTTGAATGAAATATTGTGGGGGCCAGGTAAACCCTGTCCCACGTCACTGATCACAAGACGTGGCACATGAACACCATTTGAATGGCAATGCCAATCAACTGGAGGGAGTGGCTCCCTCAAATATTTCATTGGGGAAGCCAAAAGGACCTTGGCCCCTAGGAGATGGCTCTGATGCTGGTATATCAGTCAGAGACCAGAGTTCCCAGTAAAGAGGGATTGTTAAACCGCTCTGGCAACTGTAGCTCGGGGTGGGGTGTGTGGAGATACTTAACAAGTCTCAGCACCCTTAACAAACCACAGCTCCCATAATTCTTTGCGGGGAATGGCATCATAGCGCTTTAAATGTGTATGTGGCCACAGTTCCATAATGGTAATGCAATGTGAAAAGACCATTAGAAAATAGACAGGAGCACTAGCACTATAAGAAGGGAAACTAACATAATATTTCCATCTGAATGCATGCCCCATCTCTCTCTCACATACCTACAGCCTCATGGAAAGTGAGATGAACTGGGTTATGTCTGGGTAGCAGGTAACCATATGAAGGCTTGCTCTTGCTCCTTCATGCCCCTTTCCCTCCTTTCTAGCACTGCTCAACCAAGCACAAGTCAAATATATTTATTCAGAAGAAACCAATTTGAGGAGATCATCAGAACATGTTTGCATCAACCTTGGGGCACCACCAGTCTAGTCCTGGTGATCAGGGGATACCAGCTCTCGTTCTGCAACCCAGAGATCTATGAAAAAATCATGAGCTGCTTTGCTTCTCTTTCAAAACTTTCTTCAATAGATCTTGGAGGACAGCTTGATTTGTAGGTTACCAGCGAGCCCTAAAGCTAAAAAAAAAAATAAAAAAAAATAAAAAATGAAGTGCTTTTTCTTTGCTTAAAATTAAAAGTGAGCCAAAATGACTCACCGTTTCTCATTTTCAGCTGCACAGAAAAAGCCCCCACTCTTGACAGTTTCTTCAGCTCTCCATTTGAAAGTGTTCCCTTGTTCATCTGAATTGCCCTTCCTTGCCCTCATTATGCAGCCATGCCCGACTGCCTATATATCGTTTTAACGTCACCTGCGTGAATCCCGATTGGTTAGGGCTGAAATGTGACTAATCCATGGAAAAGGATGGAGAAGCTGCCAGAGGCAGGAGGAACTGAGTACTGTTCTTTTGAGATTCTGATTTAACTAGGAGAATTCCTAATTCCAGAATATAAGCGGGCTCAGAGTGCTGTAAGGTCTCTATGCAGTGAGTGTGCCTATGATAAGCTCCTTACTGGCAGCAGTGACAGGTGGGGTCAGCTGTTTCAGTGGCATCCCTTTAGGAGCTGACTGACTTTGAGGTGTTCAATGACATGTGTGGGACACCTTTCTGAGAGTCCACACCTTCCAAGAGACATGGACCCCTTTCTTTAAGTATGTTATGTTCACGACCAAAATCAGGATCTACTTATAGCAACCACACAATATTCTCAGTGGAGAGGTTACATTAGGCAATATGATTGAATGTCAAATGCTGGGTAAATGTTTAATGGTTTTTGTATTTGTATTGGTTTAAAAACCAATACTACTACTACTACTACTACTAATAATAATAATAATAATAGAAAATGTTGCCCATCTGAACTGGGTTTCCCCAGCCACTCTGGGTGGCTTTCAACAGAACCTTAAAAACAGAATAAAACTTCATACATTAAAAACTTCCCTAAACAGGGCTGCCTTCAGATGTCTTCTAAAAGTAGGATAGTTGTTTATTTGCTTGACATTTGATGGGAGGGTGTTCCACAGGGTAGGCGCCACCACTGAGAAGGCTCTCTGCCTGGTTCCCTGTGACCTCACTTTTTGCAATGAGGGAACTGCCAGAAGGCCCTCAGAGCTGTATCCCAGTGCCCAGGCTAAACGATGGGGGTGGAGATGCTCCTTCAGGTATACTGAAGGTATACTCAGGTATACTACACTTGGAAACATATTGGGAGCCAATGTAGAACCTTCCCCAGGATGTGGCTCCTGTCTTGATCACTGGCCCCGTTCTTCCACCTCCAACATTTCTCGAGGCTCAAATTTCATCTCCCTCATCCCACTTTGACCCTCCCTGGGGGTGTGTCAGCTCCCTGATCTCTCCTCCACCCCTTGGAACCCACCCATCCCTTCCTTGACATCTCCATGGGGCTTATTTAGGGGGAAGACAGAACCTTTGAAGCATCCTTCCCACAAACTAAAACTAGGGTGTGGGCCTCAAACATTCACCCACATGCAAACCTATTCCAACTCTCCAGAACTCCCTTCTGACATTTAACAGGAGATTTGGTGTGCTTGTCCCTGTATTATGCCTTGACTGTCAATTCACTTTTGCAACATTAGCATACAACTACCTTATTTATTCACCGAGAAGAAGTGATGGCCAATTTGTGTCATTATTAGAATGTATATTTGAATATATTACGTAGAAACCAATTAGATAATGGGAGCCCAGGAGAAAAAGAGCGGAGAGGGGAAGGGTGGGTTTTTTTGTGGGGGGTTTTCTTTTCTTTTTTCGCATTATGATGATTTTTTAAAAACCCAGAGAAGCTCAGTCATATAATGGCTCTGAACATAACAAATGCGGCATGCAGTCAAAAGGGATGTCCTACGTGCTTCGCTAGGACTGGCATTGTGAAGCTGCCCACGTTAAGTACTGGTTAATGTGCACTTAACATAAAGTATTATCTGAAAGGGATATTCAGGAAGATGACACCGGCATAATGCAGAAAGATTGATTATTTGAGAATGGCATACTTCACAAGCATTATGATAACAAGACATTTTTCTCTCCCTGAGAGTCTGCTAGTGAGAACTGAATGAGAAAAGAGAGAAGGTTGAAATGCGTCTGGCAGCCCAACGAAGCTTGGAGGGTTTTCAATTAAAGGCAGCAACAGGAAGCCTGTGACCCACAAGGTGTTGCGGAACTCCAGCTCCCATCAGCCCCAGCCAGGATGGCCAATGGTTATGGAAGATGGGAGTTGTAGTACACAACATTTTAAGGGCCACAGGTGCTTCACTCCTGATTTAAGAACTGAATTGAAGAGGGATTCCACAGGGATTCACAGCAATGCTTCTGAATACCATTTGCTGGAAACCACAGGAGGGGAGAGGGCTCTTATGCTCAGATTATGCTTGCAGCCCCTCCCCCACAAAAAACACAACTCACAACAATATAGTTGTAAGGAGATAGTGCAGCTGTCACAACCCACTTTAGATCAGACCATAGCCTGGTAGTGGATCTCAACTCTATCAGTTGAAGTCCAGTGACCTGGATCCTCTTTTCCAGGAATGTCCCTGATTTAGAGAAGCTGCCCCAGTTTCTGATCTGATCCTGGAATGCCCCACTTCTCCTTTGGATGTCCCCATTTTCATCGGAGAAATGTTGGAGGGTATTGGGGTTTCCACCCCTGAGCCATCTGAAGGCAATCCTGGGGATGTTCTTATTGTGTTTTTATATATGTTGGAAGCTGATCAGAGGGGGTGGAGCAACCCAGTAAGATGTGTTGGCTATAGATAGTGAAATTATCGTTATGGAATGGGACACCCCTATTTTCATCAGAGAAAAGTTGGAGGGCATGGTGATCTAGAACATCTCCACTGTATTAGCCTTCATATCTTAGTCTGAGAGGGCCACCCATCTGCTGGAAAGTATGTTCTTCAAGTGACATTTCACTGGGGTTGTCTTTCTGGCTGCACGTTTCTTTTTCTGGCTGCACAAAGCTGCACACAGCACAAAGAGCTCAGCAAGAGAGGGGAGAACTGAGACTTGCAGCAAGTTAAAGCAGCTGCCTTGTTGCCTGATCGAAGACAGTTCTCCATTGCTCTCCTGCTTGCTTATTGATGGGCACTCAGGCAGGGCTTGGCCTGCAGATTGGCAAAGCATCCAGCTGACACCAGTATTGGAGATATCATTATATATTATAGATCAAGCCTTCAGGGAGGTCGACCAAACAGTTGAATTTAAATAGGAGGAAATTCAAAGATGAACTTGCTGGAGGTGGCCCCAGTACATGGTGTCCAGTCCAGATTCAAAAGAAGCCCTTGGGCAAGATGCCACTTTTTCCATGTCATAGTCATCATTTTTCCTTTCCTTCTGGGATCAAGCCACACCATTGTCCAGAAGGAAAGGTCAATAGCAAGTGAAGGCTGCGCTCCTCCCCTTTGCTTTTCTCACTTGGAGGAGGCAGGTGAACAAGTAGCAACACCAAGTAAAGGCAAAGACAGTGGTGCTTTGAGGTTCAACAGCGGAGTGACCTCAAGGCTGGATTACTGCAATGCATTCTACGTGGGCCTAGCTGAGAAGCTCCACCTGGTGTGGAATGAGATGGCCAGATTGATGAAGGGGGCATCTGGCTGACAACATGTGTCATTGTTGTTACAACATCTGCACTGGCTGCCCATCTACTAACAGGACAGGTTCAAGGTCCTTGTATTAATTGAACAACTGAGAGGTACTATTATAGCCTGGGATTCGGAGTTGGATGCTGAACCTGAGGAATCCCAGCCTGCACAGGATTCCCCACCTCCAGGACCAGCTGAGCCAGGGTTGGGGCATGAACCTGAAGGGTCCTCATCTGAGCTGGATCCTCAGGTGCAGGCACCAGCCAAGTCTGCTTTGGCTCCTGAGGGGATGGAGGACCCATTGCCTGCAGGTGCTCCACTCTCAGCCCCGTCAGAGGAAGCTGAGGGTGCCTCTGGGTCCGATAACCCTCCAGCCTCTCCTGGGCTGCAGAGGCTCAGGGCAGAGAGGCGGAAGGAACTATGTTCCTGCAGGAGGAGTGCTCGCCTCCAGGCCAGGAGAGGTGAGTCACCTGAGGATCGGGGCTGCCCTATGCCTTGGGGCAGATAAAAGCCAGCCAGCCCCAGTCCCAAGTTGCGGAAGCAACGTTGTTGGTCGCCAGTTCCTGCCTGAACCCTGCCCTGCACCCAGCTTCAGCTGTTACGGACTGCCTCCATATTGCTCCTTCGACCTCGGACTGGACTCGGACCTCGCCTCTAGATCTACCCACGGGACCAGCACAGGTACCTTAGGGATTGCCCAAACCATTGTATTACAGCCTGATCACTGAGACAATCTGCAGAAGTGTAACTGGTTGTCCCCCAAGTTGGTGAGGCTCATTTGACATCAACATGAAACAGAGACTTTAGTAACATCATCATCAAAGTCACTTGGCCTTTCCAGTTGTTGAGAGTTAATCCCTTTGGGATCTGCTGCTGACATAAGGATATGTATGAAGACATGGTAAGGCTGTGATGCTTCACACCAGGCAGGTTCTAGAGATCTATGGCCCTCCAGATGTTGTTGGTTGCCATCTCCAATCAGTCTTGGACAACATGGGATGATGGGAGTTCTTACCCAGCAATGTCTGAAGGACCCCTGGTTCCTCACCTCTGCTATAGAGACTCAGGCTCATAGATTCATGCAATTGTAGAGTTGTAAAGGACCCCAGGGGTCATCTAATCCAACCCCCTGCAATGGAGGTATCTCAGCTAAAGCATCAATGACAGGTGTCCATCCAACCTCTGCTTAAAAACCTCCAGGGAAGAAGAGTCCACAATCTCCCGAGGGAGACTGTTCCACTGTCAAACAGCTTTTCCTTTTTTTTTTTTTTTTTAAATATATTTATTAAAATTTTCACATAAAACATAGATCAGAAATAACACAATTCATCATTGTCAATTTAACATCTCTCAGTTGTTGCATAGGACTCCCCCACACCTCCCGCATACACTTGCATCATTATTAAATTAATTTCAAACAAATTATCATTTTGCTCATAGTCTTAGTTTGGATTAGCATATAATTCATCCTTAAATCTAATTTGGTGATAGACAATTGTTTTCTAGTCTGGCATCCGGTTCAGCACTCAGCCAAATTACAATATTTTTGTAAATAGATCTTAAATTTCTTCCAGTCTTCTTCCATCCTTTCTTCTCCCTGGTCCCGGATTCTGCCGGTCATCTCGGCTAGCTGCATATAGTCCATCAGCTGCATCTGCCATTCTTCCACAGTGGGTAGCTTCTGAGTTTTCCAGTTCTTGGCAATCAATATTCTTGCTGCTGTTGTTGCATACATAAAAAATGTTCTGTCCTTTTTTAACACACTCTGGTCGACAATACCCAAGAGAAAGGCCTCTGGTTTCTTAGTAAAGGTGTATTTAAACACCCTTTTTAATTCATTGTATATTGTCTCCCAAAAGGCCTTCACTCTAGGGCATGTCCACCAGAGGTGAAAAAATGTTCCTTCATTTTCCTTACATTTCCAACATTTACTATCAGGCGAATGGTATATTTTAGCTAATTTAACAGGGGTCATGTACCATCTATACATCATTTTCATCACATTTTCCTTCAACGCATTACATGCAGTGAAGTTCAGCCCAGAGGTCCACAACCTTTCCCAATCTTCAAACATAATATTGTGCCCAATGTCCTGAGCCCATTTTATCATTGTTGATTTTACCATTTCGTCTTGTGTGTTCCATTTCAGCAGCAAGTTATACATTTTTGAAAGTACTTTAGTCTTAGGTTCTAACAGTTCAGTTTCTAACTTTGACTTTTCCACTTGGAATCCTAACTTTTTGTCATTTTTAAACACTTCTTTAATCTGAGCATAGTGTAACCAGTCTCTCACTTTATCTCTCATCTTTTCTAAACTCTGCAATTTCCAGTTGTCCCCATCCTTTTCTATTATCTCCCAATATTTTGGCCAATTGGCCTCCATATTGACTCTTTTTCGAGCCTTGGCCTCCAAGGGTGACAGCCACCTCGGAGTTTTGTTCTCCAATAAGTCTTTGTATTTTGTCCAGACATTAAAAACTGATTTTCTGACAATATGATTCTTAAAGGCCTTATTTGTCTTAGCTTTGTCATACCATAAATAAGCATGCCATCCAAACGCATTATTAAAACCTTCCAAGTCCAAGACATCCGTATCCTCAAGAAGTAACCAATCTTTTAGCCAGCAGAACGCTGCAGCTTCATAATACAACTTTAAGTCTGGCAGGGCAAAGCCCCCTCTTTCTTTCGCATCTGTTAGTATTTTAAATTTAATTCTGGGCTTTTTGCCCTGCCAGACAAATTTAGAAATATCTTTCTGCCACTTCCGAAAACACTCTGTCTTGTCTACAATCTGTAGTGTCTGAAACAAAAATAACATTTTTGGCAATACATTCATCTTGATGGCAGCTATTCGGCCTAACAAAGAAAGTTTTAGTCTTGACCAACTATCCAAGTCTCTCTTAATTTCTGACCAACATTTTTCATAGTTATCTTTAAAAAGACTCAGGTTTTTTGCTGTTATGTTTACCCCCAAGTATTTGACTTTCTTAACCATGTTCAGTTCTGTCTCTTTCTGAAGCTGTTCCAACTCAGTATCTGTCATGTTCTTCCCCAACACCTTAGTTTTTTGCTTATTCAACTTAAATCCTGCCACTCGACCAAAGTTTTGAATCAGTTGTAATACTCTTTTCATACTAGATTCCGGCTCCTGTAATGTCAAAACTAGGTCATCTGCAAAAGCTTTAAGTTTATATTGTTTCGCTCCGACCTGAATCCCTTCCACCAACCGGTCCCCCCTAATCATATTCAGGAGCACTTCCAGAACCGAGATAAACAGTAATGGGGAAATCGGGCAGCCTTGTCGTGTACCTTTTTCAATTTTGAACCCTTCTGTAACCACATTGTTAACTATCAGTTTAGCCTTTTGTTCTGAGTATATTGCCTCAATCCCGTTCTCAAACCCCCGTCCCACTCCCATTTCTTTTAAATTCCCCTTCATAAATTTCCAGGATATGTTGTCAAAGGCCTTCTCCGCGTCTATGAAAATTAAAACTGCTTTAGTGTTTATGTTTGTTTGCAAAAGTTCCAATATGTCTATAATGTTCCTTGTGTTTGCAAACATGTGTCTACCCGGGAGAAAGCCTGCCTGGTCTTTATGGATTATCTCACTTAAAACTTTCTTAAATCTTCGTGCCAAAACATCTGCAAATATTTTGTAATCCACATTTAAAAGGGAGATGGGACGGTAGTTCTTAAGTTGTGTCTTTTCAGTTTCCGACTTTGGTATCAATGTGATAAATGCTTCTTTCCACGATTCAGGCGCCTTCTTCCCCTCCATTATTTCATTGCTGACCTCCAATAATGGTTGTATCAAGTAATCCTTCAATATCTTGTAGTAGTTAGAGGTCAGTCCATCTGGCCCTGGTGATTTGCCCTGTTTCAAACTCTGGATGGCCTGCTCAATCTCTTGTCGTGTTATTTTGCTATTCAAAGTTGTTCTATTTTCTTCTGACAACTTTGCTAATCCATTTTTCTCCAGAAATTGTGTGATCTCTGTTTCATCTTGTGGCCCTTGAGTGTATAACTTTTTAAAATACCTCTGGAAACACTTTCTGATCTCTCCCGGGTTCTGAATGTTCCTTCCTTCCACCTCTAAGTTTGTTACTGTATTCAGTCTTTGTCTCCTTTTCAACTGCCAAGCTAGCAGTTTCCCACATTTATTAGCCGACTCAAAAGTTTTTTGTTTCATTGTTTTGATCTTCCATTCTATTTCCTGATTTATCAGTTTAGAATATTGTGCCTGATGAAGTTTGATTTCTCTCAGAATCGATTGGGATTTCGGGTCAGATCTTAACTTCTTCTCCAACTCTTTAATTCTTTCCAAGATTTTATCCTTCTTTTCGTTTTGTGATCTTTTCTTTAAAGAATTCTGTTGAATCAGGAACCCTCTCATCACAGCTTTACTTGCGTCCCAGATAGTTCTTTTTTCCACCGTAGTACTCAGGTTGATCTCAAAATAGTCTTTTAGAGTTTTTTGGGCCTTCTCTACAATCTTTTGATCTCTAAACAGGCCATCATTCATCTTCCATCTAAAGGAGCCGGTTGGGATCAGTGTCATATCCATTCTCAATGCGTTATGGTCGGAGCACGTCTTGGGGCAGATTTCCACCTTTTTCACCTTAGGTGCCAGACTTCTAGTTATCCATATTTGGTCGATTCGTGTCCAGGTCAATTGGGCTTCAGAAAAGAATGTTCCTTCTCTTCCCAAGGGGTTTCTCACTCTCCAAATATCAATCCAGTCCATATTGTCAGTCATTTCAAAAAAAGTCTTAGGTAGTCTTCCTTCTTTGGTGATGTTTTGATTCTGTGACTTATCCATATTCGTTGATACGACCCCATTCATATCCCCCATCATAATGACGTTGTTATAGTCCAGATAATCCAGCATGGTCTCATGCAGCTTCTTGTAAAAGTCTGATTTCCCTTCATTTGGAGCATAAATTCCTAATACCAAAATTTTTTCTCCTTGGTAATGTACTTCTATTGCAAGGATTCTTCCACTTTCATCTTTAAAAAGAAATTTTGGCAAAAGGCTCTCTTTTGCATAAATCACTACACCTCTTTTTTTAACTGTATCCGATGATATGAATTCTTGGCCAAGCCTTTTGTTTATCAGCACCTTTCTGTGGAGCCTAGTCACATGTGTTTCTTGTAAACATATAATGTCCAATTGTTCCTTTTTTAAAATATGAAAAATTTTAGACCTTTTTTCGGGGCTGTTACAGCCGTTTATGTTCCAGCTCAAAAGCTGCAGAGACATCCTGGATAAATCTGGTTATTCTTTCTGGGGTGGTACCTTGTTCTCCGGTCCTTGGGGGTCCGAGGGTGCAGGCTCCCCTGGAGGTTCTGGCGCTGGCAATCCAAGTCCCTTGTGGAGGTCTTCTCCGTGTGCTCCCAAAAACTTGTCTCTATCTTCCAGTGATTTGATTTTAATCTTTCTTCCTCTGTAGGTAAAGGATAATCCTTGTGGAAACTCCCACCTGAATAAAATTGCGTTGCTTCTTAACAATCTTGCCAATTCCGTGTAGTTAGATCTGAGGTCCAGCAACTGTTTAGGGATGTCCTTGAAAATTTCAATTCTCTTGCCCAAAATGTCTAGTGACCTTTCGTAGTGCAGGCCCAAAATCTTGTCCCTTTCCTCCTTTGATCTCAGTGTTATCAGGCAGTCTCTGGGCTTCTCTATCCTTCTGACTCTGCCAAGCCTAAAAGCAGATACTATTTTAAAGTCTTTTTCCTCTAAGTTCCAGAACTTGGCGAATTCCTTAGTTAAAAATTCAATAAAGTTGTCTTCTTCCACCTCTGGAATTGACCGTATCCTCAAGTTGGTCTCCTTACTTCGCAGTTCTGTCATCAAAAAATGGATCTGATGTTCTCCAACTTGTTTGCTGAGTGGTCTTACTTCTTTCTCAAGTTTATCCACTCTTTGATCAGTGTCTTCAGCCAATTTCCGATTTTCACCTACAGCCTCCTTTAATTCTCCAATAGCCTGGGCATTCTGTGCCACTTGCCCAGTCAACTTGTTCAAACTTTCTGTGTTCTGATCAATTTTAGCTGTATGTAAGTCAGCCTTCTTGTCCAAAACCTCTAACTTCTCCAAGATTTTATCCAAGACAGAGCTACTTGTCCCTGAAGCCATATCTTCCAAGTGCAGCTCCTCTGTCTCACCCTCCCCTGTCTGTATTAGGGAGGCCGCCTCTATGTCTGGAGGCAAAGTGGAAGGCAAGGCCGGCACAGATGATCTACGCTGTGAGGCTGCAGATAAAGTTAGAGTTGTTTGTTTAGTTCTTCCTCTTCTCCTTGCGCCACTCATTCCAAAGTTATCTGTAATCCAAGGTCAATCCAAGTTGTTCCCATAAGAAAGTGAAGTCCCAGATACAATAGTCAAGCAGAGGCCGGAAAGAGGAAAGTAAAACAAAGTCACTGCTGTAAGTCCCAAATCCTCTAGAGGGAGCTTAATATATCTTTAGGGAGAAAGTTTAATCCAATACAAATTAATAAGCCAAATTCCACGTCCAATAGCCTCCAAAAGGTGATATTTTTCAAGCAGAGAGTACTTAAGACAAAACAATGTTTCTAGCAGTGCCAGACTGCCACTGTTTCAAAGTATCAAGTTCCTGCTCAGGATGTTTCACAGTCTCAATTTAGTGTGTGTATTCAAAGTTGCAAGCTGGTGCACAGTCAGGCAGCTCCAGCACCTGGGATTTTTGTTTAGTTTATAATCCACAAGTCCACAGAAGAAAGGTATCTTTGAAACCTCAGGTCAACAGCTTAACAAAATTTTCCAGTCCAAAAAGCACTTTAAATAGGGTGCCAGATCATTTATTTAAAGCATCGCTCTTTGTCTCCACTCCTCCTGCACTTTGCTTTCAAGTTCAGTGTTAGCGGAAGACGGACTTCCTGTTTATCGTCACTCCGCTTTCAGCCAAATTCCAGCCCTTAAGCGACCTTAAGAGCCTTAAAATTTGTAAAATCCCGAATTGTAAAGTCCAAATTACTCACGGGTTGCAGCTCAATTTTGGAGGTCTCAGGAAGAAAGGTCAGCGCTGAAAGGCAACAGCAACGCGGCTTCACTCCGCTGACCGCGAAACGACCCACAGCGCCGCTGCCCCCTCCACGGTCCGGAGCCCCTTACGGGGTCCCTTCAACGCTTTGGGGGGTGCTTTCTGGCGCCCGCCGGGTCTCGAGCCCACAGGCTTCTGCCGCCTGTGGTTCTCCAAAGTGGGTCTCCGCTTCGCCGTAGCGGACGACCCAAATTCAGCGGAGCTTCCCTCTCCTTAGCGGGAGAAGGCAGCCATTACCGAACGCGCCGCCTCCGGAAGCTGTCAAACAGCTTTTCCTATCGGAAAATTCTTGCTGATGCTTAGTCAGAATATCCTTTCTTGCCTGGGAGTAAGCACCATTGGACACAGTAATAGGTAAAAAAAGATAAAAGGTAAAGGACCCCTGGACGGTTAAGTCCAGGCAAAGGCAGCTATGGGGTGTGGCACTCATCTCGCTGAGGAAGCCAGTGTTTGCTCACAGACAGCTTTCCAGATCATGTGGCCAGCATGACTAAATCATTACTGGCACACAGAGGACTCTGACGGAAGCCAGAGTGCACAGAAACACCGTTTACCTTCCCACCGCAGCGGTACCTATTTATCTACTTGCACTGTGTGATTTTGAACAGCAAGGTTGGCAGAAGCTGGGACAGAGCAATGGGAGCTCACTCTGTCGTGGGGATTCGAACCGCCGACCTTCCGATCAGCAAGCCCAAGAAGCTCAGTGGTTTAGACCCCAGCGTCACCGGCTCCCTTGCACACAGTAATGCCTCCAAGTAAACATGGAGAAGACGATAGTGTCATCTGACATCCTAACACCACTGATTCAAACAGACACAAGCAGTTTCTTGTAAGGACAACTTGCCTCAGAACCTTTCCCCAAAACCAGCTTCACGCGCGCACACAAAATCTTGCCAACCCAGTGTCCCTAAATGAATGCTATGATAGCCATGTATCTAATTCAGATCTCTGCTCACTTGACCCAGAACAAGCAGCTTCAGAGTTACATCTGGGGAAGGTAGGAGGATTACCTGCCCTATAACCCAATAGAGGAAGTGTGTGTGTGTGTGTGTGTGTGTGTGTGTGTGTGTGTGTCTTTGCCCTCTTTTCTTTCTAAAATCTGCAATCTGGCTGGGCCCCCTTTCCCCTACTTTGTCCCCCAGGCCACCTCCGCCAGCACAGTCCTACCAACCGCACCACCATTCTGCCGGCACACACTGTTAAGTCACCGTTATAAATCCTCTTTGCCATTTCATTCAGTTCAAAGCTCCCTCTTACCAGCTTCAGTCCTTAATCTTGTGCTCCATAAATCAATCAGCTGGGGAGCTGGGCGGAATATCGAATTAGGTACTTTTGACTCGGCACTCCTGCTTCTGTTGAGCCTTGGCTGCAAGATGAGAAGGCAGGGAGGGCACCTAGCAGCGCCACACCAAAAAGGTGCCCTCATTTGCGTGTATCAGAAGTGTGTGTGGTGCCCAGGTGTGTGCATGTCAGAGGTAACGTCAGTTATATCAGAATATTTTATTGGCCCCAGGAGCAAGTTCCCTAAGTTGATTTGCTGAGCCTAATTAACTCTCTCTGTTCTCCTGAGGCTTGCACTATTGATAACTGAAAGGCACTTAGTCACTCTCTATCTAAAATCTATCCCGCCACCACCGCCCCCATCCCTGAGGTGTTCGGGACGTGGCATTGCTCCAACCCATGAATGCCATATTTGATTGGGTCTAAGGAGCTAAGATGCAGGGCTTGACACTCGCTGCAATGATAGATCCTTTCCAAAAAGGAAAATGCACCTTTGGTGGCCATTAAACAGACACTCTGTTTAGCTACGTGGCAAGGTGTTTTATTATGCTCGCTCTAGGGTTTTCCTTGAATCAGGGAGAACAGATTGGGTACTGTGATTGGAGCTAAAAGCAAACATTGATCTATATATGGTGAATGAGAAAGCCGTTGGTGCAAAGCTGACGCTGCCCATTTCAATAAAGAACTAACTAACTGGCAAAGGATGAGACCAACCATAAAAAGATAGCTTTCATCCCTACCTATCTGACCATTCTTTGTTTATTTCCAAGGTTAATAATAATAATAATAATAATAATAATAATAATAATAATTTTATTATTTGCACCCCGCCCATTTGACTGGGTTGCCCCAGCTGGGTGGCTTCCAGCATATATAGAAGCATAATAAAACATTGCACATTAAAAACTTCCCTATACAGGGCTGCCTTCAGATATCTTCTAAAGGTTGTATAGTTAGTTATCTCCTTAGCATCTGATGGGAGGGTGCCTGCATATTCCTGCGTTGCAGGGGGTTGGACAAGATGTTCCTCAGGAACATCAGTTCTATGATTCTTGCATTTATTATATAATTACAGCTTGCCCTTTTATTTTCTTTTGCATAGTACATTCAAGGTGCCTGATCTGCAGACTTTATGTAACAAAAGACAACACACAAAACTTACAGAAATCATTAAGA
Source organism: Podarcis muralis (assembly GCF_964188315.1). Classification (NCBI taxonomy): domain Eukaryota; kingdom Metazoa; phylum Chordata; class Lepidosauria; order Squamata; family Lacertidae; genus Podarcis; species Podarcis muralis. Next base: position 70,707,586 of record NC_135661.1, on the reverse strand, counting down.
CAGGCAGAAACAGATAGCAGCATCTGCATGGCAAAATCTCAGCTGATCAATTCTCTATAAAACAGAGATATTGAACCTCAGTCTGGTGAGCTGAGACCCGAAACCTAGCTATAGGTCAAGCTAAGGCAAGGCAGGAATGATGTCAAGAGGTAGAGATGTAGCTCAGTGGTAGAGCACCTGCTTGTCATGCAGAATACCCCATGTTCTGCTCCTGGGAAGCCCCTGCCAGTCAGTGTAGACAATACTGAGTTAGATGGACCAGCTGTCCTGACTTGGCATAAGACAGCTTCCTGTGTGCCTATGGGCCATGCTTGACCCATGCTGAGGTTGTCAGAGTACAACAGAAGAGCTGATTGACCGCCATCCCTGGGGGGAAGCCCCGCACGACCAAGCCGTGCTCTCAACTCCGCAACACCCGGGGACCTTCTTGGGTCTCCTCTTGGCACTCAGCTGCGTCTCTTCCTGGTGGGGCACCTTTGACTTTGCTCCCGCAGTCTCCTTGCCCCCAGCTCACATGTCAGTCCAGCTTCCTATCCCTCGCTGGTGACAGTCATTCGAAGCGCAGAGTCAGTCTCTCTCTCCTTCTCCTTTTTGTCTAAAGGTTCCCTTTGCAATAACTCTCCTTTATTTCAAAGCACTTAAACACCCGGCTCTGTAAATCCCTATTACCCCAGCTCAGAGAGTGCTCTTTAAGTACTGCTTTGAATTAAGGTTCTCAAATATGCATTCAATTTCCCTTTTAAAGGGGTAGTTAACGTAGGTTACATAAATAGCTATTATTAAATACGTGCGCTGAAGATTAGCCACTGCTGAGAGTAATGGATATGTGTCTAACTAGTATGATATATACCGCATTTCCCTATTACATAGCTGTTGGATGTACGTCTGCTTAGAACCCTGAATGGGAGTTTGCAGGGAATGAGGGAGGGAATTAAATGACTTGAGGCTCTTTTGCCTGCGTGCAGAACAGCCTCAGGTAGGATCATCCATTGCAGCCCCCCATCACTTCCCCAGACACAGGGCTAGGTCTTTATTTTAAATGCTCTCCAGTCCTTATATCTGGCCAGGGATGTTGCTCCTGGGTGTTCTACCCAGAAGTGCTGTGTTGCGAACCTCTTAGCACCCGAGATTGCTTTGAAGCAGGAAACGTGAAATGAATAGAAAAGTCTCTCAAAGTAATCTTGAACAACACAGTCCTATAGATGTTTGTTCAGAAGTTGCGTTCAGCAGGGCTTACTCCCTATTAAATGCATTTAGGATTGCAGCCTTGGGATGTTCTCTCTCCTCTTTAATTTAATTCCCACTTTTCCATCACGTAGTTCTGCGCGACTCCCCCCTTTTTATCTCCACAGCAACCATGTGAGGTAGGCTAGGCTGCATTTTTATATGGCTGAATGGGACCTCCTTGGAGAACCGAACCGGAGAAGCTACCTATGAACCTTCTTAAATCCTATGAGAACTGAAACACAAGCACCTTACAAAATTCACATTTCTCTGAATTCCGCAGTGCAGTTCTCCAGCCAGGTAATCTCTACCCACAAAATCATACACTGGGGGTAAAGTGTCCATACATTAGCTCAAATAATACACAGAAAGCATTATTTTAGGGGAAATCACTTTGTAAAAATGTGTAAGGTAAAGGTAAAGGGACCCCTGACCATTAGGTCCAGTCGTGGCCGACTCTGGGGTTGCGGCGCTCATCTCGCTTTATTGGCCGAGGGAGCCGCTGTTTGTCCGCAGACAGCTTCTGGGTCATGTGGCCAGCATGACTAAGCCACTTCTGGAGAACCAGAGCAGCGCACGGAAACGCTGTTTACCTTCCTGCTGGAGCGGTACCTATTTATCTACTTGCACTTTGACGTGCTTTTGAACTGCTAGGTTGGCAGGAGCAGGGACCGAGCAACGGGAGCTCACCCCGTTGTGGGGATTCGAACCGCTGACTTTCTGATCGGCAAGTCCTAGGCTCTATGCCAAACTGCACACACAAGAGTGTACATTGGGAGGAATTCACACTAAAATGCTGATGGATTTACATGAGAACATTTAAAAAGAGAAAATCACAAACTGAAGTGGAAATGTGGATAGATGAACTTAAGATGGGGGGGGGGCGCGGTGAGAAACAGAGAAACTGAAATCAACATAGTTGCCCATCCCTACTTTATTGTCAGTCCCATTGAACTGAGTGAGAGCTACTTCTGGGTAGACATGTCCAGGATTGCACTGCATGACCGAAATCAACTCATTAATAAGATATTTGTTGGTTTTAGTGCTGGCTTTTATGGGTTCTTTGCTCCTTTATGAGAGTTTTATGCTGGTCTCTTGTTGATCTTTGAACTGCCATCATTTCTTTTGTACTGGCTGTTTTAGCTCTGAATGTATTTTGCATTTAGTTGCTTTTGAATTTGTGAGCTGTCCCAGAGCACGTGGCTAATTAGACAGCATATAAATGATAATCAGTAACAATAACAATTGTCCCACAACCAGAATAAGGACTCAGTAAAAGGAACAGATTGAAGGCTATATTTATTAAAATACAACAAGGAATAATTTGCACCAAACTCACACAACAAATGTTTGCAAGTAAAACCCCACACAGACAATGGGGAAATATCATACTTGTTGCTCAGGTATAAATCAGCCCAGATCAGCTCCATCAACCAAGCTGGTGCGATAGGAGGGCAAATACAATCTCCCATAAAGGGAATCAATGGGTTTGTGAACTGACCAGGGCTACTCACCTACACTCTACAACATTCAGCAGGTGGCACATGCCAGATATTGAGTGCACAGACCAAACCATCCCACAACTCACCTGATCAACAATAGGGTTAGTGAAGTGCCCTCCACCTAGCAGTTAGCAAAGTCACTTAAAATAACACAGAGACCATAGAGAAAAGTCCTGAAAACACTTTACTGAACAAAAAAACAGTCTTTGAGGAGAAAGGAACAGAGAGGTTTTGACTACTGCAGACCTTGTACAAAGCAGAGAGACACTCAACCAAAAGAAAACTCCCTCCGAACTACATAGCCAATCAGACTTACCACAGTTGCAAACATGCCACTGTGTCTGGTTGCAAAGTAACACCTCCATCAATCCATCCTCATCTTAGCTAGTTGACTTTAACACTAACAGGATTAACCTTTCAGTTTCAAACTGGGTGATCCGCACTGTTGCTCTTCCAACACCAGCATGGCCCTGGGTACTGGGCAAAGGCAACTCGGCCCTCCAGATGTTTTGGGCCTACAATTCCCATCATCCCTGACCACTGGTCCTGTTAGCTAGGGATGAGGGGAGTTGTAGTCCCAAAACATCTGGAGGGCTGAGTTTGCCTATGCCTGCGCTACACCACTTACCTGCCCAGACTGAATGCCAATCTACAACAGCCAAATCAAAACCCAAACCCACCACAAGCCTATGGAAATCAGAGCAGTATGAAGCAGGTGAAAAAAAGGTGTGTGCAAAGCCAATCAGAATGCACCTCCAAAATTCCTACCTAGCCTTGAATGGCAACTGGCAAACCCCACAAAGGGAGTGGGGACAGGATGTTGAAGAGAGGAGAAGAATGGAGCATAGGAGGGGCCACCTTTTATGGGCAGCCTGCTCCCTCAAAGGTAGCCCCAGATTTGGGGCACTGTGGCTGGTTCCCCCAAACAGGGCATCAAGCCGAGAGGGTGCAAAACTGAGAAGATCCATAATTGAGAAGATCCATTTTGGGACACCAATTTTTGGTCTCACTCAGGGTGCCGTATTATGAACGATTGCCAAAGTCCACCACTGCTGAGGCTACCAACCAATGTCTCCCACATGAATGTAGCCCTCACCTCTTTCCTTTGGGTGCCTCCTCCTTCATTAGGATGGAGCAATGTTGTGTCCCATGGGGATGGAGGGCAAGATAGTGACTAGTGACTAGCCAGGATGGAACTTGCATTTCATCAGCTGATGTGTGGGGAGTCCAGCCCTGCTTTCAGCAAGTATTGTCCATGTAAGCAGATCCTGCCCTGTCTCTCCACCTACTGAGCTAGATGGACCTGCATTGCATTTAGTTGGACTAAATGACTCTTTGGGTCCTTTCCAGATCTACAATTCTATGATTCTATGACCAATGGTCCAACTCAGTATAACTCAGCTTCCTGTGTTCCTGTGTGGTGGGGAAATAGCATTCAAACATAAGCATTTCATGTGGATTATTAGTATTTTTTTAAATCACAGATTAATGTGGAGATGGACTAGACCAGTGCTTTTTTTTTTCTAAAACAATGTTTAGGAGTACTCTCATTTTGACTCCATGAAATCACCATTTTATAGTTCAAATCAGGGGGAATAAATACAGTAAATGGACAAAAGTACAAAGATTCACAAAATGTTTAGGAGCATGCGTCCCCCTGTGTCGTAGCTGTCAACTTTTCCCTTTTCTTGCGAGGAATCCTATTCAGAATAAGGGAATTTCCCTTTAAAAAAGGGGAAAGTTGACAGCTATGCGCTGCGTCCCCCCAGAAAAAAAAAAGCACTGGACTAGACCAAACTAATAAACGAATGAACACTCTCAAGAGCAGCAGGAATCAGAAACAGATCAATCTGCCCATCACCACCGAGAGCATCCCTGATAGACTCTTAGGTGCCACTTGGACTCTGAAAGTTTGGTTTGACGTTCCCTTTTCTTTCTTTGCTTTTTGCGCTCTCTGAATCCTTAGCTATTCTTTCTCCTCTCGCCTTCTCAATCTTCTATCTTTGGCAGCCTTTAGACTCTCCGGAGGGTAGCGGTAGCAGGGAGTAGGGTACTAATGGGCTTGCCGATTCCTGACTACAAGCATATCACAGCAAAGGCATTCTCTGTGCTTTGACGAAGTCTCCCACCAGTTTTGTGCTGTCTTTTTCAATGAGGTTGGGGAAATGAGAGACGCGCGCGCGCGCGCGCACACACACACACACACACACACACACTTGCACACAAAGCATAAGACTAAAAAAAGGATGTGAGATGAAAATAACTCGCCGAGCCGCATCCCATGTGTTGGGAAAGATCAAGCGCTAATGATGATTCTCGTGTGTCGGTGACAGTTGTGTCTGTTGCGTGTATATATGTTTTTAACTGTGAGACCACATGGGAAGCTCTTTATGCAGCCAGGGTGTCTTTGACAGCCGCTGTGAACACATTGGATTCTAACTGCTGGCAAAAAGACTCATCCCATTAAAAGCTGTCGATAAAGGGAAGGGAAATGACAAGGGGGCTTGGAAGGGGAGCCAGGCAGCAGGAGGAGACGGGAGCTGCCACTGCCAATGTCATTACTAGGAATGAGAAGGAGCTTTTGCATAAAGGCACCATGTGTTTCTATTAGCAGCAGCAGGAAGGAGCCTCTCTGCATTGGCTGTGTTGATGCCATAGAAGGAAAGGAGAGAGAGAGAGAGAGGGAGAGAGAGAGAGACTTATAATGTGACACAGATGAAAAAGGCATGATGGGCTTGTCTGGCACTGCAGCACTCGGCCCCAGAGGTTTGGGTCAGAGTGTAAGGTTGGGGGAGCAATTAGGTTCCGTTTGCATTCACACTTCCCCAAACAATTCGAGAATCAAAATGCAACCATCCTTCGAAACGCTCCTAATTTTGCAATGCAGCCAAGTAGCATGCAGAAAAACCTAAATGCTAGTGTAAAGTGTGCAAAAAGCATATACTAGTTGAAACTATATACAAAAAATAAAATAAAATTCTGGTTGCTCCACTGCCCTCAGAAGCTCATGGGGGTGGGGTGGCTCAGGAGAGGGCCTTCTCTGTGGCAGCCCCCAAGTTATGGAATTCACTCCCCATAGAGATGTGCCTGGCACATACATTATGCAGCTTCCAGAGAGTGCTGAGGATTTTACTCTGGCTTTTGATTCTGGCAACACTGTGATTGTAAGCTGTTTAAAACTGTTTGTAACATTGTGTTTTAATTGTTGTAATCTTCCCTGGGACTTGGGGTGAAGGATGGGATAATGATGATGATGATATAAAATGTTCTGCAAAAAAATGTGCATATTAGGCAAAATTGTCAGCTTCGCCTTTGAGCCACCGCAAATAAATCCAACATGCAACTTCTGTTCTGCCATCCGGCATCAGCGTCAGAAGCCACTGGCGACTGGGCCCATAACCGATGTCAGCTTCGCCTTTGAGCCAGTGCCACCGACTGGGCTCAACCTCTTCAGCCCCGACTGGGCCAGGCGAGCTGGAAAGCACTTCCAGAGACCTTCCACGCAGGAAGCAGGTCTAAGTGCTGTGGACTCACAATTCACATATGACAACTCACATATGTGGAGGAGAAATTCACATATGTGGAGGAGAAATTCACACTAAAATGCTGGTTCATTTTCATGACATTTTTAAAAAAAGAAATCATGATATGGAAATATGAAGAACTGAAATTTAGATTGCAAAAATGAGAAACAATGAGAACCCACAATTGACACATTTGCCTCTCTCTATCTGAATTGCAGTTCTAAAACACCTAATCTCACAAGATCCAAGACTTTATGATGAGGGAATCTGGGGTCTCCTCCAGACTGTCAGTATTTTTGCAGGAGGGATTCATGTGCATACTGGACCTTTGGGTTTGCACCAAGAAGTGCTCTGTTATATGGGCAGTTTGGAAAGTGATGAGGAAATGCATTGAAAAGTCTGGGGTGAACAAATGATTAATGGAACGATCACACAAGCAAATCAGGATGAATGATTATTGTTGTATAGCCTCCCCGCAAACAAATCAAAATGAATGCTCAGTAAAGATGAGATATACTCCATCCTTCATGTAAGCTATGTGCAAGAAAATACAGGTTAATTCTGAATAAATAGGTGGCCTGGAGGAGCCTTGGCTTGCTCCCTTCCTCATCCCAAGTAACCCCTAAAAGGGTAATTGTCTCTTCTGGAGGGGAAAAAAATACTTGTTGCAAGAAAGGGAAGGTTGTGTTATGCACCTGTGATATTGGCCTGCATCAAAGATGCTCTTGCCTTTTCCCAAAGCTCAGGTTGTGGTGTGAACAGTCCTTAAGTGCCTTGAGAGTTGTGTCCAGAATAATTATCATCTGTTTCTTTGGTGGCTCTCCTAAGACTTTTTCTTCTTCTCCTTCTCCTTGCAAATGAGAGGCCAGCGATGTTAGCTGTAAACTTTTGCTGACAGCGCTCGGGTAATTTGCAAACCTCTAGGCATGCCAATACCTGTTCAGCTTACTTGCAGGTAAATTGATACACAGGAGAGTCCCGGAGACACTCTCTCAGGATGAAGAATCCATAGGCTCATTAAAATGGTGATGCAACAATACAGTCAAGTTGCACTGCGCGGGGAGCTCCAGCCCTTTGAAATGAATAAGCAATTTCTTTGTGGCAGAAGACGCACATCTCTTAGCAATGTAGCATTATCACATCCTCTCGCAAGACAAGCTGTACTAATGCAGAAAGAGGGTACGGTGTTTGGGGACACAAAGAAGAAATGGAAGGGAAGAAGTCAAAGGGGGGGGGGAATGCATCTGGTCTAGTGATTAATTGGTCTGATTTGGTGTAAAATATACACCAGGGGTCAGCAAACTTTTTCAGTCCACTGTCCCTCAGACTTTGTGGGGGGCAGGACTATATTTTGAAAAAAATATATGATGCAAGAGCACCACAAGCTTTGGTAGCTGCATACCTATGTCTTGCGAGCAGCAGGGATTGGCGGCGGAGGGACAATGAGCGGCACACCAAAGGGCTCCGGAGAGGGGCTGCTTAAAATGGCGGCCGCTCGAGTGCTGCTGCTGCTGGCACCAACAAAGCCCAGTCCCCTTCCTCCTCTAGGCAGAGCAGGGAGAAGCCAGGAGGAGGGAGGGAGGAGGCATTGCGACCGCTGTGTGAGGGAGAGGGAGGGAGAGGGAAAGAACATGTACGCTGGCAATCCACGCGGTGATTCCTGGACCATCTGTGGGCCGGATCCAGAAGGCAATTGGGCCTGATCTGGTCCACAGGCCTTAGTTTGCCTACCCATGATATACACCTATCTGCCAATGTAGCCCAGGGTTGCCTGCACTGACCAGCAGGAAGGAGAGTTCCCCCCACCTCACCTTCTACCTTGATCCTTTCAAGTCATAGATGGAGGACATGTGGAACATAAGGGGAACCCTGGTAGATCAAGACAAGGGTCATCCTTATTCTTATAGAAAGCCCACAAACAGGGCCTGAGGGCAACAGTGCGCTCCACTCTTCCCATTCCCAGAAACTGATATTCAGAGGCATACTGCTTCAAATTGTGAAGTTAGAGCATAACCATTATGGCTAGAAACCATTGATACATTCAGGCGCTGTTAGGCTTCAACTCTCATCATCCCTGAGCATTTGCATTGAGGATCACAGGGCAGTTTACAATATAAAAAGTAGAAAAATACATACTATAGTAACAAACAGGAGGGACGCGGGTGGCGCTGTGGGTAAAAGCCTCAGCGCCTAGGGCTTGCCGATCGAAAGGTCAGAGGTTCGAATCCCCGCGGCGGGGTGCGCTCCCGTTGCTCGGTCCCAGCGCCTGCCAACCTAGCAGTTCGAAAGCACCTCCGGGTGCAAGTAGATAAATAGGGACCGCTTACCAGCGGGAAGGTAAACGGCGTTTCCGTGTGCGGCTCTGGCTCACCAGAGCAGCAATGTCACGCTGGCCATGTGACCCGGAACTGTCTCCAGACAGCGCTGGCCCCCGGCCTCTTGAGTGAGATGGGCGCACAACCCTAGAGTCTGTCAAGACTGGCCCGTACGGGCAGGGGTACCTTTACCTTTACCTATAGTAACAAACAATAACAATAACTTATAACTCCCCCTCCCGTTAAAAAGCCCTAGATTTTGTTTAATTAGCCAAAGACCTGAGAGAAGAGGAATGGTTTTGCCTAATGCCTAAAAATATGCTATGAAGGTGCCAGGTCAGCCTTCCCGGGGGGGGGGGGCATTCCACAAATGGGGAGCCACCACAGAAAAGACCCTTTCTCATGTTGCCATCCTCCAGACTTCTCTCGGAGGAAGCACACGAAGGAGGGCCTCAGATGATGATAGCAGGAACCGGATCAGTTCACATGGGGAGAGGCAGTCTTCGAGGTATTGTGGTCCTAAGCCATTTAAGGCTTTATAGGTCAAAACCAGCACTTTCATTGAATTGGGCCTGGAAGCTAAATGGCAGCCTGTGCAGTTGGGCCAGGATAGGCGTCATGTGCTCAAACTGTCTTTGTCCTGGGACTCAGCTTGTTGTTTAGTCATTTAGTCGTGTCCGACTCTTTGTGACCCCATGGACCAGAGCACGCCGGACACTCCTGTCATCCACTGCCTCCCGCAGTTTGAACAAACTCATGTTAGTAGCTTCGAGAACACTGTCCAACCATCTCGTCCTCTGTCATCCCCTTTTCCTTGTGCCCTCAATCTTTCCCAACATCAGGGTCTTTTCCAGGGAGTCTTCTCTTCTCATGAGGTGGCCAAAGTATTGGAGCCTCAGCTTCAGGATCTGTCCTTCCAGTGAGCACTCAGGGCTGATTTCCTTCAGAATGGATAGGTTTGATCTTCTTGCAGTCCATGGGACTCTCAAGAGTCTCCAGCACCATAATTCAAAAGCATCAATTCTTCGGCGATCAGCCTTCTTTATGGTCCAGCTATCACTTCCACACATCACTACTCGGAAAACCATAGCTTTAAGTATACGGACCTTTGTTGGCAAGGGGCTCAGCTACACAGCAGCAAATAAAACATTTTAAATGCGTTGTAAGATGCAATATACAAATGTGACACCAGATGGCGACAGCGAGCTATGCCAAATTCAATGTCTTTATTCAAAACGCATTTTCACAGCGTTTTTATGTGTGTGGATTCCACCCAGGTGAGGAATCTGGCTGCTGAATTCTGCACCAGCTGAGGTTTCAGAACCATCTTCAGAAGCAGCCCCATGTATAATGTGTAGTGGTAATCTAACCTTGAGGTTACCAGAACATAGATGACAGAAGTTAGGTTACCCCTGTCCAGAAAGGCGTGTAGGTGGGAGCTGGTGTCCAACAACTTACGGGGGCTGCAGGTTCCCCACCCCCATTTTAACTGAAGATGCCAGGGATTGAACCTAGACCCCCCCTGCATCCAAATATCTGCTGTCCTCCAGAACTACAGTCCACCCCCTGGCCAGTTTTTATGGACAGCAACAAGACTATATATTAATCAGTCTAAGAGAACAGAGGTTTGTGAAGCAAGATACACAGGAGATGCTATAGGAAAGATCAAACCCATCAATGATCAAAGACTGGCAAACTGGAGGTTTAAAGGAGGTTTCCCCCAAAGAGAGTGAGAGGAAGAATTCAAAAGAAATTGTGGGAGTGGGGGGCACTGCAGAAACATATCAATAACATTTCCTTTCCCCACAGAGATGAATGACTATGGAATTAAAACAAGCGCAATGATAATTCCAATAATTACTGGAGCACTTGAAGCAGACGCCAAAAACCACAAAGGAGAAGTTCAATTACATGGTGGAAGTGCAAGAAATTAGTCAATTACTTCCCAATCCCTGTGACATTGGCTTAGTTCTCAGGGAGATGGTAGGGCTCTGGGCTGAATCTCTTCAGACGCAGGTAGCAGCTCATATGCCTTAATGTTTATCCATATAAAAAGAGTTCCTTCCATATTTAAAATGATGTGCTTGGAAGATAGCTTACAGCTTAGCCAATCCCTCTCTCTGGTGGACCAGTTTTATATGTGGAGAGATTTAAATGATTGTTTTTCCTCCCCCCTCCCCCCTCCAAGTGGAAGATATATTAAAGGATGTGGTTCTTACCGCCAGTCTAAAGTTGTTGTTGTTAATGTTGCCTGTTATCAGCTCAGACACTGGTTTAACACATAGGTAAAGGTAAAGGTAAAGGACCCCTGGATGGTTAAGTCCAGTCAAAGATGACTATTGGGTTGCAGCGTTCATCTTCCTTCAGGCTGAGGGAGCCGGCGTTTGTCCACAAACAGCTTTTCAGGTCATGTGGCCAGCATGACTAAACCGCTTCTGTTACAACGGAACACCATGACGGAAACCAGAGCGCACAGAAACACCATTTGCCTTCCTGCCACAGTGGTACCTATTTATCTACTTGCACTGGAGTGCTTTCGAACTGCTAGGTTGGCAGGAGCTGGGACAGCTCACCCCATCGCGGGGATTCAAACCGCTGACCTACTGATCAGAAAGCCCAAGAGGCTCAGTGGTTTAGACCACAGCACCACCCTGTCTAAGCCCTGAACAAACATTGCATTTAAGGTCTTCAAAAGTCTCAGGTAAAAACAGCAATAAATGTGTTAGTGAGAAGTTTGTGTTAACTGGAGTATTTTGGATTTTCTCTGAACGATCAGTACAGTGCCATTGCAAAGAAATCAGAGAGAGCTGCAGTGGTCCAAGTCGCTTTCCATTAAAGGAAGCCCTGGTGGTTTCTGCCAAATAGCCTCTCCATCATTGCTGCAGTACTGGGAGTTCTTCCTCACCATAGAGCAAAAAAGTCATACCTAATTAGTCCCTGAAACCTTTGCCATATCTAATTCACCTCTATGTCCTCATTGCTCCCAGTATTTTTCTTATTTTTATTTTGGGAGGGTGTGGGGAAGAGTAGCAACAGAGATAAGACAGATAATCAGCATCAATGTAAGATAACCATCAACAAATGCTAAACAGTAGATAGAACTGAAATCCACAAATCTTGAAACTCGGCTTGCCAGCAAAGCTAAGTAACTTTAAAGACATGTTCACTAACCATAACGAAAATAAAGTACAATTTAAGGCAATTAACAAATCTGCAAATAGAGTGTGTTATGTAAGAGTGAAGAAAGTCCTATACAGTGCTATCTGGGTTAAGAACTTAATTCGTTCTGGAAGTCCGTTCTTAACCTGAAACTGTTCCTAACCAGAGGTACCACTTTAGCTAATGGGGCCTCCCACTGCCGCCATGCCGCCGCTGCACAATTTCTGTTCTCATCCTGAAGCAAAGTTCTTAACCCGAGGTACTATTTCTGGGTTAGCGGAGTCTGTAACCTGAAGCCTCTGTAACCTGAAGCGTCTATAACCCGAGGTACCACTGTAGTTGCCTTGCTGGATCCATGAATTAGAAGGGATTCAGGCATGTGACCTAATACAGCCACCCCAAACTCACAACAGTATCATCAACACATAATAGTGCACCAATCAGGGGGAGCCAACTTGAATAAGGCAATGCCACATAATTGATCACATGACTTGATGCGTGTAACCATTTGAATGGCAATGCCCATCAACTTTGGGGGCGGTGGCCCCCTCAAATATTTTACGGGGGGTGGGGGTGGGCAAAGACCCCTCAGCCCCTAGGAGTTAGCTCCTATGATGCAAATTCTCCCTGGCAGCCAAATTTCAAGCGAATGTCCATATTTTCTCCTGACATCCATTGGGATATTTTAAATTTATATTCCTGCCTCATTTCACCATGTGTTCCTTAATATTCTTTACCTTGTTCTGTGTTGCTTTAGCAATAGTTTGTTTATTTTTGATAGCATATGATAACTATTATTGATAATGGGTAATTTCTCAAACTCTATTAAGCCTCCTATTTGCTGATGCACACTAAGATACTCCCCTAAAAGCAATCTAATCTGAAAATATTCAAATGAAGGAAGATTTCCCCCATGGAGTCTTCTATGTATTAACAAATATTAATTAACTCCAGGGAAATTACAGTGGGGCATCTTACAGCAAGCATCTTCCAATGATAATTAGATTAAGTCTAAATTTACATTTCCTGGCAAATGTCTCCAGTTTTCTTCAAAAGCGGCACGTGATTGGCCAGAAACCCTTTGTGACTCCCCCACCACCACTTTCCATGGAAAAATCGCATTGTGGTAGCTAATGATGCTGTACTAGCTTTGTCCCTTATCGCCGAGTGTCCAGCCCTGTCTTTAATGAGATTTTATTTTTTATTTTTTTATTTTATTTTAATAAGTTTTTATTGGTTTTCCAAACACAAAATCAAAACAAACAATACACAATACACAAACATACAAACATATAAACATGTATAATTTCATAATCTTATTTTCATACACCTTACTTCCCGGACTTCCCCATACCTCCCCTTTTCTGCATCCTTGTTTTACATTTCTTCAGCAACTCCTCCAATTAACTAATTATTCAATTCAATTTCTTTTAAGTTCTTCTTTAACTTATTGATTACAGCTGCAATTCTCTGTTTGCCAACTCCTTGACATCTTAACACTCCTTAATTTTACAACAATTTTTAAGATATATTTTAAATTTCTTCCAGTCTTCTTCCACTGTCTCTTTCCCCTGGTCACTTACCTGGCAGGGGAGATACCATGATCACAGAGATTTTATTTTTTTTAGACCATACACTCACTAGATAGTCTCTTTCCTATAATTGGACATCTCCCAAAGCACATTTTGTTCACCTTTTTGGAATCCTCCAGGAGGCTGTGCCATAACACACTTTCAAGTCTGTTCCAACCACATTGATACTCGCAGGAGCAAGCCGTTTTTCTTCAGGTGAGCTAGATCCTTTACCCTTGTATCCCCTTGCCCTTGAATTAGCAAGAACCCTTGCAGGAAGCACAGGCCAGTGGGTGATGCTTGCTGTAGGATTTTTCCATTTTTGAATTTTATTGGGAGGATTTCAAAATTGAGTATATTTAACTCAAGGGTGGTATATGAAGGTAGGCCACTTTCAGCCACCTGACTATTTCTTGAGACTATGGACCCAACTCCTGAAAGTCCATCAGTAACAAGAGGCATGCTTCTTGTTAGCTGATAAACAGGGGGACTAGCCATCAACATTTTATGCTTAGATTTTTTGCTCCCGTTGTTCCTATTTTGTGGGGAAATATGTTCAAATATAAGTATTTGAATAATCCTTTTATGTCTAGAATCGCTCTCTACGTTTCAATACTGGAATTTCCAAAGTAATCCAGTCTCAAACCTGTACCTGGTAAATGGCTTAAACACTCATGTCCCCCTAGCTGCAAGAATGATTCTTGTCCAGAGTTGGAAAGATGTTTAGAAGACATCTGAAGGCAGCCCTGTTTAGGGAAGTTTTTAATTACTGATGTTTTAATGTATTTTTAATCTCTGTTGGAAAAAGCCCAGAGTGGAAACCCAGCCAGATGGGCAGGGTACAAATGAAGAAGAAGAAGAAGAAGAAGAAGAAGAAGAAGAAGAAGAAGAAGAAGAAGAAGAGGAGGAGGAGGAGGAGGAGGAGGAGGAGGAGGAGGAGGAGGAGGAGGAGGAGGAGGAGGAGGAGGAAGATACCTACCAGGGTGGACTGGCAGATGAAACTATTGGGCTATGCAGAGATCGCAAGGCTAACCCGGAAAATCATAAATCAGGAGGATCAAAACTTCAACAAAGATTGGGACAAATTTATATCATATTTGAAAGACCATTGCAAACACTCGAACTCCTTGGCAGGTTTTAAATAACTCTTGCAATGATGCATAGATTACGAATACAATGGAGAACTGTAAACTAGATGGACTTAAAATAGGTAGTTTAAAAAGTTACCTAAAAAGCCCACAGAGGGGAGGAGGGAAGTCTAGAGATTCGGAAGAATCTTGTTAATTTTTTTACAATGGGTGATTCTGCATGTGAATGAATTTGTAAATCCAAATAAAAACTATTTATAAAAAAATATTAAAAAATAAACACCCCAGTCCCCCATATCAAACACACACACACACACACACACACACACACACACACACACACTCCAATGAAGCTTGACCCCTTGCTGTTCTTCACAGTGATCAACCACATCCCTTTATGGCCCACAGCCAAGTGCAGAAGGCAAGTTGATTAGAGAAGACTTGCCAGTATCCAGAAAGGGTTCTGAGATCTGCTAGACAGACTTTTGGATGTGTGTGTGTGTGTGTGTGTGTGTGTGTGTGTGTGTGTTAAAATAATGTTAAGATCCTTTTAAAAGTCCCCACCACTCCCCACCCTCTTTCTCTGTGTCTGTGGTTCTGAGCAGCTCCCGTGCTTTGGAGTTTGGAATTGATATTCCGCTTTATCAGTACCCCAAGGAGTCTCAAAGTGGCTAACAATCTCCTTTTCCCTTTCTCCCCCACAACAAACACTCTGTGAGGTGAGTGGGGCTGAGAGACGTCCGAGAAGTGTGACTAGCCCAAGGTCACCCAGCAGCTGCATGTGGAGGAGCGGGGAAGCGAATCCGGTTCACCAGATTACGAGTCCACCGCTCTTAACCACCACACCACGCTGGCTCTCACTTTGTTAGTGTAGATAAATTAATTTTAAAAATCATCATAACTCACTGCAGAAAATGCAAAAGGTCACAAAGATATTCTGGGAGACTTGAGTGAATCAAAACAAATTGTGTCTCCAGCAGCTGGCATTTTGATCGCTCTGTACAAGGCAGTTTTGGTAGGGGAAGGAAGATGTCAAAAGGCAAGGAGATAAGCCATGGATGCCAGGGTGATGGCTTTCTGTTCTGCTTTCATGGGTTATTGTCTGGGTGATGTTGGGTGGGTTGTCAGCATGATTCCAGTGCTTTCTTTGGCCTAGTAGGGGACAACTCAAGAAGCGTGTATGACACCAGAAGTCTGACATGGCTTGATTTTCAAATCCTCTGAGTGAGATTTGCAGCTTCCAACCTATCCCCAAATGGGTCGTGCTGGGTAACCTTCCCTGGGCCACATGCCAGTCAAGTAGGCTAGTTTCTGCACACGCTCCTCTCAATCCTACACCCAGGCAAGCAAGTCACATTATCAGAGTTCAAAGATGCATTCCAGCCAACCAGAAAAAACCCTCAAGGAGGGTGTGAAACAGGACCATCGATGAGTGTGGCCTGGGGAGAGGAGGTGTGGTGGGGAAGGGGATGAGTCTCGAGGTTTTGGAAGGATGGTGGGATCTCCCTCACTGGAAACCTTCAAGCAGAAGCTGTGGTGAGGGCAAAAACAGAAAAGAAATAAAAATGCATTACACAATAGCAGTAATTGGGGAGGGAGAAGTAGCCAGGACTACGCGGCTTGTGGCCATCAGTCCCATGAAAAGATTGACATCTGACTTAGTCAAAATTCCTGTGTCGAAAAGAGGAAATCACTCAACTTCAGATGTTTGATTTTGCTTCCTAGTGCTGGGTTTTCTTTTGAAGTAGCATAGCTAGCCGAGAGATCTGCATTTTTTGTAATATTATTTTTTACCCATGTGGCTGTTTGCTGCTTGTCTTCCGTCCTTTTCCCTGAGATGTTTCATCTTGGACATAACAAACTGCTCCCTTTGTTCTGGAGAAGAGGCCTCTCAATTCATCTGATACCCTGATGCTAATTGAGAGTCTCCACGGCCGCTTCTGAGGATGGAGAGCCTGACAGGGGAGGGAGAAAATATTCTCTTTTAAATCCCATCACTTCTCGGTCTTCAAAAGGCACAGCCAGCAGCAGTGCAGAAAAAGAAGAGGATTTTGCCATTGCATTTAACAGCCACAGGGTCAAATCTTTTCAGGGACATGAAATTGCTTCAATGAATAACAAGGCAATGCAGACAAGTTTGTGTGTTGGGTGTGTGTGTGTGTGTGTGTGTGTGTGTGTGTGTGTGTGTGAGAGAGAGAGAGAGAGAGAGAGAGAGAGAGAGAGAGAGATTTGAATAGCATGTAAAAGCCTGAGTTCCATTCCCAATAAAGATGCCTTGTCTTTTTAGAAAAATAAACTT
Source organism: Podarcis muralis (assembly GCF_964188315.1). Lineage (NCBI taxonomy): Eukaryota > Metazoa > Chordata > Lepidosauria > Squamata > Lacertidae > Podarcis > Podarcis muralis. The sequence goes on along the minus strand of NC_135661.1, from coordinate 70,690,904 downwards.
TATTATTTTTTAAAAATAAAGGCAAAATACAGTGGTACCTCTACTTACATTGCCTTCAGGCTGCGTAATTTCAGGTTATGGACCGCCCCAAACCCGGAAGTACTAGAACAGGTTACTTCTGGGTTTGGCGCTTTGCACATGTGCAGAAGTGCTAAACTGCCCCCCACACATGCGCAGACACAGCGCTTTGGGATGCAGAAGTTTCATGTTACGGACGGGCCTCCGGAACGGATCCCGTCCCTAACACGAGGTACAGTGGTGCCCCGCAAGACGAACGCCTCGCAAGACGGAAAACCCGCTAGACGAAAGGGTTTTCCGTTTTGGAGGGGCTTCGCAAAACGAATTTCCCTATGGGCTTGCTTCGCAAGACGACAGCCCATAGGGAAATCTCCGGGACAGGGGGGAAGTGCAGTGCGTCTTCCCCACTGTCCTCGGACCTCCTCCGAAGCATGGCGGCGGGGCGGGAACACCTCCTCCCGCCGCCGCCGCCGGGCTTCGGAAGGCTCCTCCGAAGCCGGGCGGTGGGGCGGGAACACCTCCCCCCGCCGCCCGGCTTCGGAACGATGCTCCGAAGCCGGGCGGCGGGGAGGGAACACCTCCTCCCGCCGCCCGGCTTCGGAAGGCTCCTCCGAAGCCGGGCGGCAGGGCGGGAACACCTCCCACCGCCGCCCGGCTTCGGAAGGCTCCTCCGAAGCCGGGCGGCAGGGCGGGAACACCTCCCACCGCCGCCCGGCTTTGGAAGGCTCCTCCGAAGCCGGGCGGCGGGGCGGGAACACCTTCTGAAGGCCGGCGGGGGGCAAAAGTCTTTGTTCCCCCCTGCCTGCCTTCCCGGGAGAGTGTCTGTCCCAGACGGCTTTTGAAGGCAGGCGGGGGGGAGCAAAGACTTTCGGCCCCCGCCCGCCCGCCTTCAGAAGAGGTCCTGGACCTCTTCTGAAGGCTGGCGGGGGGCAAAAGTCTTTGTCCCCCCTGCCTGCCTTCCCAGGGGCTTTTAAATCGCCCCGGACAGCGGAGAAGTCCTCCGCTGTCCCGGGGCGATTTTAAAATGCCGCCCACCAGCATTTTAAGATCGCCCCGGACAGCGGAGAAGTCCTCCGCTGTCCCGGGGTTTTTTAAAATGCTGGGGGTGGGAAGAAAAGCCCTTGTCCCCCCCCCCCCAGCCTTCAGAAGAGGTCGGGGGACAGACTGTCCCCGGACCTGGTCTGAAGGCGGTTTCCATAGGAACGCATTAATTGATTTTCAATGCATTCCTATGGGAAACCGTGCATCGCAAGCCAAAAAACTTGCAAGACGAAGAGACTTGCGGAACGAATTAATTTCGTCTTGCGAGGCACCACTGTACCACTGTACAAACAACATTGAACATACTCATACAAGGGGGTAGGGGCTAGAATGGATAAGAGAGAAAGGAAGAAAAGGGCGAATAGTACCCTAAATCAATTGATGCGATGCACCTTATATAATCACAATCCAAGGCATTGAGGAATCACCTTATCATAATGTCAATCGGATGCAAATTATCCTCACTAAGATATTGCTGAAGCCCAGATCCCAGACCCAAACAGGCCAATTCAGGTCAACCTGGGATTTGGCTGGATCAGGATGAGTCTCCCCTGGATCATCACATGTTGAATCAGGTCCACCTGGAGGAATCTAGGGCTGTCAAAAGGGCAACAGCCTGGCAGCAAGAAGAGAGTGCAAGAAAAAGATGTGGCTGCATGCATCTCCTTCCCCTCTTCCCAACCACAGGTATCATAAGGGTTCCAAACTCTGATAAAATGTACAGTTGGGATGGGGACAGGCAGGAAGAAGCAGAGTCATGTGTCCACCTCTCTTCCCTCCAGCTCCTGACCACATGACTGTGCAAGGTCCCGGAATTGGGCTGGAACATCCCAGCTCGGATCAAGGTTGCTCTGAAGTACCAGATGAACCCCTGTGTTGGATTGAAGGCAATGTGCACAGCTCTATGACTAATGGTGAACCCACAGAAATTAATGGACTTGACTAACTCGGGTCCATTAATTTAAACGGGTGTACTCTGAGTAGAACTGAGCTGCATGCATCCCTATGTTTTTCAGATGTTGGCTTGTAATCTCTTTGGATAATACAGGATTGTACTGTGAGTCAAAGTTTTCAGTGTTAACTGTTGAAAACTGCTGGTGATAGATGGGCTCTAGATGATTTGAAATCACATTTTATTTTTCCACGAGACTGCTCTTTGGAGTGGCTAAGCCTGCAGTGAGCTCCCCACTCCTGGTGCCTAGACCAGGAGTGGGGAGCCTCAGGCCCAGCGACCAAATGTATCCCACCCCAACTTTCCAGGTTACACCTAGTCCTCAATCACACCCTCTCTTCCTAGATTACACCCCTCACCAACCCTCATTTGCACCCTCTACAATTGGTTTTGCCTGGCTGGAAGGGTTCATCATCTGACCTCTGCTAATGCCTTGCTTGCCTGGATGGTGGATAGAGAGGGGTGCATAAGGGTGTACAGAAACCAGCCTACCGTCCAACAAAAAAATGTGCATGCCTTGCTCCACCCCCTTTCGGCTTTGGCTGAACCTGCCATGTGGCTCTTGGAAGGTTGCCAAGATGGGAATGTGGCTCTCAAACTGAAATAGGTTTCCAACCCCTGCTACACACACTTAGCCATGAGTTAGCCGCATGAAACTCAACGTGTCTTTAGATGTTTGTTGTTGTTGTTGCTGCTACTGCTGCTGTTTAGTCGTTTAGTTGTGTCTGACTCTTTGTGACCCCATGGACCAGAGCAAGCCAGGCACTCCTGTCTTCCACTGCCTCCCACAGCTTGGTCAAACTCATGCTGGTAGCTTCAAGAACACTGTCCAACCATCTCGTCCAAGCACACAAAGGAGGGTGTCAGATGATGATTGCAGGAACCGGATCAGTTCACATGGGGAGAGGCAGTCTTCGAGGTATTGTGGGCATAAGCCATTTAAGGCTTTATAGGTCAAAACCAGCACTTTCATTGAATTGGGCCTGGAAGCTAAATAGCAGCCTGTGCAGTTGGGCCAGGATAGGCGTCATGTGCTCAAACTGTCTTTGTCCTGGGACTCAGCTTGTTGTTTAGTCATTTAGTCGTGTCCGACTCTTCATGACCCCATGGACCAGAGCACGCCGGACACTCCTGTCATCCACTGCCTCCCGCAGTTTGGTCAAACTCATGTTGGTAGCTTCGAGAACACTGTCCAACCATCTCGTCCTCTGTCGTCCCCTCCTCCTTGTGCCCTCAATCTTTCCCAACATCAGGGTATTTTCCAGGGAGTCTTCTCTTCTCATGAGGTGGCCAAAGTATTGGAGCCTCAGCTTCAGGATCTGTCCTTCCAGTGAGCACTCAGGGCTGATTTCCTTCAGAATGGATAGGTTGGATCTTCTTGCAGTCTTCTCAAGAGTCTCCTCCAGCACCATAATTCAAAAGCATCAGTTCTTCGGCGATCAGCCTTCTTTATGGCTTTAGATGTTAACCTGCACAAAATCTCTGACGCAAGTGAGTCCAAAATTCCCAGAGGACTTCCATTTCCCCCTACCTCCTCCGTTTAGATCCCCCATCTCCAAACACACACCCTGTGACACACACACACACCAAGCATGCCACTTTGGAAGGAAGTTGCCATAGTTACTAGTGCCTCACAGCAGTACACAGAGCTCATTAAAATGATTCGACTGGCTACTCTGTAATCAAGGCATGTGGAGAGGGGGAACAGACCCTATCAGTACCATACAAGGAAGGGATCAGCCCCCTCTCTTGCCCAAAAGGACCATCACGCCTTTGGTTGTGCCCAGTCGTAGGCAGCTTCTGATTCCCAGGCTCACAGCCCTAGGCTCACGTTTTGCTACTTTTTGTTTGTTTCGGTTCCTTTACAGAAAGATGCGACCAGAAAGAGAACATTGAAGGTGGTGAGTATGAAAGGGGAATGTAGGCATCCCAGGGACCCCAAAGAATTGTGCTCTTTGGGAAGACACCTAAACAGGAAACCGACCGGCTGTCCACATTTCCTAAAGGACATTGGAGAAAAGCTTTGCAGGTTCTTGCTTTGGCAAGTTGATATTATGACATGATTTGCCCTAAAACAAATCAACATTTAATATTATTTCAATTTGATATTATGGCATGATTTGCCTTAAATCAACAAAAAGTAATATTATTTCAAACTTTTGCCAGGTGTGCATTTTTTAAAAATTAATTCAAAGTCAGTGCCTGAAATTCTACTGAATTGCAAGTTTGTTTGTGTCAGGGAACTGCCATCAGTGCCGGAGGGAGAGAGCAAGCTCCAGAGGGATCCCAGAGAGCGTCCCGAGATTGGGAGAGGCAGCCCATCTTCTGGGGAAGGGAATCAGCTTAGCTCCAGTGGAGAAGGGGGGCAGATGGGGGAATCAGAGAGGCGGTCACATGACTCCTTGCCGGGGACCAGCGGGGAGAGGAAGGGTCCTCCGCTGCCTACGCCCTCCTTGCACAGAAGGCTTCCGCGCAGGGAGAGTAGGCGGAGACTGGGCATCAAAGAACTTCTTTGCTGGAAGAAGTTTAAGAAACGCCCACTGACGGATTCTGCCAGCGATTGAGACAGCCACAGGTGAGTGGCTGTCCGGACAGGAAAGGTTCACTCAGGCAACACAGCCAGGTGTTGGCACAGGCTTACGCACGAGCAACCCCTAGAACCATTACAGTTTGGAATCATGCAGAATAGGATTATGAATCGCAATTGGTCATTGTGGTTGCAATGATAGCATTCAAGTTCAGTGACAGGGTCACAGGAACATAGGAAGCTGTCTTATATAGAGAGCATTTGCTCATTTAGGGTTTGGGACCGGAATCTCTCCTATGTGGAGATGTCAAGGACCGAACCTGGCACCTTTTGTATCCAAACGCATGTGCTCCACCACCGAACTGTACGCTTGTGGCAACTTCAAGAATGGACAGATGCTCTCATAGTCCATTTGTGGAGTTTTAGGAGCATCTGGCTGGTCACAGCAGGAAACCAAACTGAAACAAAATGTATGGAAAAGTCCTGTGTAGGATAGTCCTTTTTTTGCATGCCAAGGCCCCAGGACCTGCAGTTCCCTAGTGGATAATAAACACACACAGACACGAATATTTAGGTTTATGGGTTCAAATAGGCCACAACTTTATTGGTTACAGTTGTGAGCAGTTTGGCTTAGGCACTGGGTGAAGCCAGGCTATATCTCTACTCCTTCTGCAGGGAGTCCATCTATGGGTAAACCACCAATAAGGGGAGTCCTATGACTTACATCAAATAGGGACAACTCAAGAGATCCCCATTGGGGTCATGGCATGGCCCTAGCCCATGCCCAGGTATCGGACAAAATCTACACACCCGGATCCCTTTAACAGGATACTTAATGAGGAGGGGCAGGTGGACCGTAAAATATTGCCATGATATTACTTTCCTCTGACCTCCAGCTTTTCCTTACAATGTCTGTATTATTATCAGAGAAGGATTGGAGGGTATGGAATAGGATGTCTCTATTACCATCGGAGAAAAGCTGGAGGGGATGTCTCTATTTTCACTGGAGAAATATTGGAGTGTATGGCACCACTGAATACATACTGAAAGTCTTGGTCTATGCTTTGCTTTTTTCCATTTATATCTCACCTTCCCTCCAAGCACAAGGGGGCCTGCATGGTTCCCCATTCCATCCTCACAACAACCTTGTGAGGTAGGCTAAGCTGAGAGTCAGAGACTGGGTGATTTATTTATTTATTTGAGAACTGAGCAGTGCCTTGTTGGAGGAGCGGGATTTAATTCTTTTCTTTCTTTCTGAAGTCAGCAAGCAATTGCCTCCTGCTTTTGATGAAGACCATGCCAATCTACTCTTTAAGGTAATTGGGCATGGGAAGAGATAATAGACATCAACTTACTGGGAGAGGAATGGAGAAGAAATTAGATTCACTTAGCATTTAAAGGCAAAGCAACCAAATCTACACTTTGCAAAAGCAATGCAGGAACTGAAAATCGACTCGCCTTCAAACATTGGCATGAATTTTGCGATGCAGCTCTCCAGCCAAATAATGTGTACAAAAAGGCATATGTTAAGGTAAAGCGTGCATAAAGTGCACACATAGTGAGAATAACATGCCAAAATGCATTATGTTAGGGGAAATTGCTTTGCCAAAACATGTATACTAGGCAAAATTGCATACAAACTTGTGTATAGTAGGAGACGTTTGCACTGCAGTGCTGATGGATTTTCTTTTTATATATATATATATAAATAATTTTTATTGGTTTTACATATAATCACATTATGTAACATCGTACCCTCTTGTTTTATCTCTTTGGCTCTACTGAGCCTAACAACTTCATTCCCTCCTGTATGATGGTTTACAAAATTAAACTTTACATCTTTACATTTCGCTTCGTTTCCTATCCTTGTCATATCAATACCTCAGATATTATATTACTCAACCTGAATAGGTAGCAATTTCACCTTACAGATCTTCAGATAACCCTGCTAATGATGTTAATTGCTTACAGTTGTCTTTCAAATATAATATAAATTTGTTCCAGTCCTTTTGGAATGCTTGGTCTCGCTGGTTCTGGATTCCTCCCATCAGTTTCGCCAAAGTCCATCATTTTCATCTGCCACTCTGCTTTTCATGAGGACTTGAAACATGGTTTCCCCATAAACATGTGAAAATGTGGAGAACTGAATTTAAGAGTGGGAAGGGGGGAAGAGAAATTGGATAGAATTGTCCATCCCTCCTACAATAGGACCACTGAAAGGAGAAGATTGGAAGAAGAGCTCAGTGACTGGTGGGCCATGTTAATAGCCTACCTTCCAACATTTCACTGACATCCTCTTTCATCATCATCATCATCATCATTTTATTATTCATACCCTACCCATCTGACTGGACTGCCCCAGCTACTCTGGGTAGCTCCCAACATATATTAAAACATAATAAAACCTTAAAAGACTTTCCTGTGCAGGGCTGCCTTCAGGTGTCTTCTAAAGATTGTACAGTTACTTATCATCTTGGCTCGGGGGTCGCATAACTCCATACCCTCCAACATTTCTCTGGTGAAAATAGGGATGTCCTATGGAAAAGCCTAGGGATGCAGGTGGGTTAAACCACAGAGCCTAGGACTTGCCGATCAGAAGGTCGGCATTTTGAATCCCCACGACGGGGTGAGCCCCCATTGCTCGGTCCCTGCTCCTGCCAACCTAGCAGTTCAAAAGCACGTCAAAGTGCAAGTAGATAAATAGGTACCACTCTAGCAGGAAGGTAAACAGCGTTTCTGTGTGCTGCTCTGGTTCGCCAGAAGCGGCTTAGTCATGCCGGCCACATGACCCAGAAGCTGTATGCTGGCTCCCTCAGCCAATAAAGCGAGATGAGTGCTACACTACACTACACTTGATCTTAGCCAAAAGGCCGCAACCCGAGTCGGTCACAACTGGACCTAATGGTCAGGAGTCCCTTTACCTTTTTAAGGAAAAGCAGGACATTCCAGCATCAAATCAGAAACTGGGACAGCTTCTGTAAATCTGGGACTGTCCCTGGAAAACAGGGGCACTTGGAGGGTCTGTAATAGGGAATTATTGGCTGCAACCGAAAAACTCTGACTTCTTGACCAAAGAAATGTAAGAGCATGACAGCTTTGGGCATCTCACCTGTGAGGTCCCCATGCAAGGAAATCTCGACATTCAGAATCTCTCCTGTCTCCTCTCCTTTGCTGTTGTCTCCTGGGCTCCAGGAGGGCCTTGATCTCTGTGTTCGTGCTGAGTAGAGAGCCATCAAGCTCTGAAGATGATCATTTGCTTCCCATTTACAAATGATTCATCACATTAAAAATAACATCTTTTGGGTGAAGGGATTGCTTTTGGTATTTTTTTTTTATGGGGGGGAAATGGTACTTTTGGAATCATTCCAGCTTACCCGCTGAGGCATTTTTCAAAAGTTCCATAATAAGCACTTAGGGAACTGGGCGGCTATTTTAGTCCTTTGAGATTGTTGAGAAGCTGATGGATCAAACTGGCTGCTGACAAGCTAACGGAATGCTCATAGACGCTAAAGACCATTACAAAACAGGAGCCGGTGGAAATCACAGCGTCGCTTCTCTGAATGAGAGCACGCCAGGATTGAAGGCTTTCAGGGTACAAAGTCTCTGCAGCCAGAATGGGGTGTGTGGTAGGGAGGCGCTGTCTTGTTTTGTGTATGTGTGTCTCTATCTGCTATACCGTGTAGGCACCTTCCTCTATTCTCAGCAGAGAACAGCAGAGCTTCTCATCTCATTTTCCCTAAATGCCTCTGCTTACATGGATGAGAGTGATAACACTCTTTGAAGACCTGAAGAGTTGCCACCTAGAAGAGGGCAAAGGCTTATTCTCTGCTAGAGGGCAGGGCGAGGTATAATAGGCATGATTAGAGGGCCAGTGTTGTGTAGTGGTTAGAGTGTTGCACTGGAGTCTGAGAAACCAGGATTCAAATTCCCACTTTCACAGCAAGAAGCTACAAGACCTAGGTAAAGGTAAAGGACCCTTGGGCGGTTAAGTCCAGTCAAAGGTGGCACTCATCTTGCTTTCAAGCCAAGGGAGCCGGTGTTTGTCCACAGACAGCTTTCTGGGTCATGTGACCAGTATGACTAAACAGCTTCTGGCACAATGGAACACCGTGACAGAAACCAGAGCGTACGGAAACACCATTTACCTTCCTGCTGGAGTGGTACCTATTTATCTACTTGCACTGGTGTGCTTTCGAACTGCTAGGTTGGCAGGAGCTGGGACCGAGCAACAGGAGCTCACTCTGTCTTGGGGATTCGAACCACCGACCTTCCAATTGGCAAGCTGAAGAGGCTCAATGGTTTAGACCACAGTGCCACCCGTGTCCCTGTACATATGTCCCAGGACATACACTGTTTTGAAATGAGGCACTAGGTCCTCCCCAAATCTTTTGCAGGCACAAATAGTATGGAAAGCAGAATCTCCTATAACTGCCAAGGCCAGGGCTTTTTTTTCCAGGGGGAACTCGCTGGAACTCAGTCCTGGCACCTCTCAGGTGGGTGCCATTGCCATTCTAAAAGAAAGAAGTGTTCATGGTGCATTCCGGCACCTCTTTTTCTAGAAAAACAGCACTGGTCAAGGCCCTTGTGAGCACAAACCATCAGGAATGCACAATAAAAGGATAGCTGAAAGAGTCCTAGAAAGCCCATTCAAGGACCTCATGGAGTTTTCAAGAAGTGCAGAATGGAAAGGCTGTGGATTATACCAAAATGGGATTATACAGTTGAAGATGACCCTCAACTCCACCAACCAGCCGCTTAACAGGTGAAATAAGTGCAAACTCTGCTAAAGTGGAAATAGAAATACATTATTTGACCTGCTATGCTGTTCTAAGTATTATGTTCTGAGAGATTTGGCGCTTTTTACGCATTTAATTATTGAGGTCTGTTTTAAAAATAAAACGATATGCTTTTAGATTCGTGCTTCATCACGTAGACACTGCTACATGGTTCCAACAAATCAAAATATTAACAATAATCAGTGCAAATTAAAAAAAAAAAGAATTTCTCAAGAACCCCAAGAAAGAGGCAGAAAAGAGGCATGGGTTTATGGAAATATGAGGGCAGAAGGGTTTGTTTGTTTGTTTGTTTGTTTGTTTGTCTGTTTGTTTGTTTTCAGCCAACAGGCTATAACAATGGACTCAGCAAAACCAACAGGAGAATTTAAACCTATGTTAAATATGTTGCTGCGTATAGTAAGTGTATTGAACCTGCATACTAAAATAAAAAGGGAACTAATTTTGGGCTGATTTATAGTTTGTTCAATAAAGGTATGTAGAAAATCGTTCCATTTTCCTCTTGATGCCAAATGAAGCAATGATATATTTTCATGCTTTAAAATCAAGCAAACTGATCTGTCATGTATTTGATCTTTTCCTTTCACTTAAAAGAACATTATTTTTATAGTCTTCTGGAGCTATGGCTAAGGATAAGCCTTGTTCCACTCATGTTCTACGCTCCCTTGTTGCATCAGAGCCCTGCATTGACAGTCATTACTTATGCAATTCCAGTCTCAAGAACATAAGAAGAACCTTCTGGGTTAGACCAAAGTACCATCTGGTCCAGAGTTTTGTTCTCATGGTGGCCAAGCGATGCCTATGGAAAGCCCACAAGAAAGAAGAGAGCACAACAGCAGTCTCCACATTTGCAATTCCCAGAAACTGATGTTCAAACGAATATTGCCCCAGAAAGAGGAGGCAGAACATCGCTGTCATTTGTAGCAGTCATTGACAGACTCACAATCCTCCATGACTTTAACTAATCCTATTTTAAAGCCGTCAAATCTGCTGATGATCATCACAGCATCATGTGAATTGCATAGTTTGACTATGGGCTGTGTTAGGAAGTATTTTCTTTAGTCTCAAATCTTCCAAACTTTCAGCCTCATTTGATACCCCTGAGATACAGAATTATGCAAGGAGAAAATGTATCCCTGTCTACTTGGCGTATTGCATAAGAGGGAGGGAGAGGAGGGAGGGAGAAGATGTTTCATTGGGTTCACGTTTTAACGCAAGCCAACTTCATTCCCAAAACTATACACAAACTGAAGCACAGCTATCCTTAAAAAAAAATAATAATCACATTTTGCTGCGTTTTTAATTGCTGTTCCGCAATCAAAAAGGCTCTGATTTGAAGGAATGTGATGTATGAAGGTTTCTGAAGCTAAGCAGGTCTGAGTCTCATCAGTGCTTGGATGGAGAGATCAGTCATGAGCCTTAGGTATAGTACCTTGAGTTCAATAGGAAAAAGGTGGGGTACAAATGCAAAAACAGCCACAAAAACACCCATACATAATTGAATCCTTCAGAAGGAAATTTAGATGAAAATTCTGAATTACCCATCCAAGCTGTAAAGCTCATTAAAAGGTCCTGAGCAAGTCTTTATTGTGGGAAAGAGAGATGTGCTCTCCTAAGTCCACATTCCAAGCATGCTCACAGTCCTGTCTCAGCAACAGGAGTGGCTGGGTCATGTCCTCTACGGGGAGCTGGCTTCTGGCACCAGGCCAGTTAGCGGACCAACTCTGTGTTACAAAGATGTCTGCAAACGTGACATGAAGACTGGCAACAGTGTCTGGAGACAGGCAGTCAAGTCATGTATCCATAGCAGTGCCCATAGGAGGAATGACCACTGGAAGGAGTGCAGAAGGAAGAAACGCCATGGTGCATTTGCAGCAGCACAACCAGATGCCTTCATCTGCCCCGACTGCAACAAAATATGTCTCTCCTGCATCAGTCTCTAGAGCCACAGCAGGAGCTACAACTATCCAACAGCTTGACCTCATCCCCAAAGGTGCTCCCCTGCAGCGTCTTCTAAGACAGATGGATACTGGGGTATATGGGTGTAGTGGACAGCATTAGCAAAGTCACTTAAATAATGCAATTGGAGGCCAGAGAGAGAGAGAGAGAGAGAGAGAAATCCTGATAATGCTTTACTGAGGAAACTGAATACCTCGGGTTACATACGCTTCAGGTTACAGACTCCGCTACCCCAGAAATAGTACCTCGGGTTAAGAACTTTGCTTCAGGATGAGAACAGAAATTGTGCAGCGGCGGCGCAGCAGCAGCAGCAGAAGACCCCATTAGCTAAAGTGGTGCTTCAGGTTAAGAACAGTTTCAGGTTAAGAACAGACCTCCAGAACGAATTAAGTTCTTAACCCGAGGTACCACTGTAAAAGCATTGTATATGTCAGGCCTCGTACAAAGCAGGGAGTCATTCACCCAAATAAAGAGAGGAAAACTCCCTCAGAACTGTGCAGCCAATCAGAGCATGTGTTACCTCTGCGCACCTCATGCCACACTGGCAAGTTGCTAAGCACCACCCATTGCCCTCTTGGCTAGTTGACTTTGACACTAAATAGAGGCAACTCTTAATTTATAAATAGAATGATCCCTGCCGCTGCACTTCCAACAGCTAGAATGTCAGATGAGGACCAGGGAGACCCAATGGCAACTCCCTGTTCAGCCACGAAGCTCACTGGATGGCTCTGAGACAATCACCCAAACCAATGTGTCAAGGTTGTCGTGAGGCTAAAGAGAATGGGTCGGTGGAAGTCTTGTGGATACCAATATTTATGCCTTGAAGGAAGGGTGGCAGCAGTGGCAAAGACAATACATAAACAAATAAAAGATTTAGACAGCTGGGCTGTAGCCGGGTGGGATGCGAAGGTGTGTTGTTGTGAGGCTCAGTTACCTAACACACACAAACTAGCACCTCCACAGACTATAACTAGACTGATATTTATAGCACAACGTCTTGAATAGATGCTATCGCAACCTGCTCAGATAGAGCAACAGCTGCTACTTTTTCTTTGTGTGCTAGGGGGAAGGACTGTTTTTCCCCCCGACAGGTGAGCAAGACTATATATATATATATATATATATATATATATATATATATATATGACATCTTTTCTTTGTCTCTGAGTGAAATCTTAGGCTTAGTATTTTGGTTATATTGTTTCCCGAGTCTGCTTGACCTTTGAGCAGTTTCAGACACGTGCAAAGCCTCACACCTGCCCAGCATCACATTCCACTGGTAGAATCTGTTTTGCGACTCCGTAGAGCACAAGACTCTTAGTCTCAGGGTTGCGGGTTCGAACCCTACGTCAGACAAAACATTCCTGCATTGGGGGTTGGACTAGATGATCCTCATTGTCCCCTCCAACTCTACAGTACTATGATTCTATGATTCAGTAGCCCATAAGTATGGTTCCTTCAAAACCTCTTCCAGCCCTAGTCTCCCACTAGGATTTTTGTATTCCAATACCTGGCCATCTTTCCGAAATGCAAATGACCCAGGAACTGTGGTCGTATCATCTTCACCTCATGTCTGAGGCTCACTGTGGTCACATTCACACCATATACTTAATCTTCCGCACTTTTAAGTGCCACTGCTTCTCCCAATGAGTTATGGGAACTGCAGTTTGATAAGGATGCTAGGTATTTAGGATACCCTTTATTCCCTGCATAGGACTACAGTTTTCAGAGTGGCTTAAGAGTCAATCCCTCTTTCCATTGAACTCTGGAAACTCTAACTTTGGATCCAGCACCAAGGGCCTTCTGGCGGTTCCCTCACTGTGAGAAGTGAGGTTACAGGGAACCAGGCAGAGGGCCTTCTTGGTAGTAGCACCCGCCCTGTGGAATGCCCTCCCATCAGCTGTCAAGGAAATAAACAACTATCTGACTTTTAGAAGACACCTGAAGGCAGCCCTGTTTAGGGAAGTTTTTAATGTTTGGTGTTTTATCGTGTTTTTAATATTGTGTTGGGGGCCGCCCAGAGTGGCTGGGGAAACCCATCCAGACCGGCGGAGTATAAATTATCATCATCACCATCAGGAAAATGCCAAACAGAACAATGCATAAGATCACATCAAGGTGTGTGCGTGTGTGCAATGTTTAAGAATCCACACATGCACACTTCCCTAATTGCAGGATTCATTTGGAGAAATTTTAAATTTATCTGGCTGGTTCCAACTTTAGCCCTGGGTTAAATCAACTCGTGGAGGTGGAGGAAGCATGAGAAACATGCTAGCTTCATCCTGTTGGTGACCCATGTAGCTACAATGACTGCCAGACACCCTCAAGGGGTAAAGACTGGGGTCTCTCCCAGTCCTTCCGGGGGATTTTGGGAACTGAACTTGAAACCTTTTGCAAGCAAAGCAGATACTCTACCACTGAGCTACTGCCAAGACATCCTAGATTGGAGAGCCCAGACTATTTGTGAAGAGGTAGGAACCTATATGAGAACAGCAGGCTCCTTCCTGCCCTCTCTCCTCGCGTGTCAATTTAACTCCAAAGATCTGAAGACGGCTTTTATCATTCTGTTCCAAGAAATCTCTGCCTGGATTTTTCCTAGTTAAGAAGAGCAACAAGCACTTTTGGACAGGTACGTCTGGAGCAGGAAGAGAGCCAGAACTTTTAAAAACAATTGTATTTATAGACATGACTGCAAAGGGGGCCAGCAGCTCCTAATCTGTCAGTAAATTGTAATGCAGTTTATATTCTTAATTTCATCCATTTGATCTTTGTAACGTTGGGTTTTCAAGAGGAAGCTGTAGAAAGCCAAGGTTAACTTTTTGGCTTGATCCCCTCTCTCACTGACACAAAGTTTCTCCAATCTGTACACAACACACAAGACCCCTTTACATTTGCAACAGAATAAAATGAAGTAAGGGGTCTTTGCCAGTTCTGCTGATATGCAACATTTGGTTATATTCCCTAAGCTGCAAAACAGTGACCAAAGTTTGTATATTAAACGTTGCTAAACCCATAGCTCTCTCTTACAGATCTAGGTTTATGTGTCCTTTAGGTAGCTCTCTGAACCTGCCTTGATTGATGTGCAGTTCTCCTAGAATCATAATTGTAGAGCTGTAAGGGACCCCAGGGACACGGGTGGTGCTGTGGGTTAAACCACAGAGCCTAGGGCTTGCCGATCAGAAGGTCAGCAGTTCGAATCCCCGCGACGAGGTGAGCTCCCGTTCTTTGGTCCCAGCTCCTGCCCACCTAGCAGTTCAAAAGCATGCCAGTGCAAGTAGATAAATAGGTACCGCTCTGGCGGGAAGGTAAACGGCATTTCCGTGTGCTGCTCTGGTTTTCCAGAAGCGGCTTACTCATGCTGGCCACATGACCCGGAAGCTGTAAGCCGGCTCCCTCGGCCAATAAAGCGAGATGAGCGCCGCAACCCCAGAGTTGGTCACGACTGGACCTAATGGTCAGGGGTCCCTTTACCTGTCAAGGGACCCCAAAGGCCATCTAGTCCAAACCCCTGCAATGCAGGAATCCTGTCTAGAGCTGTCCCTGGGTGGGCTTGAACCACCAACCTTCTAGTTAACAGTAAGTCACAGTGACCAATTGTGCTACAGGGTGCAGTCATCTATGGGAGAACATCTGCTCTGTATGTAGAAGGTCACAGGTTCTATCCCTGCATCTCCAGGTAGAAATTGGAATATCCCCTGCCTGAAACCCTGGTTGTTTGAGATACATCTGATCTTTGAATAAAAAGAAACTTTTAAAAAAACCCAAAGCCTTTTGGTTTTGTTTGTTTATTTGTTCATTTTTAGAAAAACAAAAGAGGAGCTCTTCTGGATCAGACCATAGGTCCAGTTAGTCCAGCATCCCATTTGCAACAGAGGACAGCTAGGTGCCAACAGCGATAGATTTCTCTTGTTTTTAAATCATTTATTTTCTGTTCCCAACCCTTAATCAAGTTGTTCCCCCACTCAGTCACTGCCCTTCCCATGCTGCGCTTCTATACATCATTGCATCTCTTAAATCCTACAAGCTTAAATGTACGTTAATGGTGCTATGATAATTAATGATGATCATTAGCATTAATAAATGTGATCGTAATAGAAATAGACTCTTGCCATTTTCAGTTTGTAGAAGAATCTGGGTTTAAATCAGGGGTTGACAGCTCTGCAAGTCACATGTCCAGCCAAGGTCAAGATCAGGGATGGGGGAATCCATAGGTCAATCTACCTAAAGAGCTCTTTCCGAAATGAAGTGCAAACAGCCATCCTAAAAAAGGCACATGTCTCCAAATTTTGCAATGCAGTTCACCAGCTGAGTAATGTACACAAAAATGCATACACTGGGGTTAAGCATGAATATAAATGCATGTACAGTGGTACCTCAGGTTAAGAACTAAATTCGTTCTGGAGGTCCGTTCTTAACCTGAAACTGTTCTTAACCAGAGGGAGCACTTTAGCTAATGGGGCCTCCTGCTGCCGCCACCCGATTTCTGTTCTCATCCTGAAGCAAAGTTCTTAACCCGAGGTACTACTTCCGGGTTAGTGGAGTCTGTAACCTGAAGTGTCTGTAACCCGAGGTACCACTGTACTGGTGAACATAGCATACATAATGCATCGTATTAGGGGAAATTGCTTTCTAGAAATGTACATATTAGGAGAACTTTGCGTTAAAATTATGATGCATTTTCATGCCTGTATATACAAAAACTGCAAACTGATGCAGAAGTGTGGAGAACCAAACTTCAGGTTGGAAAAATGAGAAACTGAGAGAAACCAAAATTGTTAGACTCCCCAGATTCCTTAGTAAAGATTCAACCAAGATGAGTTTGTGCATACGGTATGTAAGGGGGGGGGGGGCGTTCTTAACTTCCTAATAAGAGCATGAACTAATTTTGTATTGCCTTGTCCCAGCAGGAATTGTAGTTTTAGCTCAGGAGGGTAGGTTGTCTTCCACCTGTGCTTTTTGTTACGGTTGTGTGGAGGTAATCTTCAAGTTGTGGGTGGCATGATACGTGTGATTTACAAGGAGGATAACATAGCATCACTTTGCTGTTTAGCTGCTAGTGTTTGTTAATGATGGTATTAGTACTACCTTGCAGTGCCAAATGTCTTTTTTCCTACCAGACAGTCTAGGGCTGCCTCAAGAGTGTCATTATTTTGCAGGAGGGACTCAAGTGCCTGCTGGAACTTTGGGTTTGCACAGTTAGGGTGGATTTTTTTCATAGAATTGTAGAGTTGGAAGGAACCCCAGAGGTCATCTAGTCCAAACCCCTGCAATGCAGGAATCTCAGCTGAAGCATCCATGACAGATGGCCATCCAACCTCTGCTTAAAAACCTCCCAGGAAGGAGAGTCCTCAACCTCCCAAGAGAAACCATTATTTATTATTTATTTGCTTATTTTATTGCATTTTCCTCCCACCTTTTCCTCCAATGAACCCAAGGTGGCCTGCCTTGTTCTCTCCCCCCACCATCTCATTGAATCCCCCCCCCCCATGGCAACCCTGTGAGGTAGGTTAGGCTGAGCGGCAGGAACTTGTCCAAGATCTCCCAGGTTCTTATCTGATGGTCTAACCACTACACCACCCTAGCACAATGAATCTACTTTCAAAAAACGAGTTGAATTGTCTGTAGTTTGGGCCTCATCTGTGCTACACATTTAAAGCTATATCATGTCAACTGAAACAGTCCTGTCTTCCCCCAAAGTATTCTGGGAACTCTCTTTTGCTAAGGGTTCTGGGAATTTTTAGGGGACCCCGATTCCCCTCACAGAGCAGCAATTCCCAGAGTTTCCTTAGAAGAGGTGTTGGCTGTTAAACCACTCAGGGAACGGCAGCATCGTGGCAGGAACAGGAGTCTCCTAACAACTCCTGCCATTGTTAGCAAACTACAGTTCCCAGGATACTTTTGGAAAGCCACGACTGTTTTAGGTGGCATGAGACTGCGTTATAGTGCAGAAGAGGCCTTGGAAAGTGAGGGGAGAATGTGCTGAAAAGCAGGAGATGAATGGGTAACTAATGGGAAGATGTCTAAACGTCCTGTGACCAAATCAGGATGAATGCTCATTGTCATATAACTGTCCTGCAAGGAAATCTGAATGAATGATCCAGAAAGACTAGATATAATCTAAACTTTGTGCAAGTTTGTGCAAGCAAATCTAGATAGATGCTCAATGAGCAGATCTTCTGAAGGCGTCCTGGCATTTTAACCACCACCAGAGCTAATGTCCACTTTCCCTGTAAGTTTAATCAGGCTGGAATATCAGGGTTTCCATTTCCTCACAATGACTGATAGATATGAGGTGACTGATGGGCGGTGGTGGCTTTGTTCTTTAATAGTATTATTTTGTATATAATTAACCGGCAAAGCAGCAGATCAGCTGCCTCCACTGGCCTCCTGTCCCTCACACAGTGAATCAAACCCCCAACATGCCTTGTTAGGAGGAACTGGATGAGAAATTAATTGGTGGTAATTTAACCAGAGAGGAACCTCTGACTTGTGGTGACCCAGGGGCAAGGGGCAAGAGGGTTCTTAGAAGAAACTGTTCAACTTAAAATGGGAGCCGATGACTTTGGGAGGTGCAGGAGGAGATTTCCGAAGATGGGGAGTAGTTCAGAATCATAGCATCATATAATTGTAAGTTGGAAGTCTAGGCCAACCTCCCTGCAATGTGGAGAATCTCAACTGAAGCATCCATGACGGATGGAATATCGTGTCCCATTCTGGGTACTACAATTTAAGAAGGATGTTGACAAGCTGGAACGTGTGCAGAGGAGGGCAACCAAGATGATCAAGGGTCTGGATAATAATAATAATAATAATAATAATAATAATAATAATATTTATACCCCGCCCATCTGGCTGGGCCTCCCCATCCACTCTGGGCGGCTTCCAACAAAATACTAAAGTACAATAACCTATTAAATATTAAAAGCTTCCCTAATCAGGGCTGCCTTTAGATGTCTTCTAAAAGTTTGGTAGTTATTTTTCTCTCTGACATCTGGTGGGAGGGCGTTCCACAGGGCGGGTGCCACTACTGAGAAGGCCCTCTGGCTGGTTCCCTGTAACTTGGCTTCTCGCAGTGAGGGAACTGCCAGAAGGCCCTCGGAGCTGGACCTCAGTGTCCGGGCAGAACGATGGGAGTGGAGACGCTCCTTCAGATATACTGGACCGAGCCTGATGAGAAACAGTTGAAGGAGCTGGGAATGTTTAGCCTTGAAAAAAGAAGTCCTTCAAATATCTCAAGAGCTGTCACATGGAAGAGGGGAAAAGCTTGTTTTCTTCTGCTCTGGAGCACTCAAACCAATGGCTTCAAGTTTTAAGAAAGGAGATACAGAAGAACTTCCTGGCAGGAAGAGCTATTCGACAGTGGAACGGTCTCCCTTCGGAGGTTGTGGACTCTCCTTCCTTGGAGGCTTTTAAGCAGAGGTTGGATGGCCATCTGTCATGGATGCTTTAGCTGAGATTCCCGCATTGCAGGGGGTTGGACTAGATGACCCTTGGGGTCCCTTCCAATTATACAGTTTTATGATTCCATGATTATCTCTATGTTTCTTCCTAGTTTTAACCACAGCAAACATGGGGCATGAATGCCCTTCCTAGGAGCACACTGATTGAAAAGCAGGGAATATATTTGGTATATTTAAAAGTCCTTTGGAATGTGCTGATCATGATTCCTAACTGAGAAGCAAACTCCATTTTGTCATGAGCTTTGCATTTCTCCTGAACCTTGTCAAATTTATTGAGCAGTCCAGTTAAGATCTAGCCCCTTTCTTAATGTCTCAGTTTCTTTTCTTAAGATGGAACGGCGAAGGGCATTCGCTGGATAGTCTCGGTCACG
This sequence comes from Podarcis muralis, assembly GCF_964188315.1. Taxonomy (NCBI): domain Eukaryota; kingdom Metazoa; phylum Chordata; class Lepidosauria; order Squamata; family Lacertidae; genus Podarcis; species Podarcis muralis. The sequence continues at coordinate 70,671,783 of NC_135661.1, read as the reverse complement.
GGCTTGGCATCGCAACTCATTGCATTGCAGAAAAGGCTGTGTTAAGAGTTAATAATCTTCAGCTCCCTTCCCTTTTGTTGCTGGTTGACACACTTTCACTAGTATCCATCAGCTCAGAACTGCTTTACTGATTGAGTCTGCTTCCCCCTAGTGGGTATTATTAAAATGATGTGTGTACCATATAAGCCGGGGATGAGGAGACTGTGGTTTTCCAGATGTAGTTGGACTCCAACTCCTGTCAGCCCCCGCCAGCAAGGCCAATTGTCATGGGTGATGGGCACTGAAGCCCATAAACATCCGGAGGGCCACATCTCCCTTATCCCTGATTTAATCTGTTTCGCCAAAGCAAACACACTGTGCATTTCAGTCTGAATCTGCTGCAGATCATGCAGACTCCAATATGTGTGTGCATGCGATTAAAACCACAAAAATGGGTTATGGGTGAGGAGCATGGACTCTCCCCCTGCCAACCACAGTTGACCTCCCTGCAGGTCCTCTCTCCACCTCTCTCTCTGGCTGCCTTGGATGGGCAACCTTAGGAAGCTGTCTTCTATGGAGGCAGATAATTGGTCCTTCTAGCTTAGAAACTCTCTGGATTTTCAGGCAGGACTGTTTTCCAGCCCTACCTGGAGATATCGGGGATTGAAGCTGGAGCTTCCTGCATGCAAAGCAGATCCTCTATCACTGAGCTATGGCCCTTCCTGATCAAAATTAATCGGTGCATTTCATAGAACCAGGATAGGCATCATGTGCTCAAACCGTCTTTGTCCTGGGACTCAGCTTGTTGTTTAGTCATGTAGTCATGTCCGACTCTTCGTGACCCCATGGACCAGAGCACGCCAGGGACTCCTGCCTTCCACTGCCTCCCGCAGTTTGGTCAAACTCATGCTGGTAGCTTCGAGAACACTTTCCAAGCATCTCGTCCTCTGTTGTCCCCTTCTCCTTGTGCCCTCCATCTTTCCCAACATCAGGGTCTTTTCCAGGGAGTCTTCTCTTCTCATGAGGTGGGCCAAAGTATTGGAGTCTCAGCTTCAGGATCTGTCCTTCCAGTGAGCACAGGGCTGATTTCCTTAAGAATGGATCGGTTTGATCTTCTTGCAGTCCATGGGACTCTCAAGAGTCTCCTCCAGCACCATAATTCAAAAGCATCAATTCTTCAGCCATCAGCTTTCTTTATGGGCCAGCTCTCACTTCCATACATCACTACTGGGAAAACCATAGCTTTAACTATATGGACCTTTGTCAGCAAGGTGATGTCTCTGCTTTTTAAGATGCTGTCTAGGTTTGTCATTGCTTTTCTCCCAAGAAGCAGGCGTCTTTTAATTTCGTGACTGCTGTCACCATCTGCCGTGATCATGGAGCCCAAGAAAGTAAAATCTCTCACTGCCTCCATTTCTTCCCCTTCTATTTGCCAGGAGGTGATGGGACCAGTGGCCATGATCTTCGTTTTTTTGATGTTGAGCTTCAGACCATATTTTGCGCTCTCCTCTTTCACCCTCATTAAAAGGTTTGTTAATTCCTCCTTAGTTTCTGCCATCAAGGTTGTGTCATCTGCATATCTGAGGTTGTTGATATTTCTTCCAGCAATCTTAATTCTGGCTTGGGATTCATCCAGTCCAGCCTTTCGCATGATGAATTCTGCATATAAGTTAAATATACAGCCTTGTCGTACTCCTTTCCCAATTTTGAACCAATCAGTTGTTCCATATCCAGTTCTAACTGTAGCTTCTAGTTCCCCATAGAGTTTTCTCAGGAGACAGATGAGGTGATCAGGCACTCCCATTTCTTTAAGATCTTGCCATAGTTTACTGTGGTCTACACAGTCAAAGGCCTTTGCATAGTCAACGAAGCAGAAGTAGATGTTTTTCTGGAACTCTCTAGCTTTCTCCATAATCCAGTGCATGTTTGCAATTTGGTCTCTGGTTCCTCTGCCCCTTTGCACTTTTAAAGCTGGTGCCCATCAATGCCTCCTTTGTCTTCCTCCCAGTGCAAGCCTAACCATGCCTCCTCTGAAATACATCTTATTGAAATCACCAGGGCTTAGTCCTAGGTATTTTTGGATTTAGGATTGCAGCCAGTGTGCCTCTACCTTCACCTTCCTTCCCATAAATGAAGACAGATGGAGATCCACTGCTGTGCTTGACCCAGCAAGTTTTCCGAACAATTTTGCAAGGTTGAGCACACAATGATTAACATTGAGCGCCGTGTGCTCATCCACTCCCCTTAATCTCTCTGTTGTTCTTGTCTTGATACATTATTTTTTTGGCAGCAACCCAGCCAACGCATATGAGATATTGAATTGACCTTACAAGTAGGCAATAAAGCACACATCTTATAAGGAAAGCCTTTTCCCTCTCCCACCCCGTCTCAAAATCATTCTCACTCTTGAAGAGCCTAGAAAGTCAAATCACTCCCCTGACATTAGTATTGTTGGAGAGTCACTGCCAGCCAGTGTAGAAATTGCTGGGGTAAATGGACCAATGGTCTTGACTCCATCTATGGCAGCTTCCAATCTTCCCTACAAGAAAAAGTTAGATGAGTTGAAGAAAGGAAAGGTTGCATTTATCGTGGACCAAGTGTTTTGGAATTTGTGTTCTTTTATTGCACTGTTATAATTCAAATTTTTAAAAGCTTGTTTTTTCATTCATTTATAAATAAGGCCTTCCTTCCAATGTAAGAGAGAAAAGGGGGCATCTCTTCTAAGGTGCAATCTACTGTGAGCATGCTTGTTTTCCTTTAGAAAAGCTTGTTTTACTCACCTGCAAATTTATATAATCAGTTTATTGTTCTTTTTGTTTGCAATTGTATTTAAAAAGTGGGAGTATGGAGCTTTGTGCAGCTGAAAAGGGACATATACTTATTTTAACAACTGTAACAGCGGTAGCGCATTAAAGCTGCAGAGCAAAGTCGTTAATTTGTAGCTTAACACAGTTGATTGTGGATTTGGGGTTTTTGTGATTTTTGAGTGTACATACACACACACACACCACACACACACACACACACACACACACACACACACACACACTGAATTGGCCTGACCTCCTTTCTGGAAGAAATGGCAGGGTACCAAAATCACAAAGCAAACAAACAAGCACAAACAAGTCAAATAACTCACTGAAGCTCGTGTGAGGAACTGAGAAAGCCAACTTTGCTGCTGGTTTGGGTATAGTGATATTTGCAACTAAAAGTGGTTGAGGGGCTGGAACAACTGTCCTGTAAGGAAAGGTCACAAGATTTGGGGCTTTACTATAGTTTTTTAAAAAGGTGTGTAAGGGGCAGGCATGAGTGAGGGCCATCCAATGAACCTGAACATTGGAAAGTTCAAGACAGACAAAAAAAGGACCTTGAGCAACACCTTGCTAAACTATGGGTGGTATTCAAATAAGCTTTATGCAGAAAATACACATTTAAATGAATGAACATGACTAGGAGGGTAGCATCTGAACCAATGGATTCAAGTTAAAAGGAAGGAGATTCGGACTGACCATCAGGAAAAAACTTTCTGTAAGTAAGATCTGTCTGGAAGTGGAACGGACTCCCGCAGAAGGTGGCAAACCTTGGAGGTTTTTGAGCAGAGGTTGGCTGGCCATCTGTCATAGATGCTTTTAGCTGAGATTCCTGTATTGCAAGGAGCTGGATTAGATGATCCTCAGAATCCCTTCCAATTCCACAATTATATGATTCTATTATTAAGTTAGGTCCATTAACTTTAATGGGACTACTCTGAGTAAAACTTCATTAAATACCACCCTAGGGAACTCATTCCGGGGAAGTGAAGAGACAGCCTCCAACCTTGATTGCTTTAAAAGAGGATCAGACAAATCCATGGAAGACAAGGCTTATCAATGGCTGCTGGCTGCCTCGGCCCAGGATACCTGAAGGAGCGTCTCCACCCCCATCATTCAACCCAGACGCAGGTCCAGCTCCAAGGGCCTTCTGGCGGCTCCTTCCCTGTGAGAAGTGAGGTTACAGGGAACCAGACAGAGGGCCTTCTTGGTAGTGGCACCCACCCTGAGGAACGCCCTCCCATCAGATGTCAAGGAAATCAACAACTCTCTGATTTTTAGAAGACATCTGAAGGCAGCCCTGTTTAGGGAGGTTTTTAATGTTTGATGTTAGATCATGTTTTTAATATACTGTTTGGAGCCACCCAGAGTGGCTGGGGAAACCCAGCCAGATGGGTGGGGTATAAATAATAAATGATGATGGTGGTGATGATGATCAGTTTGGATGACACCCAGTGTCAAAGTCGGTATGCCTCTGGAGACCAACAGCTGGGAATCGCAGACAGCTGTTATGCTCAGGTCTTGCTTGTGGGCTATCCCAAAAATATCTGGTTGGCCATTATGAGAACAGAATGCTAGACTGAAGGGACCTTTACTCTGATTCAGTACAGTCATACCTCAGGTTACAGCTGCTTCAGGTTGCATTTTTTCGGGTTACGGACCACTGAACGGGATACTTCCGGGTTTCGGCGGTTGTGCATGCACAGAAGCACTGAATTGCAACCCGCATGTGCGCAGACGCACAGATGTGGGTTGCGAACACTGCGGGTTGCCATTGTGCATCCCGCAAGGATCACGTTCACAACCTGAGTGTACACTGTACATCTCTTCTGATGTTCTAAACTGCCACAATCCTTGTGCCCATTCCTTTCCCTACCCACTGAGTGCAATAGGAGGACATTTGCAAGACTAGCATAGGAGCCAACTCCTTGGGGCTGTAGGGGCTTTGGCCCCTGCAATAAAATATTTGAGGGGGCTGCCCCCCAAAGTTGATGGGCATTGCCATTCAAATGGTGTGCATGCACCGTATTATGTTATCGATGTGGCTAGTAGCTTACCTGGCCCCCATGACATTTCTTTCAAGTTGGCACCCCTGAAGGCTAGTGTAGCATTAGGACAATACTGTGTGTGTACTGAGGTGAACAAATGGGCTATAGATTCAGCACCACAACATCTATGGGGCGCCATTTCTGGAAGAGCTTTCCACCAGTATACCTGCGGACCTCAGGCAGTGTGCTTGTTGTTGTTGTTTAGTTGTTTAGTCATGTCTGACTCTTCGTGACCCCATGGACCAGAGCAAGCCAGGCACTCCTGTCTTCCACTGCCTCCCGCAGTTTGGTCAAACTCATGTTGGTAGCTTCGAGAACACGGTCCAACCATCTCGTCCTCTGTCGTCCCCTTCTCCTTGTGCTCTCAATCTTTCCCAACATCAGGGTCTTTTCCAGGGAGTCTTCTCTTCTCATGAGGTGGTCAAAGTATTGGAGCCTCAGCTTCAGGATCTGTCCTTCCAGTGAGCACTCAGGGCTGATTTCCTTAAGAATGGATAGGTTTGATCTTCTTGCAGTGTGCATCTCTCCTTAAAGGCAGTTTCCACCCCCTGTTTCTGCCAGCAGAGCAGCACCTCTGCCCCTCCCTGAGGCCCCTCAGCCGACCTCCAGGTGAGCATCACTTTTCTCTCTCATATACCTTTAATCGAGTGACAGCCCTGCTTGAAATGTCATACAGTTTATTTTCTCGCAGGGAATGCAAAATGTTTTTCTCAAGGTGCAAAAGGTTGAAAAAAATCACTTTCTTTGGCATAATCAAAACCTACTGCCAAAATAATCCCTATAGCAATGGGAGAAAAAATGACCTTTTTAAAAAATATATAAAAAAGGTCTCTTCCCTTAGCTGTCTATTTATGATTTATTGCAATTAATGCCAGCTAAGTTGGGAATGTGACTCCACTTATCTAAATGGCAGGCATTCATAACATGGATGCAGAGATAGTGTAATAGAATTTGTTTTCTGTTCCTGCTCTACACTTATTTCTGATTGCTTGCTGTCATTTATAATGCTCAAGCTTTTTCTTTTGCAAGGACTGTGAGCAACGTTGTGGACATTTCCATGACCTGTCCAGTAGATGGCAATGTTGACCAGATTATTACTATTTTTATAAAAATCCTGCTTTGCCTCAGTTACAATGGTGGGGGGGGGGGAGGACACTTCCCCTGGAGCTCAACCAGCAAAGGCAATTCCTTCTGGCTAGAGCTATTGTTGAAATTCTTACTACATGGGACTGCAGATCTGAAATAAGATCCCCCAAAACCTGGTAATGTTTCCTGAATTTTGAAATCTTTCACTGAAGATTCTGCGCTGTTATCCAATACATTTTTCAAAAACAATCAAGGCAAGAGTTGTTGTAAGCCGTTTTGAGCATGATTTGTTGTTGTTGTTGTGGAAAAGTGGCATACAGATAAAAATAATAAATACACATACATCTGTGCATGCAGCTTGCACGCTTCAGCCCAGCAGCAGTTGTCTGCTATTGATAGGATAGATCCTCCGGAGGTTCCGCCCTCCTCTACTCCCCTCTCCCAATTAACCTCCATCTCCAGGGTTGCCCCCCAGTTCTCAGGTTTAGCCCTAAGCTCTGCTATCATGCAGATTCTGGGAGATCCAGGCTTTGCCCGAGTCAGGAAGAAACAGCCTCAGATTGTTGTGGGTCAAATCAGGAAGCTCAGAGTTACAGTATACAGTGGTGCCCCGCAAGACGAATGCCTCGCAAGACGAAAAACTCGCTAGACGAAAGGGTTTTCCATTTTTTGAGTCGTTCCGCAAGACAAATTTCCCTATGGGCTTCATTTGCAAGACGAAACGTCTTGCGAGTTCTTGCGAGTTTGTTTCCTTTTTCTTAAAGCCGCTAAGCCGCTAAGCCGTTATTAGTCGCTAAGCCGCTAATAGCCGCTAATAGCCGCTAATAGCCGCTAAGCCGCTAAGCCGCTAATAGCCGTGCTTCGCAAGACGAAAAAACCACAAGACGAAGAGACTCGCGGAACGGATTAATTTAGTCTTGCGAGGCACCACTGTATCAGACTTTCCGTGCTGTAGACTTATCATGGTTAGGCTCTTGTCCGGAGTCTAGATGCAAAAGTGACATATATAATGCGGTTGCCGTATAATGGGGATGTATATCAGGAATATCCCAGGCATAGCCAGAACACAGCAGTTGGAATTGCTGCAAAAATCCAGACACGTGGCAACCCATGTCGGAAGTCTAGATTTTGCCAAATTCACTTAAAAATAGCTCAAAAACGTCATTATTATTATTATTATTATTATTATTATTATTATTATTATTATTATTATTGCTAGGTTTTGCAAAAACAGAAAAGAAGATTTGCACTGGATTTTCACTTTTTGCAATATGGCAACCCTAATATTATAACCCTAAGACAGAATAATAACCCTAAGACAGAAGCAGAGAGAAAAAAGTTTTCTTATATAACACTTTTTTCTGTATTTTGTTGTTGTTGTTTAAAACCCAACCTGAACTCAGGGAGACAAGCCATAGCTTGGAGCAGTGATTTTTATGCAAGTGTGTAACTTTAAAAGAAACTGCACTTTAACACACGCACACACATACAAAAACAGGAAACAAAATCAAAGGGCAGTTATCCAATAATGAGGCTGTAATTAATTCTGCTAAAGGGAAACAATTACCCTTTCAGTTCTAAATGCATTATAAAAAGGACAGTAATTTGCCGAATGATAAGTGAGGCACAAGGAGAAGAGGGGTAGATAATGTGTTGTTTACAGCAAAGTTCTACGTTTTTTGGTTCTTGATGAACAGTTTGAACTCTTTTCTCGAGAGGCACAGCCAGAGCTGGGCAGATGAGAAGCCTGGGACTAGTATGCAAATGGGCATGCGCCATCCATTTATTTGGAACCGGTTCGGAAAAGGGCAACCTTCGAGGAAAGGTTGCCTTGTTTGGAATTCTTTCGCTTAGAGAAAAGGTGCATAAAGAGATAGCATGATGTTGTTGTTGTTGTCCGACTCTTCGTGACCCCATGGACCAGAGTAAGCCAGGCACTCCTGTCTTCCACTGCCTCCCGCAGTTTGGTCAAACTCATGCTGGTAGCTTCGACAACACTATCCAGCCATCTCATCCTCTGTCGTCCCCTTCTCCTTGTGCCCTCCATCTTTCCCAACATCAGGGTCTTTTCCAGGGAGTCTTCTCTTCTCATGAAGTGGCCAAAGTATTGGAGCCTCAGCTTCAGGATCTGTCCTTCCAGTGAGCACTCAGGGCTGATTTCCTTCAGAATGGAGAGGTTTGATCTTCTTGCAGTCCATGGGACTCTCAAGTCTTCCCACAGGCTGGCCACTGCGAGAACAGGATGCTAGGGCAGATGGGCCACAGGCCTGATCCTGCAGGCTTACCTCATACTCTCAGGTTCTTCTTTGAATGTCGAATTCAGAAGAATGTCTGGGATCGTCAAGGAGCATCAGTTAGCTAACTCTCAAGGGCATGGTTTAAAATTGGTTTATTATCTACCAATGTTCTTTTAAAACCCAACTCATTATCACTCCTTATCAGGATGTATTTGGAAGCATGCTTCCTGAGCTGGCAGTGCCCCCCCCTCTCTCTCTGTTTCCCTAAAGTGATGTAGGAAACTGCTTTTTATTGAGTCTGTCCATTGATCCATCTAGCTCAGAAGTGGCTGTGCTTCTCTGGAGTTTTGAGTCTTTCCCAGCCCTAACTAGAGAGACTGGAGATCGAAACCAGTCTCGTCTCCATGCCAAGTGATGCAAAGGAACAAAGTGATGGGAGGCTGCATCTCACTAAGCCGGAGAATTGGTCCATCTATAGTTCCGTGTTGTCAACACTGAAAGACAGTGGCTAGTCAGGGTTGTAAGCTGGAACCACAGAATCATAGAATTGTAGAGTTGGACCAACCCGCTGCAAGGCAGTCTTTTCCAGCCGTACCCGGAGATGTTGGGGACTGAACCTGGGACCTTTTGCATGCAAAGCAGGTGCTCTATCGCTGAGCTCTGCAGATGTGTTACCCTCCCCAAAGGAGCAGAGATCTATGAAGCCGCCTTATACTTAATTGGACGATTGGTCCAGTATTGTCAACACTGGCAGTGGCTAGTCTGGTGTTTAGACAGCAGATGCTGGGGACCTTCTGCATTCAAAGCATGCACACTACCACTAAGCAAGAGCCCGTCACTAATAACAACACTGGCTGGCCTGTAGCTTGGCAACAGCAGTTTCCCTCAATAATTCCCACCCTGAGGCTCTTTCAGGCAACTGTGAATTGATGACATTCCCCTCCTTCCTCTTCGTTTTTTTCTCTGTATTGTCACTTAACCGCTCTGCCTTACCAAGCTGTTAATCTTTCACACACATGCTTATGTTAAGAAGCTTAAGCACCCGACAAACACTTTATTCTCATAAAGATTGAAGGGCCTTGATATAGAACTCGCAGTTCCAGAAAGGGACAAAATTTGCGTACGCAAATAAAAGATGAAGGTCAGGAGCAGGCAGGGAGGCTGTAAATAAAATGTGCCTCCCTTTGTTTTTCAGAGGGCAAGGAGAGGGTTGAGTCTCGGAGACCCAGTTTCTGCAGAAGAATTGAAAGAAACAGGTTTCCCCTGGCTGCTTTACTTCAGACTGCAGGCAGTTGACTGATGCCCTGCAAAAAACAAAGTAAAGTGTCTCCTCACATCTGGAATGCAAGCACGTTAGGAGGAATGGTTCAGTCTAGCCTTCCTCCTTGCATTATATTTCTCTATGTGAATGGAGCTTTTCTCTACAGAAGATGGATTATGTTTCTCCATTTCATTTTTCATTTCACTTCCCATTTAATTTGTATATCACCTTTCTATTTTACTGTACCCAAGGTGGTTTACAAGCTGAAGAAACAAAGAATGTACACCTTATAACAATCTAACCCCATACAAAAATGTATTATTGGATTGGTAAACGAAAGACGAAGAGATAAAGGAAGCTATGGTTAAATGGGCTATTGATTTCGGCCATAATATCGATTTTGATGCATGGCAAGAACTATGGAATGTAAACATGAAATTTACGGCTTGTACTGCTTTAAAAGAGAATTTGTGGGAAATGATCTACAGATGGCATCTAACGCCGGTAAAGCTAGCAAGGATGTATAGAACAAAAAATAAGAAAAGTTGGAAGTGTGGAGAGGTAGAGGGTGACCTCTACCATATGTGGTGGACCTGTAGTAAAGTGAAGGGCTTTTGGGAACTAATCTATAACGAACTTAAAAAAATCTTTAAATATACTTTCCCAAAAAGACCTGAAGCTTTTCTACTGGGATTGATTGGAAAGGAAATTGAAAAAAAAGATAAAAACCTCTTTTTATATGCCACGACAGCAGCCAGAAATATGTTAGCTCAGAATTGGAAAACAGACATAATGCCGAATATAATGGACTGGCAGGTTAAAATGATGGACTACGCAGAACTGGCCAGACTATCAGGAAAATTAAGAGATCAGGACGAGCAGAAGTTTCAAGAAAATTGGAGTAAATATTTGATGTATATAAGAAACAATTGTAAATCTTTGAAGACACTGGTAGGGTTGGAATAACTCTTACAGCGTGTAGTTGATAATAAGATATATAGAGTACGTGATATTAGAACTATATTTGATACTTACCAAAGAAATGGAGGGAAGTCAGAGGCATGATAGAGCCTAAGTTAAATATGTAACCTATATATGTGTAATTTATGAATGTATGTATGTGTACTGAAAATCAATAAAAAATTAGTTTGCAAAAATGTGGTAACAAAACATAACTTTAAAATAAGCAACTTATATCAAATAAAGTAATATTCAACAATCCATTAGAATAGCGTAGAATATTAAATATCAGCATATAAAAATAAAACAAAAATCCACTCTTAACAATTACGATAGATATTTTCTAAACTATAATCAATAAAAACAATGCCAAGTCCCAGTGCATAAAATAATACTATACAAATTGAGAAGCAGAGAGTGGAGGGTGGGGCAAGGCAGGTGGAAGAAGGCCTTGCCAGGTGGACGGCTGGAAGTCTCTCCCCTCTCCAGTCATGGAAGGCTGTTGGCTTCAGTGGGGGCTTCTATGAATGGAAGTGGAGGAGGGAGTTTTGAATTGGTTTTGGTCCCCCCCAACCCCCTTTCTTTCCAAGCCCCTTCTTCCCCACACCATAATCCACACTGTCCTGAAGCAATTCCCAACTCTGGATGGAGAAAACTGGGGTCACATGGAGCAACCGAGGGAAGCAAGATGAGCAATGAGTACCTTCCACTTGATTCTCAGAATCCTCCCTTAGACCAAACGCCCCTCTGTGATAGAAGAGGAGGAGGAGGAGGAGGAGGAGGAGGAGGAGGAGGAGGAGGAGGAAGAGGAGGAGGAGTTTGGATTTGATATCCCGCTTTATCACTACCCCAAGGAGTCTCAAAGCTGCTAACATTCCCCTTTCCCTTCCTCCCCCACAACAAACACTCTGTGAGGTGAGTGGGGCTGAGAGACTTCAGAGAAGTGTGACTAGCCCAAGGTCACCCAGCAGCTGCATGTGGAGGAGCGGGGAAGCGAACCCGGTTCACCAGATTACGAGTCTACCGCTCTTAACCACTACACCACACTGGCTTTCTTGTTAGGAGAGAAAGGACCCCACAACTCTTTTCATTTCATCTGGACATTTCGACAATGTTGCAAAAAAGGGCAAGCAAAAGAATTGGGTTGGAGCAACTCCCCCGTGAGAAAAAAGTTTAACGTTTAGAGCTTTTTTGTTCAGAGAAGTGAGAGGAGATGTGACCGAGGTGCATAGAAATTGACAACAGAGAAAATTTTTTCTCCCTCTCTCATAACACGAGAGCATGAGGTCATTCAGTGAAGCACAGTGTTGGAAGATTCAGAACAGATTAAAAAAAAATCACTTCTTCAAAGAGTGCATAATTAAACCATGGAACTTGCTGCAACAGGAGACTCAGCAACGGCCACCAACTTGAGAGCTTTAAAAGAGGATTAGTCCAATTCATGGAGGGCAAAGCTCTCAGTGGCTACTAGACATCATGACTATGTTCTGCTTCCACTGCCTGGGACTCTATGCTTCTGGATAATTGATTCCGACTAACACAAGTGGGGAGAGGGCTATTGTGCTTACTAAGTTATGCTTACTGGCTTCCCATCAACATCTGGTTGGCCACTATGAGAACAGCTTGGCCTGATTGATCAAGGCTCTTCTTGGAGCCTTATGATTATTGCTCCCCCAAAATAGAGACTGGCTTGTAGCATATCCCTTCTCATCCTGTAGTTTAAGGTTCCCTCCCGGCTAGGGATGCACAAATTGGTCAGTTTTGGTTCTCTCGGTTTCTCGTTTCCCCCCCAATCTTAAATTCAGTTCTCCCATTTCTGCAGCAGTTTGGAAATTTTTAGTTCTTTGTGAAAATTCATCAGCATTTCAATGAAAATTTCTCCTAATAAACACATTTTTGTGCATTATTTTTTTTTACTAATATGCACATGTTTGGAAACAATTCCCCCTGATACAATACAAGTTCCTTGTATGTACGCTATTTTCACAAATACACTAGCATATGAATTTTTGTACACCTTACTTGGCTGGGGAACTGCAAAATTCAGAGAAGTGCAAATTTCAAAGGGTGGCTGAATTTGTGTCTTGCAGGCATGGCCAAACTTAGCCCTCCAGCAGTTTTGGGACTACAATTCCCATCATCCTTGACCACTGGTCCTGTTACCTAGGGATGATGGGAAGTTGTAGTCCCAAAACAGCTGAAGGGCCAAGTTTGGCCATGCCTGGTGAATTGGAAAGTACAACTACTGGGTAATTTTCCTTAAAATGCAAGCTGAATTTCTCCTCCATCTCTGCTCCCTGCACAACCTGTTACACATTGGCCAGAGAGTCTACTTCACTAATTACACAATGTAATCATTTGCCCTTTGATAGCCCTGCCCTCTATTGGTGTTCTAGTGAAGAGAGTATTTGTTCTTTTTGTTTAATGATGTACTGGGGAAAAACCATAATTATCCGACAATGTGTCAGCAGGAATTCAAAACACACCTCTGCAACTACACTATGTGAAGTGGTAGGTTGTGCAAGCACGGATCTTTGTAGTGAGAGTAATTTTTATTGTTTAACTAAAAGCTATAACAAAAGCATTCCAAGTAGAGCTGGGAATCTAGCTCTTGATTTCCTGCCGCCCAAGCAAATAAAGAAATAGGCAAAATATATGTGAGAAGGTTCGTGTGCATGCATTCCCAGGCATGCACATTAGAGGGGCCCTCTGAATGCCTTTTTAGTGACCTGCTTATCGTTTTTGACCCTTGCTGCAGTATTAGCCTCTTGAAATTGACTACAGGAATCCCCCTAATGTGGGATCGACTTGTGTGCAACTGTGTATACACACAATGCCAAGAAATAAATAAAGAATTCCATTCAATCCCAGAAATGGCGGGAAAGAGCTGGAGAGTCCTCGTGCAATCTCACTTATTTCTATTTAATGAGATTTAAAGGTAAAGGTAAAGGTACCCCTGACAGTTAAGTCCAGTCGCGAATGACTCTGGGGTTGCGGCACTCATCTCGCTTCACAAGCCAAGTGAGCCGGCATTTGCCCACTTCAGCAGACAGTTTTTTCTGGGTCATGTGGCCAGCATGACTAAGCTGCTTCTGTCAAAACCAGAGCAGCACACAGAAATGCCGCTTACCTTCCCGCCAGAGTGGTACCTATTTATCTACTTGCACTTTGATGTGCTTTCGTACTGCTAGGTTGGCAGGAGCTGGGACCGAAGAACGGGAGCTCACCCCATCTCAGGGCCTCGAACTGCCAACCTTCTGATCAGCAAGTCCAAGCGGAGCAGTGGTTTAAACCACAGCATCACCCGTGTCCCTAACAAGATTTACACACCAAAATGTCAAAATGTCAAAGTGGTTTTACCTAGAACATCCATTAGAATTACCGATGAAATCTGAGGTGCATCCAGAGTTGGGACCAAGAGAGCACTGAAGAGCAGAGAGAAAGGATGGACCAGATGTCAAGACCACCCAGTGACACACTGGGCCGTATCACCCAAGCACAGAACAGGTCACCCTTTATCCTCCTTCCTGGCTAAGAAGGTGCAATAGCCACTTTGCGTTGGTGAAGTCAATGCAGAGCTGTAAGGGACTTCATGAAGAAGCTGCCACCTGCAGTTCAGCAGCTCACCACATGGGGAGCTGCACACAGATCCAGTACTTCCTCTTGCCTTCTTCCCAATATCCCTGACTGACCTGGGACTGTGTAGGAAGTGCTACCATTTCTTGTTCTTGGGTAGTTTTCCAGCATATCCACCCAAGGGGGTAAGGTCATAGCTTAGTGGTAATGCACTTGCATTGTGTGCAAAGGGTCGTAGGTTTGATCCCTGGCATCTCCATGCAGAGCTAGGAGAGAACCCTCTTTGAGACAGAGCCACCGCTGGTCAGTGTTGACAATAGGAGCTAATGGCCTGACTTTCACAGAGCAGCTTCCTAGGTTCCTGTTTCCAAATCATTTCTCCGTGTTCTCTGAGAAAGCTGTAAAGTTGCCTTCTTTCAGTTGCCCAGAAATAGGGTGCAATTCAACCAATTACAACAGCCAGCTTCTGACCTACTTGTCGAAAACAGGCTTTAAAGCCTGCAGTTACTGATTTAAAGGGTTATAACACAGTGCATCACTTAACCCTCCCCTCCCTGGGGCTTGCTAAAGCCTGTGGACAGTTCAGAAAGATCTGGCAAGGTAGCTAAGAGTGTTGGATTACAGAGCAAGGAAAGGAAGATTTGCAATGCAAGAAGCTGCCTTATACCAAATCAAACTGTGCAATCCAGAGGTTCTCAATCTTTTTGAGTCCATGGCTCCCTTGAGACCATTCCCTCTCCATTCTTTCCAAGGCACCCCTGTGGGGCTCAGGAGCCCAGTTATGTCACCCCTGCAGAGCTGGCAGCCTCTCACAACCTCCCTTGTGGAGTGTTCCCTCAGCCTCCTCTCCTCTTCCCTCTCCTTGAGAGTCCTCCAGGCAGCCGCTGCTGCCATCCCTGGTCTCTGAGCTGCTCTCCCCCCCAGCCCCAAAGAGAGGTGTCTCCCAAAGGCACCGTTCGCCCACAGAGCTTATAGCCAGGGCCGCTGCAATAAACAGTTGTGCAAGCCTTTGGGAGGCAGAGACACAAGAGGGCATCGGAGGAAAGGAAAGAGGGACAGAGACCAGTGTTGCCCGCAGCACCCCTGACCACCATTTAAGGCACCCCAGGGTGCCACGGCACACTGGTTGAAAACCACTGGCATAACCCATCCAAGTCCAATGATGTCTACTCTGATGGTCAGCTTCTCTCCAGGGTCTCAGGAAAGGAGTGATCTCTCCCATCAACAGCTCCCTGGTATTTCCAACTGGAGATATCACAGACTAAAGTCAAACCAGGGACTTTCTGCATGCAAAGCATAAGCACTTCTACTAAGCCATTGGACGACTGTTCCTAAAACCTCTGTAATTCTAACCCAAGTGAATACGCAACCCCTACATCTTTCCCCCTCATACCTGAGTACACAGGCAACCCCAGCATCTTTTCCAGATTTTACCTGGGCCTAACGACAACCTCGGTTTCTTTTTCAGCACTAACACATAGACATTCCCATTGTCCTTTCCTGCTCAGAGGCCTTTGAACAAATGATGATGATGATGATGTTAATATTTACCAGTATATGCCATCCATCTGAGTGGGTTCCTTAGCCACCCTGGACAGCTTCCAGAAAAACATCAAACACAATAAAACATTAAAAACTTCCCTATACAGAGCTGCCTTAAGATGTTTTTTATATAAGATAGTTGCTTATCTGTTTGACATCTGATGGGATGGCAATATGAATGCAATTCTGTTCATTAAACTTCTCAAAATCTTGAACCAAGTTGGCCAGTCAGTTTAAGAAGAGTAAAAGTAAAGTTACTCAAATAAAACATGCACACATACCATTTTGTCTTTAAAAAAACAATTCTATTACAAGCAATACAGAAAATAGAAATACAAGTGTGCAAACATTTGCCTACGGAGGTGGCCAATAAACACAGGGCATGATTACCTCAATTTGCAGAATGAGAAATACGCAGGTTCCTAGGTGGGTAATGGACTCCTGGGTACAATAAAAGACACATAGCACCAGTCATGAATAGCATGTACATGTTTAAATCACCACTTTCCTTGGCAAAATAAACAGAAGTGGCAATTTGGGAGAAATCTAGCTCCATGAATCTTTTTTTTCCTGAAAAGAAAATTCAGGCAGCACTCAGACCCAATGTACATATTTTGTCCGAAGGTATCCACACCCAAGAGTAAAAAGTTGAGTAAGAGCTGGTCCCCAAGGAAGCTCCAGGAATTAAACAATTTCTGCAGGAACTCCTGGCAGATAAGGTCACCAGTGGGTACTCGTCATAACGAATATGCGCTACTGTCAGAATTGAAGGTGGTAGCCCTCTGAACGCTAGTTGCTGGGGGAACACAACTGAGGGAAGTGCTGTCTGTGCTCTACCCAAAGGCCACCTGGTTGACCACTGTGCTAGATGGATGCTAGAATGGATTGTTTGTTTGTTTGTTTATTGTTTTATTTATTTATTTATTTATTTATTTATAGCATTTGTACTGCACTCTTCAGCCAAAAATACTCCCAGAGTGGCTTACATACAATCAATTGAAACAAGATAGTCCCTGCCCAACTGCTTATAGCCCTAAATAATAATAGTAATAATAATAATAATGAATAATAATAATAATGGCATGACACACAAGGGAAAAGGGAGAGGGAGGAAAGAGTAAAAAAAGCAAATTCATATACCAATTCTTAAACAGTAGCTCTTATAATGACCAGCTGGCATAGAAAGAGTTCAGGAGCAGGATGTTCCTGGCGGCACTGGGTGGTAGGCTAGGCTAAGAGGCAGTAGCTGGCCCAAGGTCACCCAGTCAGTTTCATGGCCACATGAGGTTTTTGAACCCTGGTCTCTCATGTCCTAGTCCAACACTCTAACCAGAATATCACACTGACTTAGTGTGTAACTCTTGGTTGAAGAGCAGTATAAGTATACATAAGAGATGAATCTAAATTAGGGCCTACCAAAAGATTTCATCCAATAATATCCCAGTTGCATGGTATTTTTGACCCTGGCTTTCAGACCTTTAATGTATCTCTAATGCACTGGAAGAAGCAAAGATCACCAGTGTTGAAGCAATGATTCTTCAACATCAACTTTGTTGGACTGGTCATGTTGTTCGGGTGCTTGATTATTGTCTTCCAAAGCAACTATTCTATTGTGAACTTAAAAATGGAAAGTGTGGTGCTGGTGGTCAACATAAGAGGTTTAAAGACTCTCTCAAGGGAAATCTAAACAAATGTAGTATAAACACCGGCAACTGGGAAACACTGGCCTGCGAGCTCTCCAATTGGAGAACAGCCCTTACCAAAGGTGCCATGGACTTTGAAGACACTCAAACTCAGGACGAAAGGTGAAAATGTGTTAAGAGGAAGGTATGTTTGGCAAACCCTCACTGTGATCAACTCCTGCCCAGAAACCTAGGTCCCCACTGTGGAAGGATGTGTGGATTCAGAATTGGCCTCCACGGTCACTTATGGACTCACTGTTAAGACTGTGTTCATGGAAGATAATCTTACTTGGCTATGAGTGATTGCCAGATAATAAGAATGCTAGATCCCTAAACTGGAGCCTCTCTCATCTTTTACAGGGCTCTAATAAATAAACTAAATCCTGTTTGAAATGCTGGAGAGCTGCTGTCCAGCAGTGTAGACAATACTGCACCTAGTAGATGAATGATCTGATTTGGCATAAGGCTCCTTCTCTATGTTCCTAATGACCATGAGAGGGCAGCAAAGAAACATGTAGCCTGCAGTTTTGTCACCACTGCATGCTGGTATCCATCAAGATGTGATGTTTAGTGACTGCAGAGCAGGGGGTCGCCAACTTCTTTGAACCAGTGGGGACATTTTTGGATTTTGAGTGGGTGCTGAGGGTGCCAGGGTCCCATAATGACTGCCACAGAGACAGAGTGTCATAACACAAAGATCCAGTTACAGATGGGTAGCCATGTTGGTCTGCCATAGTCAAAACAAAAAAAATTCCTTCCAGTAGACCAACTAAGTTAGTTCTTGGTATGAGCTTTCGTGTCCATGCACACTTCTTCAGATACAGATGGTATGTTCTTCAGATGGTATGTTTGACACCACCCTATAGACACCACCGCATAGACACCACCGCATAGACACCACCCTATACCGTAAACCAACTGACCGACAAACATATCTACATGCCTCTAGCTACCATCCCAAACATACCAAACAGTCCATTGTATATAGCCAGGCACTACGTTACAGCCGTATCTGTTCCAATTCTACAGACAGAGACTCTCACCTAAGAGATCTACAGCAAACCTTTTTAGAACTAAAATACCCAGCAGATGAAGTTAGACAACAGATCAACAGAGCCAGACTGATACCCAGAGAGAACTTGCTGCAAGACAGACCCAAAAAAGAAAATAACAGAACACCTCTAGTCATCACATACAGCTCCCAAGTTAAAACAGTACAACGCATCATCAGAGATCTACAACCTCTCCTGGACAATGACAGTTCTCTTTCTCAAGCTCTGGGAGGAAGACCTTTCATTGCCTACAGACAGCCACCCAATCTTAAACAACTCCTAACCCACAATAATACTACAACCAGACTTAACACGGACACTGGCACCAGAGCCTGCAATAAACCCAGATGCCAACTTTGCTGTCACATACACCCGGACAACACCATTACTGGCCCCAACAACATCACACATACCATCTCGGGACTATTTAATTGCTCATCGTCTAACATTGTGTATGCCATCAAATGCCAACAGTGTCCTTCAGCTCTCTATATTGGACAAACAGGCCAAACCTTACGCCAAAGAATAAACGGACATAAATCTGACATCAAGAATCACAAGACAGAGAAACCAGTAGGAGAACACTTCAATCTCCCAGGACATTCTATACAAGATCTCAAAGTAGCTGTTTTACTACAAAGGAATTTCAGAAATAGACTGGAAAGAGAAGCTGCTGAATTGCAACTCATTACCAAACTTAAAACCATGGAGAGACCTGGCCTGAACAAAGACATTGGATTCTTATCTCATTATACATGACAAAGCCATTTTTCACCTTCTCACCCCTTGCTTTTTCCTGTAAGACCTACTGCAGTCGTTAAGAGTCGTCAACAGGCTCATCACAGCTATCTGCCAATCACCCATTCCCACCACCCTTCTGAGTAATACCCCTCCCCACCTTCTCACTATATAGAAGGATCTGGCAACTTCTGTTTCAGTGTATCTGAAGAAGTGTGCATGCACACGAAAGCTCATACCAAGAACTAACTTAGTTGGTCTTTAAGGTGCTACTGGAAGGAATTTTTTTTGTTATAACACAAAGAGGCTGATTTGGAGAATGTGGTATGATGCAGAATTAGAGAGACAACTACCCCAGAGAACCTTATGCCTACCATGGGAAGTCAGCTATGTCCTGCTGGTCCAGACTATGGAGATCACACACACAATGGTGTTGTTGCTGTGTAATAACAGCAAGAAGTGAGATACCAGGGGGAGGGGAAATGAATGGGGTTTCCAAGGTTGGACCACTGGTCAGGTGCACTCCACACTGCAATAGTTTGTTGCAGGTTCCACTTGTGCCTTGTGGATTAGACCATAGCTGTCAACTTTTCCCTTTTCTTGCGAGGAATCCTATTTGGAATAAGGGAATTTCCCTTAAAAAAGGGAAACATTTACAGCTATGGATTAGACCCATGTCCTTGCCATCTTGGGGTGGTATTTGTTCCATCGTATTCTCGGCAAACAATGGGTGCTCATGTCTAACATGTAAACAGGTGCCAGTGTTGTGACCACACACACAAGACTGATGCATGTCTTCACTGCCGCCTGCATAGAATTGGCTGCCCTGTATGTCTTGCTTCTTTATTCAAAGCAGCATTAATATTACTGGGTCGTTGGTTATGATCTGGGGAAGTGGTGGGGCTCGTCTTTGCTCCTAACTCTTTGAGAAACGTCTTAGCTTTGCAATACTTTGCATGCATCAGCTCCGAGTTCAGTCCTTGGCATCTCTGGGAAAAGATGAGAAACATTCCCATCTGAAATCCCAGAGAGCCACAGCGAGTCAGCCTAGCAGACCACACTGAGATAAATGGACCAAACAGTTGAATCTGGTATAAGGCAGCTTCCTATTACCATTGAGTGTTGCTTCTGAGCCAAGCAGGTTACCCTTTCTATAGCAGCTGCTTTAGAAGGGGTACTGAGCCTTGATTTCATGCTGGGTGGCTTCTCCTTGTCACCAGGAACATGACGGCTCCGCTAAGGCATGCCACAGTCTCTGAGAGCCTGTTTGCCCCTCAGGTTGAAAGCTCTGCTCCTTCCATTGGCAGCCAGCCAGTCGCATGTTACAGTTAATTAAATTATCCGTGCAACTGAAATAGCAGCAATGTTAAAAGGAAGGAGAAAGGAAAGAAAGAAGTGGACCAAGTGTCTAGAATCAGCGCAGCAGATGCCCTCCTGAGTTTAGCATAGAGCAAACTGTATTGGCCACATCTGGCTCATGGGCCAGAGGTTTTGCACCCTTGTTCTTGATGCCTGTCTCACCTGTTTAAGAATGGTTTGCACAGTAATGATGGATGGGGACTCATACAGAAAGTTCAGCTTGATAGTGGATTTTTAATTTAAAGTGGAAAACAGTGGCTAAAGAATAGATAGTTAAAACTGCCCTTGCATTCTGAAAAGCAGGTATGTATGCATGAGGAAAATACCTTGGGCCCTTCCAGATGACTTATTTTTTGAGGATTCCTCCTGGTTTGTTTGCTGGGCATTTACATGTCATGGCCCCCATCTGCAGTGCACATCTATCATACCATTTTACCGTCATGGCTTCCCCCAAAGAATCCTGGGAAATCCTGGAGTTTGTTAAGGGTGCTGAAGTTGTTAGTCAACCCCTATTCCCCTCAGAGCTACAATTTTCAGAGGTCACTGGGAAGAGGAATTGTTTAACAGCCACTCAGAATTGTAGCTCTTTGAAAGGAATTAAGTCTCCTAACAGCGCTTGCACCCTTAACAAACTACAGTCTCCACGATCATTTGGGGAAGCCACGGTTGTGTAAAGTGGGATGATATTGCCTTAAATGTATAGTGCAGATGGGTTCTTACCATTAGTCATTTGTTCACCCCACACTCTTCAGTGGATTTTCCAAACCGCAAAAAGTCAGTTTCTTTCTTTTGAAGTGACTTTGTTGAAACCAAGCAGCCTTTCTCAAAGCTGGGTCCCCAGATGTTGTTGGACTACAACTCCCATCATCCCTGACCACTGTTCCTGATAGCTAGGAATGATAGGATTTGTAGTCCGACAACATCTGGGGACCCAATGCTGAGAGAGGGGCTGCACTAGAGTAACACAGCCCTTTAATCTACTATAACTGTGCAAAGTTAATATTTTGGTTTGCGCTTGAATCACTTCTGCAAAACTGTAACTATTGGAAGATGTCCCTGCTCTTTTCAGTTGCATTTCACTCTCCCATGATGCCCAGGACAATATTTCTTGACTGGCAATGGGGGTGTTTTTCCTGTAAATCTCAAAGGAAAGCCAGTGCTTATTGAGACCACCTGACATGTAGCCAAGGAGGACCACTTTGCAGGAAGTTCACACTGTGCACATCCGCTTCTGGAGTAAGTCCATCATGCTCCACGCCAAGAACAGAGACACTCTGTGTGAGCCACCCAGCGCCAATCAAACCAAACAGAGACAGTCGTTTTGGAGTGGAAATAACAAAGGCAGGAGCTTGGGAAGCATTTGAATTAAATATTTGGCTTGCAGAACCCCACCCACTTAGTCCTGTAATTCACAAGGCACTCTCAGAACAACTGGGTTCAAGACCACTGCCCCACCTCTTTGTCCTGATCCATGCTGTCATTACTCAGGAAATCTGCAGGGTCAGATCTGCCAAGCTGAAAGACCCATGCATGGGGTGCTTGCTGTTGGCTGTTGCTTTGCAAACGAAGAAATGGCATTGTCCTGAGCCAGAGTATTGGTCCATCTGGTTCAGCACTGTCTGTACCAGAGGTGAGAAAACCTTTCTGGATGTCAAGACACATCTTAATCCCCCCGTTCCTGGTGGGACAGATCTGGCAAATTCTGTGATTCAACCACTTGATATTTTGGTGTGTTTTTGATTGCATGCCCTTCAGGGTGGAATTTCTTACTTTAATTATGTACAGAGTCATGCACATTGATGGTGCTGTATAAATAAATGTTAATAATGATATGGATAAGTAGTAGTGGTAGTAGTAGCCCTGCTATTCAAGATTCCAGCCACTCCAGAAAGAAAGAAAGAAAGAAAGAAAGAAAGAAAGAAAGAAAGAAAGAAAGAAAGAAAGAAAGAAATGGTCCATAGCTACTGGGCTGTTTTGGCATCCCATTGTAGGCTTTCTAAATATTTTTTAATTGTTGTAAAAGGTAAAGGTACCCCTGCCCGTACGGGCCAGTCTTGACAGACTCTAGGGTTGTGCGCCCATCTCACTTAAGAGGCCGGGGCCAGCGCTGTCCGGAGACACTTCTGGGTCATGTGGCCAGCGTGACAAAGCCGCATCTGGCGAGCCAGCGCAGCACACGGAAACGCCGTTTACCTTCCCGCCAGTAAGCGGTCCCTATTTATCTACTTGCACTTAAGGGTGCTTTCGAACTGCTAGGTGGGCAGGCGCTGGGACCGAGCAACGGGAGCGTACCCCGCCATGGGGATTCAAACCGCCGACCTTTCGATCGGCAAGCCCTAGGCGCTGAGGCTTTTACCCACAGCGCCACCCGTGTCCCAATTGTTGTAGTCCTGCAAATTAAAGGTTCTCCCAAGCTATCCTGATACTCTTTTGTGTCTGTGGTGTTATTCTAACTAGAAAATCAATGGCACTCAGACCCGAACATAGAAATAAAGGGAATGACATCTCACACCTGAAATGTCATCACATTGCATGTGTATAGAGAGAATTATTTATTGACTCAGCAGAATGTGGCACATATACAGGTCCTGGGTAATCTTCCGTATGGGCACTGACTATCCCTAGAGCTGTTCAACATAATTTCTGCATAATATGCTAGCCGTCCATACTTTGGGATTAAAGGTATCTCTACAATGTATGGTTTTGTGATTAGGGATTGCGGGAGAAATTCAAATTTGTTTGCAGTTAAAGGCAAACCTCCTTAATTCACACTTTCCAAAACAATATGAGAACCAAAACAAAGTCATACTTCTGAATTTTTCAAAAGAGGTCAATGGCCAAGAAACAAGTGCAAAAAGTGCGCATACATGCATAAGCATGCATGTATTTGTGAAAATAATGTACAATAATATTGGGGAAAGTGCTCTGAAAAAATGTATATGTTAGGCAAAATTGCAGACGCATGCATATTAGGTGAAATTTGCACTAAAATGCTAACAGATTTCCATGAGGACTTTTAAAGAAAATCACTCAGTCATGTGAAATATGGAAAACTGAATTTAAGATTGGAAAAAATAAAAACGGAGAGATTTTGAAATTGACAAATTTGCTCTTGCAGATCTACAGTGCATGCTCTTATAATTTACTAGAGGTAATTTTGTTGGCTTTCCCTTTTAAAGAAAGGTTTTTTAAGAGAGAAAGAGAGAGAGAGAGAGAGAGAGAGAGAGAGAGAGAGAGAGAGCACATAACTCCTAGCAGATTCTGTCTGCTCTGCAAAAGTTCACCCATTGTTCATAATATATTCCCTGGTCCAACATAAACAGAGACATTGTGAAAGGCTTTCTTGCCCCGAATAATTATTGTTGCTTTTGAAGTTTCAGTGATTCTTGTCCTCCCCAGTGGATGAATCATTATGTTTTGCAATATTTTTTCCTCTTCCAAGCTGACTGGCCCCCCAGCCTGCCACTTCTGCTTTGGAATGCCTGGCCCCCAGCCCCTGTATTCAGCAAATCACAATGGAAAGAATGTCATGAGCTTTTATTTTGACTTACTGGCACTTCCTCCTCTCACCTGTTTACATAGCCGGCTCCCTAAGGAGGGCACCACCAGGGGTCATGGCAGCAGCTCCCTTAAAAGACTCCCTGGCAGAACTTCACTTCCATCCAGAGAAGGTGGTGACCTCCTAATTAAATAGACAGTGCTCTCGTGCTCTTTGCTGGCATTTCTCTTTGTGGTCCTTCCTTGCCCCAATCACTTCTCCTTAGCAGACAAAAAACAACAACCCAACAACAAACCCAGAATGCTTCAGTGCTAGAGCCTGTGTTCCAGGGGCTAGAATAGTATGCTTGGTCCCAGTGGCGTAGCGTGGGTTGTCAGCACCCGGGGCAAGGCAAGTAATTTGCGCCCCCTAACCCGTGGATTTGCGCCCCCTAACCTGTGGATTTGCCCTAACCCCAGATGTTGCGCCCGGTGCGGCCGGCCCCCCCTGCACCCCCCACGCTACGCCACTGCTTGGTCCCACAACACTTCACTTGCCTTCAGGTTGCTACCATTTTGTGGTATGTCCAGGACATACTGTAAATTTAGGTTCACTGGCCAAAGTGAACCAAAGCCCTCTGTTGCCCTATCCCTCTCTCAAAGAGGTTTAGCAATCAAGTCCCCTTCTCGATGAACTATGGGAAATGTGGCTCCACGAGGGGAATAGATCTCTCCTCACAACTCTCAGCAGCTTAACAAACTACAGCTCTCCCACTTCTGTCAGGGGAACAGGGTATCCTAACAACTCTCAGCACCCTTAATAAACTACAGCTCCCAGAATTCTCTGGGGGGAAGCTATGACGGTTTGAAGTGGCATCATAGTGCTTCAACTGTATAGTGCAGATGGGTCCACTGTCATACACAAACAAACATATCTCAAATTGTGTTGTACCTCTGTGTTGGTTTTAATTGGAAGCTGCTTTGGGGGGAGTCGATCTTGGCTAACAATCAGACTACGGATGCAATTCACGGCTTAGTCAATGATCCAGCTTCTTCCTGGCTGCAGCTCCAGCGACATTATGACCCAGAAAACTCCGAGCCTTGCCCTGATGACCAACAAATCAAGGAAAAAGAATTGCACATTGCCTGCTACCAGTCCTGTACCCTCCGCCCAGCAGAGACCTGCCCTCCGATTTGAGAAACCCTAGAATAAGTGGATTGTGAATGGCAGCTGCTGGCATTCGGTACAGATTCCATTTAACAAGCTAATCTTGCCCTGAGTGCTAACTGGCACCGGTCCTTTGCCAGCGAGAGATTTTAGATATGCCCGGGATCACGTCTCATTTATTTGGACATATTTGTGGTTTTGATGATATAAATGAAACCAACTGATTCTAGGCTTACTTTCTTCCTTATCGAGGGAGGTTTGTGGAGTGCATGCACGCTCCTGCATGCCAGCCACAGTGAAACCACTGCTGTCACTCCAGAAATCAACAATTCAGCCTGGATCGTGCACTTTTCAGTCTTGCCCCAGTTTCAGTGGAGAAATGTAACATAAACTGTGGAGGTTGCTGTTTCCGGGGGGGGGGGGGGAGGGAGAGAGACACCGCCATGTGCCGTCTCCCCAAAGGTTAAAGACCTGTACAGGTGCAAGCCAAAAAGCAGGGGGATGTTTTAGGTCTGGAGATAGGGAACATTTTCAACTCGAGAGCCACATTCCCTTCTGTACAGCCCTAGAAACAAACAAATCACACTATCCATTTCTAAATTTCAGTATTATTTAGTTTTTATGAATTCCCAGGAAACTTCAGGTGCTTTTCTTGCCACCAAGGCCACTTGAGCCCCAAGCAACAGCCATGGGTCCAGAAGATACCCTAGTCTTGCTTTCAAAATCACATGCACACACACACACACAAATGTGCATAGCAGGGAAAATGCATTTGAAACGGTGTACAAATGTGGGTTTTCTAAAACACTAATTGATGTGGAAATTAGATGAATGGCAGTTAAGATTATAAAAATGAGAACCTGAAATTGACAGGTTTCTCCATCCCTACTAGACACAGACCCACCTTAAAAGCCCACTGTACAGATGGCTCCTTTGTTTTATTTTTGCGTTTATTTCATTTTTTGCAACATACCTTTCCTCCAAAGAGCTGAAGGTGGTGTACCTGGCTCTTCCACTCTCCACATTATCCTCACAACAATCCTGTGAGGTAGGTTAAGCTGAGAGACGGTGGCTTGTCCAAAGTCACCCAGTGAGCTTCATGACTGAGTGGGGATTTGAACACTGTTCTCCCAGGTCCTGGTCCAACACCCTAACCACTGCACCACACTGGCTCTGACATGACCCTGATTGCCGTAATCCTAATCTGCAGCTGTCACTGCTGTTCCTGCTGCTATGGTTATTGTTAATCATAGTAATCGAGTAGGAGTAGCGGCCTGATTCAGGAGGGTAGGCACTAGCGACATGTTATTAGTCTGTGACCCTGTTCTTTGAATTTAAAAGTATTATGCTTTTTACCAGGTCATGTTACCATTTCTCATTGTGGTGGATTGCATTGTGGCTCCACATTTTTATTTAAAATATAGTATCAGTCATCAGAGTGGTTAGAGGAAACCATCGCTGTTTGATCACTTGTTCATCACAGCTTTAACAAAGTGTGTGGTTGAACATTACCCCAAATTTTATTATTCCATTAGGTTGATGACTGAAGTCCATTTCCTTATAAGCAAACTGCCCATTGGCAAGACTTTTGATGTGTCTGTTTTTAAGGCCCTACCCTGGTGTTTCCTATGGTTGAGAGAGATTGGGGTCATCTGCATGGGGAAGAACAAAATTAGAACTGGAACCTTGGGGGGCAGGTCTGCTTCCTGCTGTTGCTTTGTGGTGAGCTTTGTACACCCACCTCCCACCCCAAATCAGTCTCTAATTTTTTTTAACTGCCTCTGCTTCCTCCAAAACAACAGAACTTTTTCCTCCACCCCCGCCAAGAAGGTTGTTAATGAATTCCCTCCCATTTTAATAGCCTGTGGAAGTACATTCTTTGACCTAGTCCCATGAATCCATTTGTTATTATCTCATTTCTCTTTTGTTACAGTTTCATTCATGCACACACACACACACACACACACACACACACACACACAGTTTGTCTGCTTTCATCTCTGCTTGATTATAATGGTACCCAGCTGAATTTCCGACGCTTATAACTTTGGTGCTTTCCATCCAAATAACATGACATTTTCAGATGTCGTGCTACTTGTTGGAAAAAAGCAAATACTTTTCCTTCTCTTATCTTCTACTTAATGCATGTGCTACTTTAAAATAGAGCTTTCCAAACTGTGTGTCGTGACACGTTAATGTGTCGGCTGCAGTGTGTAGTTGTGTCATGTGAATGCTCCCCGTGCTCCTCCCAGGGCGGGAAAGGGGTTAGTTTAACCTCTGGTTTGCTAGTAAAACCGAATTACTGTGTCATGAAATGATGCAGGTCTTACAAAGTATGTCACCAAGATGAAAAGTTTGCAAAACACTGCTTTAAACCATGCAAGGCAAGGGCACTGTTTGTTGAACAATCTAGCCAGCACTTGTTTGCTGCTTCTTTGTCTGAGTTAACACCAACCCTAAAAGCTGAGCCATTTTGTTTGTTGTTCTCACCAGCCTAAGCATCTGCTTCTTTCTCTCTCACATCTCCACTCAGACTGTGATTGTTTCCTGCATGGATAAATCATTTAAACTCCAGAAACTGTAAGTGATGATTCTAATCTAATTCACCCAAGCTGCCAGGTAAGGTCTGCTACCACTACTCCCTTACAGCATCTGATCTGCCAAGTTTCAGGCAGGTTTAACCAGTCTCCCCCAACCTGGTTAAATCTTTGCCTTATGGGAGTTAGTGGGGCTGGAGCGTCTTCAGCAGAGAAGCTGTTGTGATGGAGCTGCAGGAGAGCAGCAGGGTCTGGCTCCCCTCTGTCATCTCTGTTGGGGCCTGCATCCAAACAGCGAATCTCATCGCCCTGTGCTGTGCTGGATCACCTGCCTGCTTCTGCCTCTCCACAATCTCTCAAGCTTCCTGCTTCTAGTACCTCCCATCTTGTCCCCTCTTCTGAGTTGTGGCTGGTATCCCACCACCAGGATCTGGGCTCTAAGTCATCTTCTTGTGTGCCCTCTCTGGGGGGCTCTTGGGCAGGTGGTTCCCAACACTCCTCCTCATCCAGCACCCTGGCAATGTGGGGAATAAATATCTACATCAGGAAGACAGGATAAGGACCAGCACCTCCTATTTACCACGAGGCTGCTGTAATATAATAATAATAATATAATAATAATTTATTATTTATACCTCGCCCATCTGGCTGAGTTTCCCCAGCCACTCTGGGTGGCTCCCAATCGAGTGTTAAAAACAATACAGCATTAAATATTAAAAACTTCCCTAAACAGGGCTGCCTTCAGATGTCTTTTAAAGATAGGATAGCTGCTTATTTCCTTCACATCTGAAGGGAGTGCATTCCACACGGGAGCGCCACTACCGAGAAGGCCCTCTGTCTGGTTCCCTGTAACCTCACTACTCGCAATGAGGGAACCACCAGAAGGCCCTCGGCGCTGGATCTCAGTGTCCAGGCTGAACGATGGGGGTGGAGACGCTCCTTCAGGTATACAGGACCGAGGCCATTTAGGGCTTTAAAGGTCAGCACCAACACTTTGAATTGTGCTCGGAAATGTACTGGGAGCCAATGCAGATGGCTCAGCTGTAGAGGTGGCATAGCGGGTAGCAAGGAGGAGGCAGTTCCAGCCTCTAAGAAATGTGCCACAGCCATTGCTATCACCATGGCAGCAGCAGCAGGGAGTGAAACATTCATTGGAAGCCAGGTTTGCTGTCCATGTGGATCTTGCTGCCCATGGCAGTTGCCTCACCTTGCCTCATGGGTGGTCCGGCCCAGCTGGGAACTGTAATTTGTTAAGGGTGCTGGGAGTTGTTAGGAAACTCCCTCTTCCCCTTACAGAGCTACATTATTGGAGTGGTTTAGAGTTCTCTTGACCATGCACAGCCTGCTGTTTCAAGGACTGCTGCTGTTGACGTCTCTTTGGAACCATTGATGACATATTGCACATTATAGGAAGGTGAGGCTTTCTTCCCCACCCCTAGTATAACTTTAACCAAAGGAAAACCACCTCTTGACTTGTAAACATGTGGAGCACATGGCTACTGCAATGTAAATAAATGCAGCCTACAGTGGGCTGTGTAGTCAACACTGTGTAAAAAAAACTAGGCCCAGGACTCGCACAGAGATCCTTAATGTGAGAAAATGGGGGTGTTGCAGTCCTTTCCTAGTCTTTATCTGTGAAATGTTGGCGGGCATGAAAAAACTGAGAGAACCGATTTCCTTCTGCACAGAGCCAGGTTTCGTATGTAACATCTTGTCTGGTTTCAGACGTCAGCACCCAGACTAGCCCTGTGAACCGTGCCACAGTTGCAAAGGAGAACAATGAGGGGATCTCCGTGACATGCTCCAATATTGTGCTAGTGCATAACGGTTCATTGATCAAACTCATTGATCAAACCCATCTCCCCACCCTTACAGAGCCAGCCTCATGTTTCCACCAGCAATCGGAGTCACCAGACGATGCTCGTTGACCCAAGTGTCTGTAACTGAAGCTGTTTGTGGATGTGCGATGGCTTCACTTAGGGGAGAGTGAGCAAGGCTACCTAGGCCCTTTGTATGCAAAAATGCATTAGTTCCCAGACTGGCTGAGCCCATAAATGGAGGTGGCATTTTCAAAGGTCAGAGAGAGCTTAGCAAACAAAAGCATCTCTCAGAGGGGGGGGGGGACAGGAAGAGAACAAAAATAGCTCTGGAATTTTAGGCGGCTGCGCGTCAAGCCAGCAATGACGTTTGACAACAGCTCTCTTGGCAGACAGCAGAGGGATCAAGACTGCTCAGGTGAGATTCCATTTCACTGCATGAAGAACCCTTGGACTCCATCCTTGGAAATGTTATTTAAGAAGGCCCGGGTGGAATTTACAAAGTCATTAGGTAACCCTTCTGCCTGTTTACTATGCAAACAATTTTGGCTCAGCCTTTTTCTCTTGTGGAGCAAAACACACCCAACTACCAGGTATCACCAAAAGTCGATTGGTGGAAGTGAAGCACCTCATTAATTGTGTAGAATGCCCAGCATTAAAAATGATTATAGAAAGCTTAGAATTTGGAGAACGGTTTACGGGATTAATAAATCAATTATATTTGAGGATCAAGGGATATGTCGCAGTGAATGATGGTATAACAGAACAAATGACACTAGCCCGGGGCACAAGACAAGGATGCCCCCTTTTCCCAGTCTTATTTGTATTGGAACTCTGGCCAATGTAATTAGAGAAGATGGGAATATAAAAGGAATAAGCAATAAAGGAAAAGAGAAAATAAGCTTATTTGCAGATGACACCTCGTTAACAATTGGAAATCCATTGGAAAATATGCAGGTAATAGAGGCACATTGGGAAACAATTGAAGATATAACAGGGTTGCAAATTAATTGGTCCAAATCTTATTAAAGCCGCAATATTAAATCAATGAATCGGTTGGATGAAGTAACCCAAATGTTGGATAGATTACAAAGGTCATTTTAAGATAACTTCTCTGTCCTCCAAAAAATGTAACCCTCTTTTTTTTATATTAGATTAACCCCACCTTTCCCCATACTTGGGTGTCGTATCAGGCCCTGGGTAGGGAGCAGGGAATCCAGATGTTCAGGTGCACCCACATACTGTACCACAATACCAGCCAACATGATAACATGTCATGGAGGAGCTACATCAGTCCAGCCTAATCCTGCTTCCCCATTGGTCTTCATGCCCTGTCACTCACTCCAGTTCATCAGGTCAAGTAGGATTTTCCCATTCAGATTAGCCAAAGGTTGTGTTTCTTTTCCCCATGTGTCATGGAAAGGGGATTGGCAATTTGTGCCTGGGGAGTGCTGGTAGGATGGCCGGTTTTACATTGCCAAAAAAAACATGGTTTCCATCAGCAAAAAGTGGGGGCACCAATTTGCATAAAATTTGCAGAAACGCTCTAGGTGCAAAGCCGGTCCAGTGAGTGGGGAGATGGGACATAGCCTGGAGAGAGTCCTAAGGGCCAGACAGAGGGGCCTGGGGGCCATATTCAGACCCCAGGCCTGAAGTAACCCTCCCCTCTATAATAGGATAGTTTTATCACACTGTTTTATTTGAACTAATTGTAACAATACTTTGAGACCTGCTGTTAGGGCATGGTTCATGGCTGAAACAACAAAGTGAAAGTGAACTGAATCCCGGTCTACGTCAGTGCAGCTCCCTTAATCCCAGTGAAGGTATATATTTCCTCTAATCTACTAACCCATTGCTTTCCATCACCCCATGTCATGATTATACAGAAATCCCTTGCCTGTAGCCTCGATTTGCATCACCCCAGAGGAGGACCCCTCAGTACAAGGAGTTACTCTTTAATTATATCACAAATGTCATCGTGGCTGTGCCATTCGGTAGGAAAGACAGGTTCCTGCAAGTTGCCTTCTAATTACTATCTTTCAAGTTAGAGAGTAATCCCAGGGTGAATTACTGCATAATTTGTAGCCTGTAGTGCAAATAGTGCCATCCGACTTCAGTTGGGGAGGCATAGTTTATTCCTGTCCCATGGCTGTTCGCAGGCAACATTTATTAAATATGATGTGCACATCAAGGAAGAAACAATGTCCTAAAGCTGGAAACAATCTTGCGAAAAATCAGGAGCAAGAAGCTGGTAACTTGCTAATTGTTGCAAGTACTGAATAATGCACAACATTTTTTTTTGGGGGGGGGGAGGTTATTTTTGAATACAAAATAACCTTTGCAGAAAATAACTTTAACCACATTAACACCATGCATTTTAAGTACTATTATGGCACTTTAACAGCCATGGCTTCCCCCAAAGAATTTTGGGAACTGTAGTTTGTTAAGCATGCTGATATTTGCTGGGAGACTCATATTCCCCTCTCAGAGCCACAGTTCCCCAGGGTCGTTTATGAAACCAATTCCTTTTCCTAGGGAACTCTAGAAATTGTAGCTCAGTGAGGGGAACTGGGGTCTCTTAACAATGATCAGCACCCCTAACAAACTACAGTCACTAGGATTGATTGGCAGAAGTCACAACTCTTAAAGTGGTGCAATACTGCTTTAAATGTGTGGTGCAGATGCGACTTTTATCCCAGTTTGTGCTCTCCACAACACATACCATTAATTTACATAGGGAAACCCTCTGCATCTGTTTCAGAGTGATTTCTACCACTCATCAACATGATGTTGTCATGGGGAATAGCATATTGCTATGAGTTTGTGGGTGCCTTGACTCCCCTAAATTCTTGGGTCTAATCGGTGCTGGCTCTAGTAGATGTTGGAGTTTAATCTATGCTTGGAGAATTACGATGGGCTGCCAGGCGCTGAATCTAGCATTGCCAAAACAGAGGCCAACCTGACAAGTATGAGCCAATAAGGAGAACAGAGACAAGAGGGGATAAGCCATCAGCAAAGCTCAGGCTACATACAAGCCAGCAAATGGGTGGAGCCTCACCCTGGGCTCTGGGTAGTTAGCAGAAAGCAATGCTAGAGTTTTTAGGAGAGGGTTCAAGATTGCACTTGGGAATGATGTGAAATGAAGGAAAGATTTGCAAGCTGAAGGCAGAGGGGAGGGAGTCAGAGCACAATGTGGGCTGGCAGTTTAAATCCAAGGCATCAGCAATGGGAGAAACAGGACCCTCTTGGAATGTAATGCTAGGAAGCCCTCCATCGTAGGCTCAGGTTGTATATATATGTAAATAAGCCATATCTCATAAAGACACCCAGTCTTTGCTGCGTAAGTGCCCGGGACACCCTGGAATCTTGCACTGTTGTGGAGATTGAGAACTGGGTGTAACAATATGAAATGAGAAGTACCTTTGACTGATTCTTCTGAAGAGCTCACTAAACATGTATAATGGATATTTCTGATGGGTTGATGAGTCAGAAACTGCTGAATATTCATGTGTTGTGTTATGGATTTTTGAAGCTGTCCTACACTGAATTAAACTACTGCCAGGGCCATCCCAGAGACACAGTGGAGAAGAAATGGTGGGGGCAGTTAACTGCCCCACCCCGCCTTCTGGAGTTTTCCCCTCCAGACTGATTCTTCAAGAGGCTTCCACCAACAGGGTTCAAAATATATGCTTGAAGGGGGGGGGTAGTGGGGATTTGTAGCGGGGAAATGGTGGCTTGGGAAAGGGTAAAGCTTCTCATTGTCCTCCACTCTCAATTAGGATGTAGGATCCGAAGGCAACTGGTAACACCCCAGCAGGGTTAGTCTGTGATCCTGCTGCTGGGCTTCCCATTCTCTGGGCCAAGGAGATTCTTTTTAAATTTCCCACCATGTCTGAGAATGATGCTGTGTCAGGGACATTGAAGGGAATAGTTGCAGCTCAGTGGTAGAACATCTGCTTTGCATGCAGAAGATCTCAGGTTCAATCCCTGCTGATCAGCGTAAACCAGTGGTGGAGGGTGCCCATTAGGTGGAGCCAGGTGCAAAGGCAGGCAGAGCCAACTCATTCTAGTTTTTTCCCTATCTTCCTGCCTACTGAGTTTTGCAAGGGTAACACTGAGGCTAAGGAGGAGGAAGCTGACGGACAGCGCCACCTCCTGGTCTATAAGAAGGCAGGCAGGTAGGACTGGCTGAGAGCAGATGGAGGTTGGTAGGGCAGTGGACAAGCCTCCATGGCTGAAAACTGAGCTAGATGAAACCTTGGCCTGATTCAGTATAAGGTGGCTTCCTGTGTTCTTATGAAATTTATATGGTGGATTCCATCCATCTGATTCTGAACACTGATGCTGCCCATTGATGCCACCATCACCAGGTGAGCCCTCTGAGATAGGAAGAAGGTCAGACTAGGAGTGATGGTGGGAACTTGTAGCCTCCTTGGTGTTGTTGGTCTCTATCTCCCATTAACTCCAGTCAGCATGGCCAATGGTGAGGGCTGATGGGAGTTGTAGTCTTACAAGGTCTGGAGGTCCATCCCTGCAGCTGAGGGATCTTTATCGTGGTCCCCCTCAAACCGGCAGGTGTCCCTGATTCCCCTCCCAAATTGGCTTTTCCAGGTAGAAATATGTCATTGGGCTCCAATTTCCAAAAACATGCATTTGATGCAGTGTGTACTTTGGCCCTTGGACTGTATTATTCTGCATCTGACTCAGTCTTGGCAAGGAAATATCTGCAAACAATTTGTCATAATTCCTATGAAGTCATCTGTTCATTTGGGGGAGGGGCTTCATAAAGGACAGAGATCACCTTTCTTCTTTCAATTCCTCCCTGATCTGTTGCCCCAAAATTGCCCTGGGGACAGGGGCTAATAATACCACCAAACTTTTATGGCTCCTGTTGCTGTCAGATAATTGTATGGTTGCTATCAGGCATCCCTTATACCGGGTAGCTGTTTTAATGATGGAACACCCCTTCGGATAAATAAAAGCAATATATCTCTTTTATTGCAAGGGAGGGAAATAGTTAGCTTGCCCAAATTACAGCATCGGCAAACAGAAAGATGACGAACTGACTGGCCCAATTGCATATGACATCACCTGCCGCAGAATCGATTGGCTGATGCTGACAATAGGAGTCTTAGATCTTCCATTACTGCTGGTGGAATTTTTATGGGGCTCCGGAATAGGTTGATGACTACATCAGGTATATATGTCTACATAATGAGCTAGTCCCTGTATAGATGTGGGGAAAGTGATCTCAGGAAGGTCTTTTTGGGGAGGGACCATTGCTCAGTGGTAGAGTTCATGCTTTGTGTATAAAATATAGGAAAATAAGATTGTTACCCTTGGTCCATCTACCTTAGTATTGATGGGTAATGGCTCTCATGGGATTCAAAAGAAGGGTCCTCTGCTACCCCTCCCTAAAGATGGCAGGGATTCAATCTCTGCCCTTCTGAATGCAAGGCAGATGCTCTACCACTGAGTTTTGGTACCATGTTTGGGTTTTGACAGTTCCACTAAGAATGTCCAGAATGACATACCCCATAGTCTTCAAACCTGAGACCTTGGCAAGCTGCTGATAGTTGACATAGACTGGCCGTCTGCACATCACCATGTATTCTGGCTCCTGTGCACTCCCACTGCTAGTGTTTGAAGCCGAGCGCACATGATGTTAACCACAATCCATCTGTATCCTGTAGTTTCTTGAAAAACCCTACTTTCCCTCAAACCAGTTTCCATGCAGTGGAGGCTGTTCCATTGGGGCTAATGGGACAGTGCCCTACCAACCTCAGTCTGTTCTCAGCCACCAGCCTTCCTTCTTACGTATAAGCAGTGCAGGGTTTGGTCCTGTCTGTCAGTGTTCTACTCCTCTTAATTCTCAGCATTGCCCTTGTAGAACTCAGCGGGGAAGAGGATGAAGATGAAACTAGAATCACTTGGCACTATGCGCCATCTACTGTTGGGCTCCCTGCCTTCTGCCCTGCCAGTTCCAATGGGCACCAGACACCACTTATTCCACCCTATTAGAAAATGTAAACTGTGGGTAAGATGGAATGCAGATTGTAGACATCTGTTGCTCATGTGCAGATGACAGCAGATGTACAGGTGATGACCTTGTTGAGTAGGAGATGCAGGGGGGTGCAGGAGCAGGGAAACAAACCAGGTAATGGTGTGAAGCTTGACTTGAAATGCAGGTGGGGGAAGCAACCTTGCTGCCATTTAGGCTGTTGATGTGTACATTTCCATAATCTGGCCTGCTATAATGTAGCTTCTTCCTAGCCATGTGCACTGTGATCTACTGATAACTACTGGCTAGCTCAGGGATAGGCAAACCCAGCCCTCCAGATGTTTTGGGACTACAACTCCCATCATCCCCAGCCACTGGTCCTGTTAGCTAGGGACCATGAGAGTTGTAGTCCCAAAACATCTGGAGGGCCGAGTTTGCCTATGCCTGGGCTAGCTATTCTATAATAATCTGGCTCACCTCACTGTCTTCAAATATATCATCTGGGCTGTTTTGCTGGTGGAATTTCCTCACCTTCTTTGCTATGCAGACCATTTTTTCCTTGATTTTCTTTTCATTGCAGGGAGTTGTGGTTCACCAACATCTGGGGAGCTACAGGTTCCCCATCCCTGGGGCTGAGAATACTGAGCTAGATAGACCCAATAAAAAAGGTAAAGGGGCCCCTGACCATTAGGTCCAGTCATGGCCAACTCTGGGGTTGCGGCGCTCATCTCGCTTTATTGGCCGTGGGAGCCAGCATACAGCTTCCGGGTCATGTGACCAGCATGACTAAGCCGCTTCTGGCGAAACAGAGCAGCACACAGAAACGCCGTTTACCTTCCCGCCGGAGCGGTACCTATTTATCTACTTGCACTTTGACGTGCTTTCGAACTGCTAGGTTGGCAGGAGCAGGGACCGAGCAACGGGAGCTCACCCTGTTGCGGGGATTCGAACCGCAACCTTCTGATCGGCAAGTCCTAGGCTCTGCGGTTTAACCCACAGTGCCACCCGCGTCCCTCGATACCAATAGTCTGGCATAAAATAGCTTCCTGTGTAATCAGGGATTGTAATAATATAATAAACGGATTAGGCCAATTGCCCATCTAGTCAAGCATCCTGTTCTCACAGTGGCCAATCAGATCATTATCCCCTACGTATGTAGCTGTTTCTTTGCAACTACAAAGGTCAGAAATCTTATTGCTATATTACTACTACTACTACTAATTTTAACAATGCTGAGCAAAACCTGACTCATAGCATTTTGAGTAATGCCTTTCTCCTTGTCACTGCCTAGATGAACAGATTATCTGCCTCGCTAGCTCCTGTTGAAGCCCTATTTACCCTGTTTTACCTTCTTCTGGCTTCTCATCACTTTTTATGTTTGCTAAGTCAAGCCACCAAAACATTCTTTTTATGTTTCTCTCCCTCCATGCTTAGCTGAAGGAGATCAGCTAATCTTATGTAAGCAAATTAGCATCTTGTTTTCTCAGTACACCCTCATCTCCTCCGAAGGCAGCAGGCCCTTGAGTCATTTCCATTTTAGGACCGGCCCGCTGGAGGTGTTTGGTGCTCGAGGCAGAATGATCCTGGCCTTTTCTTAAAAGGAGTTAACGGCACATACCTTAAGGAGGTGGGAACCTCCTTCCATTTCATATCTACGACGTTGGGGCTACTGCAGAACTGGATGAAACCATTTATGGAAATGCATTACTAGGAGGGGGAAATGTCCACATCACTTCTTCTAATAGAGAGCTTAGGTGGTGCATGCTAACAGGATTGCAAACAAAATGGGGCCATGGATGGCGCCATGGATAAGAAGATCAGCAGCTTATGGGGGTTGCTTGTTATTGTAATTTTGTTTTGTTGACTTGACACCTATAGCCTCCTGGATGAGGGAAGGGCTGGCTGGAATCATGAACAGGAGCATTCTTCTTGTGGGGTGAGGAAACAAGTGGGGCCTATGACAATGTGTCGCAGCATATGTCCTCTTATTGGGAAGTTTTGAAATGCAATGTGTAAGATGCCAGGGTTATGATCTGTTCAAGACCTTATAGAAATGGTCGATAAGAAAAAATAATTTGCTGAACTTCACGTTGTACTGTTGCCTTAATTATGGTATTTATTGATTTGGGGCTATTACCGCTTGGCTTTTGTATGCCTAGGGCATACAAAGTTATAAAGGGGGGGGGGTACCCAAAAAAAGAAAAGAAAGAAATCTCAGTTAAGCTGTGAATGTGTACAGCCTCCCGCTACATGATATAATAGAATTAACTGGTAAAAGTTATAATAAACCATAATTCTATAAGCAAACCACTTAGATATCTCTCCCTAGAAAGCACTTTGCGAAAATATGTTGTGTAGACCTGCACAGTATGTTTCTCCATTCTTGGAAATGACTTAATAGATTTGAACAAACACCAGAAAATAAAAAACCCTCTCAGTCTTTTTTTTTTTTTTTTTAATGTTCTCACTGGCTGAGCTCATTCTATCTTGAGTGGGGTGGGGCATGGGGAGGAAATTTGGACAGATAAATGAAGCAGAAGGGGCACTCATGTGCATGGCATGGGGCTCAGACATGTTCTGCTTTACTGTTCCTGCCAGAATAATTTCATTTTTAAAATAGCCAACCTATCCGATGTACTTCCTGCACTGCAGGGCAGGTGTAGCAGTGCAGGGGGTACTTGGGTTCAGGAGAAGGCAGTGACTGGTTTGGTGGACTAGGTGTCAGGAGCTTGGTATGGATCTTTGGCCAGTGGTACTCAGCCTTGGACTCAGCCAGCTCATCCTGGCTTCAATCTTGGAAGACATTACAGCCCTCCTCCTCCTCCTCCTCCTCCTCCTCCTCCTCCTCCTCCTCCTCCTATTTTGGTGACCACTCGTAGCTGAGTAAGATTGTCTTCCATAAACATGGTTTTAACAGTGAATCCAGTGGAGATCAACAGTGAGTGACTGCGGAGACCAATTCTGGATCCACATGTCCAGTTTAGGGATCTAGCATTCTAATTCTCTGACAATCACTCATAGCCAAGTAAGATTATCTTCCATGAACACAGTCTTAGCAGTGAGTCCATAAGTGACTGTGGAGGCCAATTCTGAATCCACACTTCCTTCCACAGTGGGGACATAGGTTTCTGGGCGGGAGTTGATCACGGTGAGGGTTTGCCAAGCATGCCTTCCTCTTAGCACGTTTCTCCCTTTCGTCCTGAGTTCAAGTGTCTTCAAAGCCCACGACACCTTTGGTAAAGGCTGTTCTCCAACTGGAGCATTTGCAGGCCAGTGTTTCCCAGTTGTCAGTGTTTATACTACATTTGTTTAGATTTGCCTTGAGAGGGTCTTTAGACCTCTTTCATTGACCACCAGCATTACACTTTCCATTTTTAAGTTTGGAATAGAGTAGTTGCTTTGGAAGGGGATAGTCAGGCATCTGAACAACATGACCATTATTGACCAATCCAATGAAGCTGATGCTGAAGAATCATTTATGTTATATCAAGCACAACGTGCAATTTAGAAAATCTGAAGTGTTGATTTTTAAACCCAGCCATGCAATCAAATACCATTCTTCTTAAGTGTTAAGATTGGCAGAGAGGGCGCAACTGGTTGTTCTACCATCCTCAGAAGCTCAGGTGGCGATGGCCTGGGAGAGGGAGTTCTCTGTGGCAGCCCCTAAGTTGTGGAACTCCCACCCCATATACTGATGGATCACACCATCTAATCCAGAAGCCCACTCTCAGCAGTGGCCAACCAGATGCCTACAGGAAGCCTGCAAATGGAACCTGAGTGCAACAGCATTTTCCTGACTCTTGACTCCCAGCAACTGTGAGTCAACAGTGTGGAGCCAATGGACCACCCCTGCCACTGCGTTTGTGCAGCACTGATAGCCCCACTGTCTCACTAAGCAGCAGTAACTCTGCTGCCAGGAGATCAGGTAAGCACCATCTATCCATCCATCCATCCATCCATGGCTGCTCTGCAGTATATAAAGCCAGTGCACATGCCCCAGCTCAGTGTAACATCTGGCAACAGTTTAGGTGTCCTCCAGCCTAGGGATGTGTGAATCTGGCACTTTCCGTTCCTTTCAGTTTCTCGCTGTTCCAGCGTTAAACCCAGTTCTCCACATTTCCACATCAGTTTGCATCTTTTATCTTTAGGAAAATCCTCATGAAGATTGATTGGCCTTTTGGTGCAAACTTCTGGTGTACACATTTTTACAATGCAATTTCCCCAGATATAATGCATTTTTTTCCATGAACATATGCATCTTCATGCACACTTTATCTTCTCGTGTATGCATTATTGCCTAAAATACTCGGCTGGTGAACAACTTTGGGGGGGGACGGAATGGAAAAAGAAAAATCCCAAAGGATGGCGGTACTTCCATTCCTGAACTGTCTTGGAAAGTGCAAAATTGAGTCAGTTTCCTCTTCAACTGAAAACTATTTTGAATTTCCAGTACGATGGGAATTGCTCAAAACAATAAACCGGGGCAAATAACACAACCATCTATCTGTTCAGTTCTTATTTTTCAGCCTCAAGTTACAGCAACTCGCTACTCCTCAAGGAAATCAAGGGCGTTGCTGGAGTACCGCAAACAGATCTGTAGTCATCTTAAGATGACATACACAACTGGCATCAGAGAGGTGGTGAGGCTTTTTTCCAGTTTGAAATCAAACAAGTAAGATCACTTCCCTCTTTGTCTGTGCTGCTGTGATGGGACTGCCACCCCCTCCCCCCAGGCTCAGCTGCTTGCCAACTGGCGAGAATTATAGTACGGTTTTGCAGGCAGCCCATTAAAAATAATTGGTGTATGGAGAATAGGTGAAACGGAGGGAGGAGAAATTCAAATTTGTTTGCATTTTAATGAGAAACTGCCTAACTCACACTTCTCCAACCAAAATGTGAACCAAAACACAGATACCATTTGAAACTGACACTTTTCTGAATTTTTCGATGCAGTTCTGCAACCAAATAATATGAACAAAAATGAAAATATTGGGGTGTGTGTGCATAAAAGCACATATATCTGTGAAACGTTCATACAGGAATGCATTATATTGCATGACATTGCTTGCAAAAATGTGTATCAAAACTGCAATGCACAAATGTGTTTATTTTTGAGAAATCTGCACCAAAATGCAAATTAATTTTCATGAGGATTTTTTCCTTATAAAAATAAACTATAAAGTGCTGTGGAAATGTGGGTAACTGAAATTCAGTTTGGAAAAATTTGAAATTTGGAGAACCAAATTGACAGATTTGTCCATCTGCAAAAGGGCATTATAGATGCATCAGGTCATTGTCAGAAAGGTGGATTCAGAGTTAGTCCAGGACCTTTCTCTTAGGAATGTTTGGGAAAATAGGATTGACATAATCATAGAATTATAGAGTTGGGAGGGAACCCAAGGTTCATCTAGTCCATGGATAGGCAAACTAAGGCCCAGGGGCCAGATCCAGCCCAATCGCCTTCTGAATCCGGCCCGCAGATGGTCCGTGAAGCAGCGTGTTTTTACATG
Source organism: Podarcis muralis (assembly GCF_964188315.1). Lineage (NCBI taxonomy): Eukaryota > Metazoa > Chordata > Lepidosauria > Squamata > Lacertidae > Podarcis > Podarcis muralis. The sequence continues at coordinate 70,630,943 of NC_135661.1, read as the reverse complement.
AGTAGAATGTGTGCTTTTATTTAAAATGCATCTCTGGGTTATTTGTGGGCCACAGAAATTCGTTCATTTTTTCTTCTTCAAAATATAGTCCGCCCCCCCCCCCCAAGGTCTGAGGGACAGTGGACTGGCCCCCTGCTTTAAAAGTTTGCTGATCCCTGATCTAGTCCAACCCCCTACAATGCAGGAACCGCAACTAAAACATCCATGACAGATGGCCACCCAACCTCTGCTTAAACATCTCCAAGGAAGGAGCATCCACAACCTGCCGGGGGAGACTGTTCCTCTGCCAAACAGCTCTTACTCTCAGAAAGTTCTTCCAGATATTTAGGCAGAATCTCCTTTCTTATACAGGGGTACCTTGGGTTACATACACTTCAGGTTACATACGCTTCAGGTTACAGACTCCGCTAACCCAGAAATTGTGCTTCAGGTTAAGAACTTTGCTTCAGGGTGAGAACAGAAATCGTGCTCCGGCGGCGTGACAGCAGCAGGAGGCCCCATTAGCTAAAGTGGTGCTTCAGGTTAAGTACAGTTTCAGGTTAAGTACAGACCCCCGGAACGAATTAAGTACTTAACCCGAGGTACTACTGTAATTTGATGGCCACCAACTTGGATGACTTTTTAAAAGGATTAGAAATATTCACAGGGATAAGACTATCAATGGCTTCTAGCCATGATGGCTATCTCTGCTGTTCCTCCACTGTCTGAAGGCATTGTGCCTGTGAATACCAGTTGCTAGGGATTGCAAGTGAGCAGAGTGCTGCTATGCTGAGGTCCATTTTTTGAGGTTCCCACTGCTGTTTCGTTTGAGAACAGGCTGCTGGACTAGATAGGCCATTGGCTTGAGCCAGCAGGTTCATCTAATGTTCTTATGTGTTAGAACATCTCAGTAGATTTTTGATAGTTGCGGACATACATACATTGGCCTTCCATGCATTGGCCTTCCATTGACAGAAGATGGTGTTGTTACACCTACCAAAATCTGCATTGCCAAACACTATATTTAATGTAGCAGTTCCCTATTAAATGTGGGTGATTGTCAGGATGCTGTCAGAGGCTTCCGGTTGGTTGCCCAGGAAAGCATAAAGACAAGGAAAAGTTTCTTGGCATCCTTTTTTAATTTCCATCTTTACAGAGAGAGGCTATGGAACCCTGACTCTTGGTTAATGGCATTGTCCTGAGTGAATCTCCACCTCCCTTCCCTCCCACTTCCTCATTCATCATCATCATCTCCGCTATGAGTGCTGCTACGTGCCCTTTGTCTTTGAGCTCTTTGCTCTCCTACTTTTAAGGCTCACCGGGTTCTGGGAGATGGAGGGTCTGGAATGTTTTCGAAGGACAACATGTCAGCTGGGTGTTGTTCTGGCTCTCCTATGATTTCCCAGCTTTCCCCCTCATCTGCCTCTGAGCTGTGACCACCCACAAACCACTGCTGTAGACTGTCTTCCTCTTCCTCCTACCTGGAAGGGTCAGGATGGGGAGACAGTCTCCACCATTCCTCCTCTGCCCAGTCCCTGACTTTTGCCTTTGTTGTAAGGAGTCAACAGATATAGAAATGAGATCACTGGCACCTTGGAAGTGGAGGTCTTCGCCATTCACTACTCCACACTGGGCTAGCTGGATTCTTGACATGGGCCTCACCCTAAAGGGGATATTGAAATGCAGCTAGTAAGATCACCAGTACTTTCTGACTCAGAATTCTTTACTGCCAGGTAGATCCCTCTGATGACCTCATGGATGTTTTCTTTCACTCATCGCAATGACTCCACGATTGGGTGAGACAAGAAGCTTTAAAATATACATCAGAGTGAAAAGTCATTTTTATGACTGTGATTACTGGGAATAGCTGCCAAGGCACCTCAGGTGAGAAACTTCCATAAAAACTGACACCCAGCCAACATACCTGCAGAGAGGAAAGGTGCAAAATGGCTTTATAATGTCCATGATGAGATATTTTGGCTTCACATTAGGACTGTAAGCCCCCAACAGCCAAATTAGATAGGACATTAAATGTTGTGGGTGCCCAAACATGGTGTGGTATAGGAGAGGGGAAGCTTAACCCTTCTGGTCTACTATGGTCCTAGGGAAAATTGACTCTTAAATCCTCTAGGAGACTGTGGAAGGAAGTTGCCATTGTCATCAATGGAAACTTCAGGGTGGGGTGGGCAATTTTTAATTGGCCTTCTGGCGGTTCTTTCCCTGCGAGAAGCCAAGTCACAGGGAACCAGGCAGAAGGCCTTCTCAGTAGTGGCGCCCGCCCTGTGGAACGCCCTCCCACCAGATGTCAAAGAGAACAACAACTACCAAACATTTAGAAGACATCTGAAGGCAGCCCTGTTTATGGAAGCTTTTAATGTTTGATGCATCACTGTATTTTAATATTTGGTTGGAAGCCACCAGAGTGGCTGGGGAAGCCCAGCCAGATGGGCGGGGTATAAATAATAAATTATTATTATTATTGTTATTGTTGTTGTTATTATTATTATTATTATTATTATTATCATCATCATCATTATTGGACGATGGGGAGAAAAGATAACCCCATCATTCCACTGGCAACTGTAGTTTGGGCAAAACAAACAAGCACACAAACAAGGCATGCTAAATACACTGAGACATTTAATGCCACATTAAATGTGACATTTGCACGCAAAGAGTCACATGGCCTAATACCCAACATCTCCATGTAGGGCAGGCCTGAAACAATAGATGGCCATTGCCAGCCTGTGTAGAAAATACTGAGCTAGATAAAACATTAGTTCGATTCCATCAAATGAAACTTCCTTGGTTCCCTGTTTTCCTCTCTGTGCCAGGACCTAGCTGAATCTCGCTTCTCTTGACATCAGTAACCTGAAAGAATGACATTTCACTGCACGCCTACACTATTCGTGGCCCATTTATGAGAATCCAGCCTCCAAGCATTGTTGGCCTGCCATAGGTTTGATACACCTCTCTGTTTTTGCAGTTACTTTCACCATTTCTGTGAACGTGCCGCTGTGACGTTAACATATGAGAGTGCTGGAGGTGAAATAGTTAAACAGATTACCCAATCAGAACCCAAGGGGGTGGAGTCAGGGGACTATAAAACCAGCTCTGGGAGGGGCGAAGGGAGGAGTTCGTTGGAAGTTGGGTGGTTGGTTGGAGTGGGAGTGAATTGGGATAGAGTCTGTGGGTAGGTTGAGTTAGTGTAGCAAAATAAGCTGAGTCAGGCATAGTTAGGAACTAGGAAGACAAGTAAATATCTGAGAGGTGGTTTAGTGAGTGAGAGCAGGTAGCAGAAGTTATAGGTCTGGATAGGCACCCCATGATTGTAATTGACCGATACCGTTTATGAAACCACACGCTTGTTAAACTGCAATAAATAAACAGAAGTTTATGTTCCAATTTAACCCTGACTGGACTCAGTATTGTACCAGGTAGGGCCTGGGTGGTGGCAGCGAGAAATAAAGTGGTGGCACAGGGATCAATAGACGGTGAAATGTCCGGGGACCCTGTGTAATCACCACAGCCACATATACAGGAATCTCTCTTTACGAAATGATATGAGTTATTCCCACCAGTTTTTGGCAGCAAACATGTTTATTTTCCAAATAATTTTAGTAAGACTTTATATAGAACTTCTGTAGCCATGGCTTATTCTTTTTTTTCAAGAAAACATTCTTTTGGATTTATTTCACTGACAGTACACAAGTGTTAGTCAGCGGTGACAGCATCGGGGTAATTGTGTATTATTAGTTCTTGCACCAAAGAGAGAAAAAACAAATGAGATGGATCCAAACTACAAGAAAGAAGATTCCACCTAAACATTAGGAAGAACTTCCTGACAGTAAGAGCTGTTCGACAGTGGAATTTGCTGCCAAGGAGTGTGGTGGAGTCTCCTTCTTTGGAGGTCTTTAAGCAGAGGCTTGACAACCATATGTCAGGAGTGCTCTGCTGGTGTTTCCTGCTTGGCAGGGGGTTGGACTCGATGGCCCTTGTGGTCTATTCCAACTCTATGATTCTATGATTCTTCTCCAGCCTAAGTAGCACCAGACTGTCCCCTGTTATCACCACTTGGAGAAGACAAAGAGGAAGAAAATGGTGCTGAAATCGATGACCACCACAACAAAATCCCCATGTCAGCAGTTATTATCAATTGTTATTTATCACCTACTCTTTGTCATGAGGTCCCATGGAGGGTTACAACAATTAAAACACTATGTTGAAACCAATTTGAAACAGAATTACAGAATTAAATGTGAAGAAGTCTGGTGAAACTCAAATGGTTTCCCAGTTTCAACAGGCTCCTCTAAATTTCTGCTTAGAGTAAAAAGACCATGACAATTTCACCAAGGATTCCAGTATTAATTTCCAATGACACTTACTTCCAAGTAATTATGCTTAAGAATTCAGCATTTGGCTGCAAATGTATACCCAAGCCTGCTTGAAAATAAAATTTAGGCCGACAACTAATTCACGCTTTTCTAGAAAAAGAGGTGCCAGAGCTCACCATGAACAACTTCCTTGTTCTCTTAGAAAGGCAATGGTGCCCTCCAAGAGGTGCTGGAACTGAGTTCAAGTGAGTTCCAGCTGAAAAAAATCCCTGTCCAGAACAATATGCAAACCGAAACAGAGCTTTTCATTGAAATATGCACTTTTCTGAATTTTGCAATGCAATTCTCCAGCCTACATATCTACACAAAATACATGTACTATGAGATAGTGTGCATAAAATGAAAATATTTGTGAAAATAACTTACAATGTATTAGTGAAAGTTGCTTTGCAAAAAAAATATGTATATTAGGATAAGATCAACAAAGATGCTGCTGCTGAACTTTTATGAGGACATAAAAAGGAAAAAAAACCTCACAAGTTTTTAGTCTTAGGAAGTTGCTCCTAATGTTAAGCAGTTTTCCTATTAGATGTGGTCTGGAGCAACATAAAGAAAAGGGGAAGGCAGACCGGAGAGAGGTGGAAGGTAAGACAAATGTTGGCCCAGCAGAGGGCAGCGTTGCAGTGTCTACAGACTTAAAGAGCACAGTGCTTTGCATCAATTTGAAGATCCTAAGAATGCATAAAGCTGCCTTAGACCAAGTCAATCGATTCATCTGAAATTCACTGGATGAGCAGGTATTCAGCCCTCATAAGCAGCGTCCAGGCGAAAATCATTGAAATGTTCAGGAAAATGAAATAAAAAATAGCTCAGAAACTCTTTCTTTCTTTCTTTCTTTCTTTCTTTCTTTCTTTCTTTCTTTCTTTCTTTCTTTTTTGAGGCAAAACTCAACAACTTTGGGCAAAACTAAAAAAAAGCAAGAGAACTTTTGTGTCCGGATTTTCACCTTTTCAAATATGGCAACCCTAGTCCTTCCCCAGCCTTAGAAGCTGGGGATTGAACCTGCAACCTTTTGCAAGCAAAGCTGTGACCCTTCCCCGTCCTTTTGTGATGATGACTTATCAATGCACCAAACATGCACTCCTGTGAACTGATAAAATCACATAAATAAGCAAACTTGGAGGAATTGTAGTTCTTGTTCTCTGGCGTGTTTTCTGGCTCTCTGATGTGGTGTGTTCCTCATGTACCGGAATGTACATCCGCACAACCAAAAACGGCATAAAATGAATATGGATGCAATCATATGCAAGGTCACATTAAAAATTGAGGGGGTTGTTTTAATTTAGGCCGAGGGATGGGCAGTGGTCTTATACATATTTGCCTACACACACACACACACACACACACACACACACAAAGAGGAGGAACAAGCAAATTAATGGAAACAATAGAGAAACTGAACGAAGTCCAGTTCTGGAATTAGTTTTGTGAAATTCCCATAGTTGAACTGGAAACTGAGGAGGATTTCAACACAGGGGAGAGTGAACCATTGGGAAATAGAATGGGCTAAATCAGGCATAGGCAAACTCGGCCCTCCCGATGTTTTGGGACTACAACTCCCATCATCCCTAGCTAACAGGACCAGTAATCAGGGATGATGGGAGTTGCAGTCCCAAAACATCTGGAGGGCTGAGTTTGCCTATGACTGGGCTAAATTCATACAACCTTACAAAGAAGCACTTCTCTAATTGGTGAAGGGCTGAAGCTCAGTGGTTAAGCATTTGCATGCAGAAGGACCATGGTCTAATCCCTAATATCTCCAGGTACAGCTGGAAGAGAATTTTGCTTGGAACTTCAGAGATAATACTGAGCTAGACAGACCAGTATGCAGTGCTGGATTTACGTATAAGCTAAACAAACTATAGCTTAGGGCCCCACTCTCTTGAGGCCCCCCAAAAAAACTAAAGGAAAAAAATTGGATGTACCGTATATTTCCAAAATATAAGATAAAAAACAAATAAAATAAAACCTACATACAGCAACAGTGTTTTGTGTTGTGTAGGCTCCTATGAGGTAAGTAATGGGCCCCACCTGCTAGCAAGCTGCATGAAATATCACTGGTTTGCTCATTTCTATATATAGGGTGCCTACATTCTGCATGGACTGGTTGCACGGCCACATATAGCATGCAGCTGCAGACTGCAGTGCAGCACAGTTGAATGTAGGTGAAGCTGTTGTACCTGTTATCTAACATTAAAAAGTGCTTGTAGACTGATGATCAGGCAGCCTACACTAAGGGTATGAGTCTTATGCCTACTGATTGATTTCATGTAACAATTACTTTGATAAAATACGTACTTTGTTATGTGCAAATGGCCTTAGATACATATTAGGTCCATAAATTACAGTATAGCATATATTCAACACAAAAAACAGTGACAATCTGTTGTTGACAAAGGACAGCTGGACATATAAAGGGCCCCATTACCTTCAGTAGCTTAGGGCCTCATCAAACCTAAATCCGGCCCTGCCAGTATGGTCCTAACTGTAACCCAGAAAAGTACAATCCTTCCTTCTGCTCCTGATGTTCAAGATGTGTGTGCTGCTGCTTATGTAGCCAAATCTTCCTCCCATCTATGCACAAGAGGGAGGTATCAGCAGGCTTCAAGGAACTCCAAGGTTCTCAAAAATATACAAGTTTGCTGGGGGAGGGGGAGACCTAAAGGGAGGAAACTGCCCCCCTCAAACCTATGGTTAGGCTGCCAATTCTTTAATCATCCTTGACACACCTCACGCACAGGCAGCATCCTATAGTGTTTCCAACAAAATCAAATCTCTTAGCAAAGCCCAAAGGGGCTAATTTAAAATATTAGTACAGAAGAGGCCTTCCTGAGAAGCTTACATACAAGTTCAGAGGCATACAACGTAAGGACACTTTGGCCAAAGGATGGTGGAATTCTGTCATCTTTAGAAACACAACAGGAAGTGTAAGAGCAGTCCCTAGAGTTTATACTTACAGCGTGGCATAGTGGTTAGAGTATTGGGCTAGGAGCTGGGAGACTCAAGACAAATAATAAATGTTGGAAATGTAAAGAAAAAGAAGGAACATTTCATCATATGTGGTGGGAATGTAAAAAAGTAAAGAACTTATGGGAATTGATATATAATGAGATGAAAAAGATGTTGAAATATACATTTTTTAAAAAACCAGAAGCATTTTTACTTGGTATTATAGGTCAGGACATTAATAGGCAAGATGTTAAATTGTTTTTATATGCAACAACTGCGGCAAGAGTATTATTAGTCCAGAAATGGAAACAAGAAGAAATTCTGATGAAAGAAGAATGGCAGACGAAATTAATGGACTATGCAGAATTGCAGGAAGGATTCGAAACTGACAGGAAGGATTCGAAACCTGCAGGACCAGAGATTTACAGAAGATTGGAAGAAGTATATGAATTATTTGAAGAGCAACTGTAATCAACAAATTACGCTAGTAGGACTACAATAAGTTTTGTAAGGAGAAATATACGAAGTGTTACAAAGTATAAAAAGATAGAGATATTGGTTATGAGTTTGAAATGTTATAGGGAAGATAAGCAATGCATACTGAGAGATTAGATTGGAAATTTTTCAGACAGGATTGATGGAAGTTAAAAATTTGAATAAGATGTAAAAGTATGTTTAATTACTGTTGAAAATGATATGTTAAAAAAAACTAATAAAAAATTATATTGAAGGGGGGGAAAGGAGCTGGGAGACCCGAGTTCAAATCCCTTCTCAACCAGGAAGCTCACCTTGGGCCAGTCAGTGTCAACCTGACCTACCTCACAGGGTTGTTGTGGGATTATGAGCAGGGGGAGAACTGTTTACACCAGCGTGAGCTCCTTGGAGGAGAGGTTGGGATATAAATGTAATAAATAAGGGGAAGGGGATATAGCAGGTTTGGGGAACCTTCGGCCCTCCAGATGTTGCTGAACTACGACTCACACCATGCCTTGCCATTGGCCATCCTTGCTGGGCATGATGGGAGCTGTAGTTCAGCAAATAATGAATGGCCAAAGGTTCTGGAGACGTGGCCTAAAGAAAGGAGTTACTGGCCGGAGTCCCTTATCATCTAGGGTTCAGTCTCCTCATGATAATAATGTAGGGGAAATGATTCACAACTCACCCAACAGAGCACCTCTGGGTTAAGCTACATCCTTGAAGCAGAAAAAAGCAGAGGCACAGGCACACCCATTTGTGCAACAAGTCCCTCAATGATCCCCTCTCCGCCCTTTTGGCACACAGGAACAAAATTGGTGATTTATGACCAGGAAGGAAATGGGGAAATTCCCATAGATTTCCGCCCTGGCCTAGGAATTAGCCAATGTGAATTTCTTGCTCCGTAATATATGATTCTTGGCCCAAGAAGGGATTTCTAGAGCAAAGGAACAAGTGCTGTGACACGAGTCTCTCCTTCTTTACCTGCACAAAAAGATGCGGAGCTGCTGTGCATCAAGGAAAAGGAAGAGAGGAGGCAGTTCTCCAGCAAAATGATGCATCCAAAATGCATATGCCAAGATGAAGTGTGCATACTTTAATGCTGATAGTGTACAAATATACATTATATTATGGGAAACTGCTTTGCAACAATGTGTATATTTGGGGAAAATTGACACAAAAATGTCTATATAAATTAACATGCTGATTAATCTTCACAAGGACTACTTTTTAAAGTTGCAAATTGGTGTTGAAATGACCATAGGATTGGGAAACTGAGAGAAACTGAAATTGACAGATTCACCCATCCCTAATAACCGTATTTTTCGCTCTATAAGACGCACCAGACCACCAGACGCACCTAGTTTTTGGAGGAGGAAAACAAGAAAAAAAATATTCTGAATCTCAGAAGCCAGAACAGCAAGAGGGATCGCTGCACAGTGAAAGCAGCAATCCCTCTTGCTGTTCTGGCTTCTGGGATAGCTGTGCAGCCTGCATTCGCTCCATAAGACGCACACACATTTCCCCTTACTTTTTAGGAGGGAGTCTTATAGAGCAAAAAATATGGTAAGCAGTAAGTGGTACCTCTGGTTAAGAACTTAATTCGTTCTGGAGGTCCGTTCTTAACCTGAAACTGTTCTTAACCTGAAGCACCACTTTAGCTAATGGGGCCTCCTGCTGCCGCCATGCCGCCGGAGCACGATTTCTGTTCTCATCCTGAAGCAAAGTTCTTAACCTGAGGTACCATTTCTGGGTTAGCGGAGTCTGTAACCTGAAGCATCTGTAACCCGAGGTACCACTGTATATGCATCTTGTTAAATAAATAAAAACAAAGAAGAAGTCCTGCTGTCTTATCCAGTTTGATCAGTGGTGGCTGGTGCCAATTGGGACTGGTAGGTTAAAAGGAACAGCTGGTGGAGCAACGATAGGCAGAGCCAAGTAATTTTAGTTTTGCCGGTATCCTCTTCCCTGCTGAGTTCTACAAGGGCGACACAGACAGTCTCCTCCTCATACTGTCAGTAAGTAAGGTGGCAGGCAGATGGGGGCAGGCTGAGGTTGGTGGGGCAACACCACTGCACCCGTCTTCGCAGAGTTTCATCTCTAAGAGGGAAGAGAATACGGTACCAATGAAACCAGCTGCCACAGTGCTGAGCAATGGGACTCAAATAAAATGAAAGGCACTGGATGAACACAGCTGCTTTCAGTCTGGATGACGCAAGCACCGGAAGACACACTGTGCCATGGGATGTCCCCTTCTCTGTTTTCTTTTTCAACACACCCCTTCCCCATTCCGATCAGGAGGCACCTCCCAGAAAAAGCAACAAAAAACAAAGCCTTTTTTTTAAGCAGTTACCCATTATTTTCTCCAACACAATAGAACACTTCTTGGGTTAGAGAGAAAACAATTCGCCTTGCGTGTCACAACTCCCGTGGAGGCGTTCCAGTGCGTCAGTCGGAACCATTAGCGTGAAGAATTGCTGGAGAATAAGAAAGGGAAGGGTCATTTGCGAGGCAAGTTCCCGCCTCCCCCCTCGGAAATAAAGACACAAGACACCAGAATTTTAGGTCAATGGGCGAAAAATAGGCCACAACTTTATTGATTACAGGAATTGAGCGGTATTGGCTTAGGCATTGGTCCTATCGACTAACCGGCTTCAGCCTGATTGCTTGAAGACTGGCAAGGGTTAACCACCAGTAGGGGGAGTCCTGCTGATGCACATCAACTAGGAGCTCCCCCGGGGTCACTGCTCAGGGGCGTGCCTTAGGCCCACACCTCCATAGGCTTAGGACAGGGCAACACCCCCCGGAATCCTTTTCCGGACTACCCTTCGATTTGGGGGAAGGTGATGGCACTTCCTCTCCCCCTTTCATCTGCATAACAATACCCCTACCAATGCTTAACCGCCAATGCCAAGGAAGTTGTAACGATTTGCTACGAGGTAGGCAAAAAACCAAATGGCTGGTGCCAATTTGCCAAGTGGAAAAAGTTCCTACCAGGCCCCTTGCCGGTGACCAACCGAAGTCCATAGCAATGTCAGAGAGCCAAATCTAACGGGTGGGAGGGTGGGAAAACCTGAGCAGCTGGAGCAGGGAAAGAGGGAAATCCTCGGCCGCGCCGGTCCTAAAATAGGGCAGGCCACGCCTCCAGGGCCAGCCAATCGGCTGGCCAGGGAGATGACATGAACGAGGATTCCCCCAGTATTGCGGGGGCTATGAGCCAGCTCCCACGCACATGGGGAGGGGCGTGAAGCCCGCAACCCCACCTTCCTCTCCAGCTCGGAAGTGGCTTTTCAAGTAGTAGCAGAGGCTGTCCACTCAGTGGGGGCTGGTCCATTAATGGGGAATTTTTCCCCAGCTGACCTCTACCATCATTGGCATCACTGTGGCTTGCCAGGAGAGAGAAGGGGAGGATCCAAGTGGTGGTGAGGTTGGCACGGTGCGGGCACACAGGCAAGCATCCCAGATTGCCTCCATTTGTACCTTTGCACCTCACCCACCCTCCCAATAAGCAGCTGCAGTTCTAGTGACAGGAGGTCAGGAAAAGTGCCGCTGCCCCATGCTGCTGTTCACTGCTGAAATTCCTTCTCCTGCACAGCTATGGAAGGTGCAGAAGCCCTGTCTTCTTTTGCACCTCTCCACTTGATTGTTACAACAAAAACTCACAAAACTAAAGGGCAAGAAAATCAAGACAAATCTACAGCCCTACTTCAAAGCATACGCAAGTTAAAATACTAAAACAGATTGACATTGCCACCACTTTCTGAGCATCTGGGTCGGCTTGATTAAACAAGCATGTTTTTACCAGGCACCGAAAAAAGCACAGTGAATGTGTCAGCTTGATCTCAATAGGCAGGGAGTTCCAAAGTGCACGGGCTGCCACACCAAATGATTGACTTCTTACAAATGTGGAGTGGGTATTTTTCTTTCTTTTGAAGATTTTCTTCTGTTGCAAAACAAACAAATAAATGAGGAAAAGCACACATAGCGCCTGCAGCTTTCAGTTCACAGAGCCTTTTTCACAGTTCATTTACATTTGGTGTGAGACGCTTGTCACAGACATTGTGCGGTTGGGGGAAAAGAGAGGGAAGAGAGAGAGGTGAAGGGAGAGAGATGGGGTGTGTGTGTGGAATGGGTATTATGTGGCAGCTGCAGTAGTGCCAATTCTGCTGATTGAAGAGATTTAGTGGGCACCTGAGGTAAGGTGATTTCTTGGTAAGCTGGTCCCAAGTTGTTTAGGGCTTTATATACTGACAGTAATGCCTTGAACTTGGCCCAGTAGCAAATTGGCCACCATTGCAGATCTTGGAACCCAGGTGTTACATGCTGACAAGGCCTCACTCCTGTCAGCAATCGTGCTGTAGCATTCTGTGCTAACTGCAGCTTCTGAATCAAACGAGAGGGAAGCCCCACTATAGCACTGTTCCAGTCTGAACTTCCGCAGGCCTATTGTAAGCCATTTGCGTCGATCAAGTATATCTTTAACCATAGGACAAACACTCCCCTGCCGCCGAAATCAGTGAAAGAGAGCAGATTGTGGAGTAAACAAATAGTGCGTTGAGCCAGCAGAGTCAACCCTTCAATGAGGTACAGTGGTACATCGCGTTAAGAATTTAATTCATTCTGGAGGTCTGTTCTTAACCTGAAACTGTTCTTAACCTGAAGCACCACTTTAGCTAATGGGGCCTCCCGCTGCTGCCACACCGCTGGAGCATGATTTCTGTTCTCATCCTGAAGCAAAGTTCTTAATCCGAGGTACTATTTCTGAGTTAGCGGAGTCTGTAACCTGAAGCGTCTGTAACCCGAGGTACCACTGTATAAGAATAGAGAGGAACAGTGGTGGGGCTCATGCCATTAGCCTCCTAGGAGTGGAAATTTAAAAAAAGATAGTCAGATGTTAAGAACAGAAGAAGAGCCTACTGGATCAGGCCAATGGCCCATCTACTCAGCCCCCTGTTCTCATTGTGGTCAACCAGGTGTCTGTGGGGAAGCAGGATCTGAGCACAAGAGCACTCGGCCCTCCAGTGGCTTCCAGATATTCAAAAGCATTCCGAGTTTGGCCTGTGAAACATTGGGAGGCTTTATGACCCCAGCATTGTGGATGCACCCATGGATGGGTCCAGTGGTGAAGCTGCATGCTCCAGCACCGGGGGTGGAGAGCAGGTGGGGGCGTGGTGCGTCGCCTGCGGAGGCGTGGCACCTGGCACGGTGGGGAATGCATGGCGCGTGTCCGGGGGCGGCTGCGATGATACCCCCCCAATGGTGCCAGGGGTGGTGCGCTCCCCACACACACCCCGTTCCTCCACCAGTGAATGAGTCCACTTCCACAGTCATGGGTCTCTCCACGCTGGGGATGGGAGCTGCCTTGGGTGAGATCCTGGTCTGGAATGCATGTCTAGAAGCTATTTATGATGATGGGGGAAGGTTCCTCCCCCACAGGTGCCTGCAGTTCCATCTCGCTCCAGCGCACACCAGCCCTTTGAGGGACAGATTCCAAAGAAACAGGGTGTACAAGCCAGACGGGCAGCCTTTCAAGTCCCTCACTTTCCCCCCTCCCTCCCCGAGAGAGCCTTTACGGGAAGAAGGCAAGGACTATTTCCCTGTCCCTCCCACACATTCCCTGCCACTAGCATTTCAGCCCTTCCATAAAGGCAGCCTGCCCATTATTTGATGGCAAATCAAACCTTGGACAACAGGATCTAACTGGATCGCCCCCCAAAACTTGGCAACTTTTGCATTAGTTGTAGTTATGTGTATGCAGTGACATGCCAAGTCCCTTCCATCTCTAAAATTCTATTATTCTAGCCAAAGTTGTGCTCCACTGGCCTCTTGAAATCATCCATCCCTTTTTTTAGACTGTGGAATTGGAGGTGGGCAAGGCTAGTAGGTAGGAAATGTCCCAACAGCTTATTCGGGGCGGGACTTATATTTAGCAGTGGCAGCAGCACGGCTTCTTTCTGTCCCTCTTATCGCCTCCCCTCCCAATCTGCTGCTGTTGAAACTGGTGGAAGCATCATCTTGGTAATCTAATCACCATTCCGCATCCTCCGCAGTTGCCCTGACCTGGGCTACCTAGGACCCATCGGCACTATATGTTTGAAAACAGTGTCCTATCATTTTCATCCTAGGGGCTATAATTTGTTACAGGTGCTGGGAGTCGTTAGGAGACCCTCTGATGCCCTCACAGAGCTACAGTTCTCTGTTTAACAGTCAGTCCCTCTTCCCAGGGAACCTTTGAGATTGCAGCTCCATGAGGGGAAATAGGGGTGTTCTAAGAACTCTCAGCACCGTTCATGAACCACAGCACCCAACATGCTTTGGGGAAAGCCATTACTGGTTGCAGCAATGTAATGCAAACAGTATCTTTCTGGGGCCTTATGCGTGGAGTGGTGGTGGTAGAATAGTGGCTGCAGCAAGAAAATTGGTGGAGGAATTCCAAATAACATTTTGCAAAGTGGCCTTCCTTTTCTAGGGAATGAGGGTGGGGAGAAGAGAATGCAAATCTTCTCAGAAAGAAACATGTCTCCTGAGAAATCTTGGGTCAACTGAAATTCTGTCATCGTCTATAACCCACATTTCTGATTTGAAAACCATGTTTCCTCCCATCCCTGATTAAGCAGGTGCTTTTTAAAGAAAGCCACGGGACTCTCCAAAACAGAAATTCAGTAAGAGAGAGGCCTTCTTTCTTGCAAAGGAGTAAATAAAAATAAGGTGAAAACTCTTATTGTGACTATAATGTAACTTTTCCATTATCTGATTCAATAAGAGCACACAACAATTAGAGGGATGAAGATTGAAGAAACATGTTGTGATTACCGGTAATACTTGTTTCTACTGAAGTTTCCCATGGAGTGGATGGTCACAAAACACGCTAAAAACTGCAGGATTTATATGCATTCAGATGGCAAGCCCCTCCACCCACTCCCCCAGTTCACAAAATTACCCACACCTGCCTGTTGCATTTTGACCCTTGCCCTGCATAAAATGCCATTACGCAAAATCATTCAGGAGTGCAGGGGTAGGGAACCTGTGGCCCTTCAAATCTGGGTTGGACAACAACTCCCATCATCCCTGACCATGGGCCACACTGGCTGAGGGTGATGGAGCTTATCAACATCTGCAGGGCCACAGGTTCCCCACCCCTTCACTAGTAAGATGACCACTGTGTGGTGTGCAGTGTCCATGCTTATATTCCCATTACATCCCTGACCTTGTGGGGGGGGGGAGGACCAGGGGAAACCAGAATGGCCTGATGATTGACAGTAACAATGGTACCAGACAAACTTCTCTAGGAGCACACCACACTGTCATCTGTCTAACCTTGGAAGGAGAAGGATCTCAGCAGATTATCTTAACTGATGGGCATCTCTGTTTGGGAGAAGACCAATGAGAGCTGCAAGCAGACTAGAAACAAGCCAGCTTCTTCCAGCACTGATGAAATACAATTGCTATGATCAGCAGTCTAGCAACCGTATTGTGAATATCTGAAGTTTCCTTTTATCAAAAAATAAAAGACCATTGGAGACCTTCTTAGGATGCCAAGGAGGTGACTAATTGCATAGACCAAGCAAGCTACTGTGATTTATGTACCCTGTTGGAAATGAATTTATATTGGTCATTTTGGCTTAAATGAATGCGTGACTCCTCTTTCTTCCTCCATCCCCTGACTTTTCTCCGGTGAAGCCCATCGAGCTACATTTTTTGGCAGGCAGACAGATGGAAAGATAGCTCTCTGCCCTTTTCCCATGCTGAGCAGAACGGCTGGAATTTGCTTTAAACTACCAAAGCCTTGGTAAGAGACCAGGAGACATGGTGACCTCTGCATTTCTCAAGAAACAAAATTGCCAGTGGCAACCCCACAAAAAGCTATTATCAGTCAGGAATCGCTCCCCTGCATCACATAATCCTGACCCATATCTGCGGCATTACACTCTGTGCCACATTTTTCTGTTTAGCTTACTTCAATCCAGCTGCACACCTTGATGAGTTCAAAGGTCCGGCTAGACGATAAAATGCCGCTTTTGGATCACGCATTGCTGCATTTTTCATTAGCTGCCTGAAGCACAGTAAGCTCCATGGGGTGTCTGAGCTGGTTTCACATAATCATACAAGGAAAAGTATTCTGCACAGCTCAGCCATGCTAAGGGGTTGTTCTTGTTTCATATAATACACTGCCCGTATCAATACACATACCGGTAGGTCTAGGTTTTGTGCAAATGGAGATGAGAGACATTGCATTTTTCAAACCATCAAAGCACTGCATTTTGTACTTAGGAAAATACATTTGCGTGGCCAGGCAAAGACCCGACCCCAGGCGACCCCTGGGTGGAATAAATAATAATAATAATAATTTATTATTTATACCCTGTCCATCGTGACAACTTGTTATTGGATTAAAATTGGGCACAGCTTTATTAAACTTTCAGATGTAGGAAGACCTTGGCTTAGGCATTGGACGTTTATCCCTCCCAGTCCCCAGCCGGGGATCTGGGGTACATCAGGGTTAACCAATCTGTCTGGTGATTGGGCTGGCCCTGGAAGACGTATGTTTAAGCAGAGAGCCCACCCCCCATTTCACCGCAACACAGGGGAGTGCACTGACAACCTTCCAGCGTATGGCCAGTGACTCCTCTCAACACAACCCCTTTAACGGGGAACCCTGGGATCACCACTGCGGGGGGGGGGCATGTGTCACCGCTTCACCCCCCCCCCCCCATTTAAGGAAAATAGAGCTCCCTGGTAGGCTCCGCCCCTTTTATGCTTACAGAGAGGACTGGAGTGAAGACTACTCCTTCTCAGTCCACTCCCCTGCCTCCGCCTCCCCAGTCACAATTGGTTATTTGAACTGAGGTTTGGCGGGAACCTCAAGGTTCATGACTTGGGGAGGTGGTCCAGGAGCGCTCTGCCGGGAGTCGCGGAGGAATGGGGGTGCTGCGCGGAGGCACGCAAAGGGCGCCCTCCATTTGATGTGGAGAGTGGTCATTCTGAGATAACACAGAAATTGTCCCACCCTTCTTGGATCAGAAGGATTTCACTATGCCGAGTCGTGCTTCTGTACCCTCCAGAATCGATGCAGGTTCTCCTCTTGTCCTTGAAGATGGCTCCAAAGCTTCAGCCAACACATAACAGCCGATGATCACCTTCTGACAAAAGTTGGGAGGCAGAACAAGGAAGACCAGCCATTAGGCAAAGTGAGGCAGCTGATTCTGGCAATGGGTTCAAGGGGGACAGATTGCAGACAGAGCAGTGTGTGCCATGTGACCTATCTTGCACCCCCCCCAAACTAAACTGCTGTTCTCAGATGCTGTGGAGATTCTCCAAGGCAAAGTGTGGATACAGCACCCCTGCCAGATGTCCACCCAGTATAGGCAAAAATATAGGCAAAACAACCACAATATCCAATATCCCATACATCCAGAATATCCCAGACATATCCAGTATTCCCCTCCTCCTCTTTTCTTTTTCCTTTTTCCTTCTGTGATGGAACTCCTATTTGGGGACTTCCCTGGCTTTTTTCTGGCCCATGTAGGACCAATCTGGATAGTTGGCCTTGGTAAAGATTTGACGTTTTCATCCCCAAAAAGTTTTTTGATTTGAGTTTCTACTGAAATGAGGCTGCATTTTAATCTTGTATTTTAATCTTGTTTTTAAGTTGTATTTTAATCAATTGTTTTTATACTTGGTGTTAGCCGCCCTGAGCCCAGTCTCGGCTGGGGTATAAATAAAATTTATTATTATTATTATTATTATTATTATTATTATTATTATTATTATTATTCATCCCCCCCCCCAAATAATGTCCAGGCAGAATTTCCAAAAATCTGTTAAAAGGTCTGGGAAAATCTGGGCATATGGCATATTGGAAGTGGTGTTGTTTTGCCTAATTTTCTACAATTTGTGCCCGGGTTTTCATTTTTTGAAATATAGGCAATGCTAACCTAGTAGCTCTGACTGTTAGGAAAAACTCCTCCTGAAGCAACTCTCCTTTCTGGCAGAAGCAACTGAGAACACTGTAAAAGGAAACATACCACATAGAAGAAGCCAGCTGCCACTCAGGGCCCTCCCCAAAGCCATCACGTCATGGAAAGGTACACCGAAACCGATCTCTGCCTCTCCCACCTTCAGATTACAAAACCGATGACGAAATGTATGCAATGACTCTCTGCTGGTGATGCTCCATTTGTCAGCTTCGTCTTCCCTAGAGCAAAGGCAATTGCGGTCTTCATCCCATCTCAACCACTTTGGCCAGTTTGCATCCAGGGATGGTGGTGAGATTTGGTGCAGCTTTGATTCGGATGCAGACCTACCTGACTCGCACTTCCCCAAACAATGTGTGAACTGAAACGCAGTTCTCCTTTGGACATTCCTCCTCCTCCAAATATTTATTTTTTAAGAAACAAAAAAAAAGTACCTCTCTTTTCAACATCTAAGTCTCAAAGTGGCTTTCAGATGCAAAGAAATATGCAACGTTCAAAATTTAAAGCACGAATTAAAATATCAAAAAACTCAGAGATTTATACCCCCAAATCAGAAAATTAAGAACATAAGGAAAGCCATTTGCGATGCAAAAACTTCCTAGAACAAAATGGTTTTAATCAGGTACCTGGAACTCAGCAGGGACAGTGCCTGTCTAATGATCTCTGCAGTTCTCCTACCAAATAATGTGTACAAAAAGCAGGGGGTGGTTTTCAGCCAGAACTCACAGGAACTCAGTTCCAGCACCTCTCAGGTGTGTGGCACTGTCATGATAAGAGAACAAGGAGGCATTTATGGTGCATTCCAGCACCTCTTTTTTATATATATAGAAAAATAGCACTTACAAAAAGGTATATTTGGGGGGAAAGTGTACACAAATTATTATTATCTATTATTATATTATATTATATTATATTATATTATATTATATTATATTATATTATATTATATTATATTATATTATATTATATTATATTATATTATATTATATTATATTATATTATTATAGAAAATAATATACAAAAATGCTTGGAGGAAAATTGCTTGAAAGCATGTGTATAAGTAAAACACACACACACACAAATTAAGCAGCTTAGCATCTTTTTTATATCATTAAATAAATTAGATAAAGCTGCATACAAGAATGTGTAGGTTAGGAGGAATTTGCACTAAAATGCTGGTGAATTTTCACAAGGACCTTTAAAAAAATGCAGTCTGGTTCGGTAATGTGGAGAAATGAACTTCAGAACCGAAAAGTGAGAAACTGAAATAAACAGATTTGCCCGTCCCTCCTTGCTTCCAATTCCTCTGACTTTTCTCTCCTTTGACATTCCGTTTAGCAAAGACCTCTGCAAGACCACAGGGGCCCAGCCACTCAGATGCCAGGCACACTCCGTTTCCTCTGCTTGCTATGGGTCTTCAGCATAGCTTCCTGGCTGAGCGGCCTGTGCAGCCCCTGAGCCCATAAGTCCTACATGACATGTGCAACCTACTTCGGTGCCAGGTTGGAAATGGGAATCGAGAGGCACAGTCCAGGGCCTTGTGAAATGCTGACGATCCGTACGCTGATAAGAAGGAGAGAATGTGCTTTCTTCTCTAATCTGGCTATTTCCCTGCCAAGAAGCAAACCGCTCAAGCAGAGCTCAGCAAAGGTGCAACTGTCTGAAACGAGAGGCAGGTGCCTCCAACACAAACAGCATGCGCTGGGACTGAGCGCATGCCTACCAGTGGAGGGAAGGGGGCCATGTGGCGATGATTAAAAGCAGGGACACATTGCACATTGCAAATTGCACGCAGGTGCTAGATATACATTCCTACTTTAGTTCAACCCAGCAGATCAGTGCACACATCTTCGGCCCCATGTAGTTGTTTCCCCAGGGTACAAATTAAGGTATAGATGGGCAGAGGTGGGAACATGTCCACTGGCCCTGCTCCTTAGCTCCTTGGGCTCAAGAGGCAGTGTGATGTAGTGGTTAGAGTGTCAGACCAAGACCCAGGAGACCAGGGGTGGATCTACACACGGGGCGGGGGGGCACGCTGTAAATAAGTCAGAAATTAAATTGTTATAACAAAAGGGGGGGAACCCTATGTAAAAATCACATAGAAAAATTGTTTGCTCTCTGGTGCCATCTGGTGTTGCATGTTTATAACACATTCAAAATGTGGTTGTTGTTTTTAATTAATGTAGCTGAGTCCCAGGGTTCAAATCCATGGTGTCCATTAGATGACCTCAGGCAAGTCACTGTCTCCCAGCATGACCTACCTCACAGGGATATTGTGGGGATTAAATGAAGAGGAAGAGGAAGGAAGGAAGATGCTCATCAAAGACCTGTCTGCAAACTGCCAAGAAAAAAATCTGCTCTTGTTGCAGTATTGTACAGTAGGGTTGCTAGGTCAGGAGCATTCCAAACCCTGAGATTTCAGGGCTGGATCTTGAGACCCAGGAGTGCCCCCTGTTGGGCAGGACTGGTGATGTTCCAGTGGTGGCCCCTCATGATTCTTCCTCGGTGCTGTCTCCCACCACTGAGCCCTGGAGATGGAGGTTAATTGGGAGAGGGGAGGAGGACAGACTCACCCAACAATCCTTTGTAACTGGCTCCTGCTGGGCTTAACCTTGCAAGCCGCATGCATAGCCTTTTGAATAACAAGAAAATAAAGGCAGTCTCATCCACCTGGAGATTCAGTGCCTCTCCCTGCCAGGTAGAACAGGTGTGGCAACCTGAAGACTTCAGGTCAGTTGTGGAGATCTGGCAACCCTATTGTTCGGCCACAGGGCACTGAGGAGGCTATTGGGCCTAACCATTCACTTCAGCCCTTTTACTTGTAAAGTCGGGGTGGGAGTCTGTGATCCTTATGATTTTGTTGGACTCCAACCCCCATCAGCTCTAGCCAGCATGGACTAGATGGGCCTTTGGGCTCATCCAACAGGGCTCTCTTCTTAGGTTCTTCCTTCTGGTCCTTTATTCTTCATGTCTCACTAAAGCTCATCCGGAAGGTGAAAATGCATGTGCACAAATTCTGCTGTGATGACTGGGTTGTGTTCAGTATCAAGCCCAAGAATCAGCCAGACCGTTTTGAGTTAAGTTCCTTGCGTGCCTTAGATTCACCTTTGGCAAGAGTGGCATTTGCAAGCCCACCACAATGCTTTCATCTGCATGCCAGGTACACTGTGGCACAACCTGGTATGCATGACCAAGCTGACTATATACAGGATAAGGGTGCTCTCTTTTCTCCCTCCTCCTTTATAAGGTGCAGAAGCTGTTCGTTGCTGCCCGTTTCAAGCACAGAGCAGAGGAAACCAGAAGTAGCAGCATCCTAGAGAGTCAGATCAGCCTCTTGAATGTTGGTTAGTTTAAGACAGGAACATGACCTTCCATATCCTGTCAGTCTCCAACTCCCAACAGGCCCACAGCCAGCATGGTCAATGCTCAGGGATGCTCACTGGGTGACCTTGGGCCAGTCACTCACTCTCTGTCTAGTCTACTGTACAAAGGTAAAATTAGCACGTGTTGCTCCACCCATTTTCCCCATTGGCTCTGCCAATGTACATGCCTCTTGGAAGGTTTCCCAGAAAGGCACCTATACTGCAACTGGTATGCATGTTGTCACATTTGCCAATGGTGTCCACACACAACAAGATTAGGGATGTGCTTTTCTCATCTTTAAAAAATAATATATTAATTATTTTTTCGTGCTGCAGTTTATCAAAGAACAGTAAAACAAACAAAACAATCACCAACTCACACTCCCCAGGATATGAGATTGCAGATTACCACAAGGCCAATTACCCTTAAAATAACACAAATCCAGTCACTTATCCAAATAAACAAACAAATTATAGTTTCACATTACACTAAGCAGAAAATTTCATAGTGTGAGGGAGGATCTACAATGACCTCTTTAGCTGTATACAAAATAAAGTTACACCAATCTGTTGCAAGCATGTCCTTCCCTATCAAACCTCTCACAAGATTTAATTTGTTAGTCAATTTTGCTACCATAGCTAACTGCTCTACTTTCTTACACCATGTGGCAATTGATGCTCCTTCCAGAAATTTCCAATATCCTACTAGCCTAAAGGTAAAGGTAAAGGGACCCCTGACCGTTAAGTCCAGTTGCAGATGACTCTGGGGTTGCAGCGCTCATCTCGCTCTATAGGCCGAGGGAGCCCGCTTTTGTCCACAGACAGCTTCTGGGTCATGTGGCCAGCATGACTAAGCTGCTTCTGGTGAACCAGAGCAGTGCACAGAAACATCGTTTACCTTCCCGCCAGAGCGGTACCTATTTATCTACTTGCACTTTGACGTGCTTTCGAACTGCTAGGTTGGCAGGAGCTGGGACAGACCAATGGGAGCTCACCCCGTCACGGGGATTCGAACTGCTGACCTTCTGATCGGCAAGCCCTAGGCTCAGTGGTTAAGACTACAGCGCCACCCACGTCCACCCTACTAGCCTAGCTACCAACAATAAATGACCAATGTGACATTTGAAATGCAGGTTCATGTTATCTCTCTAGGAAAGGCAGAGTAAGGTCAGCTCTGGGGATTCCATAGTGTTTTGTCCTGCTAGGGCATGAAATTCTCTAAGGACCGACTTCCAAAATGTGGCCTTCTTTTTGCAGGTCCACCTCATGCACTGGTGTGACCCAATCCATGTGACCCCCTCCAAGAAATGCAGGGGTGAGTGCAACTGATATGGGCTATTCTGCATTCTGTGTGGGAGTTCTGCTGTGCCTGAAATGGTGTTTGGCGTGGCTGAAGTGATGCCTCACTGCAGTGAAATCTCATGTGGTATTTGTCTTTGTGTTTCCAAAGTACCGTACTTTTCGGTGTATAAGATTATGTTTGTTTATTCAAAAATCATGTTCAAAATTTGGGGTCATCTTATACATGGGTAGTGCATTGTGGGGGCCTGGGATTGGTTGCTGCTGCAAAGGCTGTTGTTGATTGGCTACCGTTGCAGCCATTGGGCGGCCAATTTGCTGCTTTCTTCAGCGATGGGGCAGAGGATCGGTTGATTCATTGACACACAAATTGGCATTGTCAGCCGGGCGGGTGGGTGATTTTTGGCATTTCCCCTAAGAAAAGCTCCCAAAAAAAGCTCAACAACAACTTTAGTGAATCTCCCCCCCCCCAATTTCTCAATTCTGAGTCACCCAAAATAGGCGGCGTGTTATACACAGAAAAGTACGGTGTTATGCTGCTGCCCATGCTAGATTCATGGATAGCGACTCATAAGACTCACTAGAGATTATTTTGAAATGCACAACTTAATTCCCTCTGCTTAGCAGAGGGAGAGGAAGGAAATAAATAAGATGCTCCTTAAATTGCCCTTAAATTGTAATGTTAGAGATCAAATGCAAATCATAACCGTCTTCCACAGTTTCCTAGTCTCCAAAACCAGAAGACACGTTTGCCATTCCACTGACGTCTGTGCAAGCTTGTCCAAACTAGCAAGTAATTTAAGCAAGTTGAGAATTAAGTGGATTCGCTGTGTTCTAATTTGAGAGGGTTTAAAATTAATTGTGCCCAGACCCAAATTGCGAAGATCAATTAACGTGAGCATATCCCCAACAATATTAGTCATAGGTGTTGTAACTGATTTGGTCAGTTTCCACCCTGCATATCTCAGCCGTGTAAGCTTTTCATAACACAAAACAATGATCAGCCACATTCCATGTGACTTTAGCTAACTGGTTAGACTAGTGTTGTGCTGAAATCTGCCCTCTGTTTGTTTTTTAAAAAAGAGGCGCCCATTTTTAAAAGATGGCCAACTTCATTTACAGTGGTGGCAACCGTGAAAATACTGCAGCCATTTATATGTAATAAGCAAGGATGGCCAAAACCTGGGGGGGAGCCTCATTCTGTGCCTTTTAACAAATGTGGAATAAGTAAAAAGATAGTGGTGAGGTTTCCTCTCTCGCTGCATCTCTATCCTGTAAAGAAAAAATAAAAATAAAAATTGTGAATTTCTGCCTGCTTGGGAGTTGCTTATTGAAGCCACAGCCTGTTGAATGGGTAAAGGTGGAGGTAATAATAATAATAATAATAATAATAATAATAATAATAATAATATCTATTATTTATACCCCGCCCATCTGGCTGGGTTCCCCAGCCACTCTGGACGGCTTCCAACAGAATATTAAAATACAATAGACTTACCGTTAGGTCTAGTCACAGATAACTCTGGGGTTGCACACTCATCTCGCTCTATAGGCCGAGGGAGCAGGCATTTGTCCGCAGACAGTTTCCAGGTCATGTGGCCAGCATGACTAAGCTGCTTCTGGTGAAACCAGAGCAGCACACAGAAATGCAGTTCACCTTCCTGCCGGAGCAGTACCTATTTATCTACTTGCACTTTGACGTGCTTTCGAACTGCTAGGTTGGCAGGAGCAGGGACTGAACAACAGGAGCTCACCCTGTCACTGGGATTCAAACCACCGACCTTCTGATCGGCAAGCCCTAGGCTCTGTGGTTTAGATCACAGCGCCACTCTCGCTGTATGGGTAGTTTGGAACAATTTCTTCTGGACATGCTTAGCTCAGGATGGGTCATTTGGTAGGCAGGGCTATTCCACACCCTCTCTGCTCACTTTGAAACAAAAATATATAATTGGGGAAAGGCTGTAGCTTCCATGTCGAGCACCAGATTTCCTTGTAAAAGATGTTAAGTTCAATGCCTCACATAAAAACCCTGGAAAATCACTGCTGATCAGAGTAAACCTTATAGCACTAGATGGAACACTGGCATGACTCACAGCAGATATTAGTGCCATGGTAAAATCTATCCAGCGAGTTCTCCAAATATATTTTCTCCTGCAAAGGAGGCTTCCATTTTCCTGCTTCTTTCACAGACCCTGATTTTTTAAAAATCTCAAGGGAAGAATTATCTCATGATGTCTTCCTTGGGCTTTGACTGAAATGCAGGCACCTGAGGAGGTTGCAGTGTGAAGTGAGATGATTTGTTGAATGAAAGAAGAGGCACTCACCAAAGCACACCACAAATTCTGAACCCAACGCAATAGAGTTTCAGCAGAAATTGCCTTCCCCTTTGATATTTTTCTAATGCATTTTCATTTTTCATTAATGGTTGGGGGAATGGTTGCAGGGAAAGCACAGGATAATTTTTTGGCACAACACTAATACGGCCCCACCTTTGCCCACCTTTTAAGAGCAATCTTAAGACATTATTTTTTATTTCAATCCACATTGTACTAATTGCTGCGATGAATTATTTGTCACTGCTCAGTTTCCAAGGCGGGAAAGAGGTTTCAGTCTGATAGTTCTGCATACTAATGTCTTGGATGCTTTTTGTAGGCTGCTTGAAAGGCAGTTAATGACTCACCTAATTAAGTAAGTAAATAAATATGTCATCACTTACACATAGCTCTATCTTTGACAGTAGGGTGTCACCAAAGCCAAAAATTCATTTGGGGAGGAATTCTAAAACAAACCATCCAAATTGCCTCCCATACTTTTTTTATACCATCCTTAGGAAGCAATCCTATGCACAAAAAGCTGGCATAAAGCAAGGCGGTTTAATTGAAGTTGGCATAGTGTTACACTAGATCCAAAACCTATCCAGCAGTGGGGCTGCTGCTGTTGGGCAGAAAGCTTTCAAATAGTGTTCTATGTTGTATCACTGGACTATATATATAACCAAGCTGAACAGGCACAGGATCCAACCTAAGTCCCCTCTCTCTTGTCCTGTCCCTGACTGTTGCTAAGTTTGGGGAAGAAGTTCGGTTTGGTGAGGATTTTGATGCAAAGCCTCATCCGCACATTCCAAAACCACATGCACAATGACACACAGCTATCTTTTGCAATTTAAACTTCTGTGAGTTCTTCTTCAACCAATAATAATAATAATGACTCCCTCCTCTGGCAACCTGCACAGTATTTTGGTTGCCATCAATTTGATTTTAATTAATTTTTATAATGAAATATTTTAGAATGTGTGATTATTCAACTATTTGGTTATTTGATTGTTGTTAGCCGCCCTGAGCCCAGCTTCGGCTGGGGAGGGCGGGATATAAATAAAATTTATTATTATTAATAATAATAATAATAATAATAATAATAATAATAATGTATTACTTATACCCCCAGACAGTCTGGGCAGCTTCCAACAGGATATTAAAAACACAAGAAAACAGATATCTTCAGAAATGTGTATATTAGGGGATAGTGTGCATAAATATGCCTAAGGGACTGAAAACAACCTAAAATGTACCACATTCATATAAATTGTTTGCCAAAAAAAATGTACATATTATGAGAAATTTACACAACAATCCTGATGCATTTTCCTGATAACTCTTTTTTTTTTAAAGGCAAACTCATGCAGGAATATGGAGAATAGAAGTTAAGACTTGAGAGAAACTGAAACTGATTTATCCATCCCTAGTTGTTGCTATGATAGCTACATTATCCTGCTCCTCCAGACATTTATAGCATGGCATTTTACAGTTTCTGCCCCCAAAAGCTTACAATCTAATATTTGACAACTGACAGCATCTCTAGCCCAGGTGCTGTCAGACTACATCTCCCATCATACCTAGCCAATGGCTGTACTGGCTAGAGCTGATGGGAGTTGTAGTTCAACAGCATCTTGAGCGCACGATCTCAGCTATCCCTGCTTGGTTCCCATCTTTCCTGAAGCATCAGCCAACAATTTGCATGACTTAAGATAATTAGCCCCCAAAAAATTAAAGGAAAAAAACCTGGATGTATATTTCCAAAATATAACATAAAAAACAAATAAAATAAAACCTACATACAGCAACAATGTTTTGTGTTGTGTAGGCTCCTATGATGTAAGTAATGAGCCCCACCTGCTAGCCTGCTCCCTAATATATCACTGGTTTGCCCCTTTCTATACATAAGGTGCCTACATTCTGCATGGACTGGTTGTATGGCAACATGGGCAAATGGCTTTAGATACCTGTTAGTTCCATAAATTACCATATAGCATATATTCAACACAAAAAACAGCGACAATTTGTTGTTGACAAAGGACAGCTGGATATATAAAAGGCCCCATTACCCTCAGTAGCTTAGGGCCTCATCAAACCTAAATCCAGCCCTGATAAGAAGCCATATGGTGGCATTAAACTACATTTTACTCAGAGTAGGTGTATTGAAATTAATGGACCTAACTTATTTCCAAAGGGTCTACTCTGAGTATAACTTCCCTGAATACCACCCACAACCATATATTTACCAAAAAGCTCTTTTGGTAAATATATGGTTGTGGGTGGTATTCAGGGAAGTTATACTCAGAGTAGACCCTTTGGAAATAAGTTAGGTCTCATCATAAGTGCCTTTGTTCCCAACTGCCTTTCTCCCTTTTTGCTGTTCTTGAGTAAAGATGTTGCTAATACTTCTCCCTTTGGTGTGATGATTTCTGTGTGATGACAGCAGCCACCTGTGATCTCTGTTGGTGAGATAATTATTTTTTGGATTAATTCCCTTCTTCCATTCCCCCCCCTGAGCAATTACCAGCTAAAGTGTCATCCAGATATCAGCACATTTTTATTATTATTTCACCTTGATGGTGGGTGGTTGCAAGAAGCTGCACTTTTCTCTGACATTCCAGAATGCAGACAGGTTCCTGTACCTGCATCTGGCCCCAGAGGTTTGAGAGTGAGCCTATCTTTCAAAGCCTCCAGTTTGATCCTTGGTTTTGCCATGCCAGCAAGTGGCAGCCCTCCAAGTTATTTGGCTATGATCTTCTGTTCTCCAAACCAAACACAACCAGCTCTTTCAACCGTTCCTCATAAGGCTTCATTTTTCCAGTCTTTCTTGTATGCTAAGACAATTTCACACCTGTTTGCCATTAAAAAAAAAAGTTATTGTGAAAATGTGTTAGCATTTTAGTGAGAATTTCTCCTAATATCAACATTCTGATATTTTGTCTAATATACACTATTTTGCAAAACATATTCCCCAACTCTAAACCATTGTTGTGTTATTTTCACTGTTATAGGAATTTCTGCACACTATTTCTGCGCAACTTTCTTTAAAAAAAATATTACTTGGCTAGAGAATAGCATTGTAAAATTCAGTGTGAATTTTGATGAGTGGTTGTGTTTGGAATTATGTGTTGTTTTCGAAAGCCCTAATTAGGTGGACTCGCCTATAAATGAGAACTAAATAAAAAAATTTAAAAATCCCTGTATGTGATCATGTTTCCACTGAAGATCTGCCACCACTATATACTGAGTATATACACTATATACTCAGATCTCCAAGGTAAGATCTTTATATTGCCCAAATGGTACAGGATTGGGAGAATCCCAACTATGCAAGAGTGTCAGACATTTAAAAAAATGCAGGGAGGTGGACTCCCCTCCACCCAAAAACCTGCCATTGCTGGCTGAGTGTGCTCCTAAGCAATGTTGTTTGTTGAAGAAAAAGCTATTAAATATTGTTATCTGATGCCACTAGTACCTGAAAGTATTATAATGTGAAAAATCAACTTAACCCCACTACCACCACCAAAAAATAAAGTTCAGGTGAAAAGGCAGACTTTGCCTGGGGTCTAAGAGACGGTAAAGATAGTTCTGCAACGTCTAATTCTTGTGCGAAGGAAATGTTCAGTGTTGGATTTACGTATAAGCTAAACAATCTATTGCTCAGGGCCCCACTCTCTTGTGGGGGCCCAAAAAAATTAAAGGAAAAAACCTGGATGTACATTTCCAAAATATAACATAAAAAAAACAAATAAAATAAAGCCTACATACAGCAACAGTGTGTTGTGTTGTTGTGTTGTGTTGTGTTGTGTTGTGTTGTGTTGTGTTGTTGTGTTGTGTTGTGTTGTGTTGTGTTGTGTTGTGTTGGCTCCTATGATGTAAGTAATGGCCCCCGCCTGCTAGCCTGCTCTCTAAAATATCACTGGTTTGCTCATTTCTATATATAGGGTACCTGCATTCTGCATGGACTGGTTGCACGGCAACATGTGCAAATGGCTTCAGGCTTTATTAGGTCCATAAATTACCATTTAGCATATATTCCACACACAAAAAACAGCAGCAATTTGTTGTTGACAAAGGACAGCTGGACATATAAAGGGCCCCATTACCTTCAGTAGCTTAGGGCCTCATCAAACCAAAATCCAGCCCTGGAGATGTGTATTGTTTGGGGTCTTTTTCTTAGCAAAACCAATGCATTCTGAAAGTGCTCGGTGGTTTGGTCATTAGATCCCATAATCCGGGGCTCAGCCCTGCCATTTAGAAGAGGTTCTGGGGCGAGGTGTTGGCAAGCTGTGGTGCAATTTAAATCCCTGCCAGCGGTTCTGGCTTAGCCCGGGGTGGGAAGGAGGACGGAGAATCCCCAGGTCTTGTGCAAGCGTCACTGAAATGAATAGAGGGTGTGGTGCAGCTGTACTTTGTAGATTGCCACCACCACTGTGGGTAGCGAAACGACACTGAATCAAGGCTTCTAATGCATTCCAGAGGGCTGTATTATCTTTCCAACAAATGGCTGAATCATCTTGTGCACATACAAGTGAGATCTGCGACCAAATGTTGCCATGTGGAGTGTTACTGTCCAGGGTTCCAGCCAGCCAGGCAAAGGGACCTTTTACTGTTTTAACTGCCCCTCCTGGTCTTTTGGGATACCTTATTAAAATCTTGCTTGTGTCTGTTGTTAGAAATGCATTTTTTCGAAAGATGGAAACCACTCAGGAAGATTTGCCAGAAAAGAAACAACAGGGGGGAAAGCCTTAAATCAGGAGCCTTCCCCCCCCATCCGAGGGCCGCATTCCTTTCTATGCAACCTTCCGGGGGCCACATGATAGTGGTGGGCGGGGCCAGGAGTAAAAGTGGGTGAGGCAAGAAATGTTAATTTACTCGCACGCTGCTTTCTGTCTTCCAGCCAGGAAAAGAAGAAGTGATCACAGTTCAAGGGCATGTTTCAACTAGCAGAAGCCCTCAAGGAAGGGGCAAAGAGTTGTGGTTCAAGAGGATGTGTTGTCTGGGAAGAGCTTCAGGGGTCAGGTAGAGACGTCTGGAAAGCACATTAAACCCCTATACCTGAAGTGATGGCCACCAACTCATATGGCTTTAGAATAGGATTAAACAATTGAGGACAAGGTTATCAATTGGCTATTACAGTCATACCTCGGGTTGAAGTAGCTTCAAGTTAAGAATTTTCGGGTTGCGCTCTGCGGCAACCCGGAAGTAACGGAGTGTGATACTTCCGGGTTTCGCCACTCGCGCATGCGCAGATGCTCAAAATGACGTCATGCACATGCGTGGAAGCATCGAAACCTGACCCACGCAGACGCGCAGACACGTGTTGTGTTTACTTCAGGATGCGAACAGGGCTCCGGAACGGATCCAGTTCATATCCAGAGGTACACTGTAGTGTAAATAAGAAATAAAACAGATGCTGTTGATCATGTGTGAGAGAGATATACAGTCAAACCTCAGTTCCCGAACACCTCTGTTACTGTAATGCCAAAAACCTGGAAATAAATGCTCCAGTTTTTGAGCGTTTTTCAGAACCTGAACATCCGTTGCAGCTTCCGCTTGAGTGCAAGAAGCTCTTGCAACCAGTCAGAAACCAAGCCTTGGTTGTCGAACATTTCGGAAGCCAAACGATCTTCCGGATTGGATTACGTTCGACAACCGAGGTTTGATTGTATTTATATATATACCAGAATTGCCTTCTAAAAGGTTCTGCTCCCATAAGGCATATAGAGTTTAAATTTCTAAATAGCCTTAAGCATGCCCAACTCTGTTGCAAAAAACCCATGTATTTTATTGAGCAGGTATGTCAAACAACGTAGGTGCACAAAATCTAAGCTTACTGCTGAGTAAGGGTGAACGACTCTGTCAATTTTATTTTCCCCCTCACTTTTGCATTTTCCTAATTTTAAATTCAGGCCTATCTTTCCACAGAAACTTGTGATTTAAGGGTATTGTGGCCGAGTGGCCTAAGGGGCTGGCTTAAGGCTCCAGTCTCTTCTCGGCTATGGGTTCGAATCCCACCGCCGCCAGCGGGTTACTTTTCATTCTCAAATATTCCCAGATAATGTAAGTGAAAGAGATCATGGAAAACTTTCCCAAATCTTCAGAAATTTGTGTTTTTAAAAATAAAAAAAGCTTCATGAAAATTCATCAGCATTTTCTTGCAAATTTCTCCCACTCAACGAATGACATTTCCACCAATATACACATTTTTTTTCCAAGTAATCTTCTCTAATATAATGTATATCTGTCTTTTATTTTCACTACATATGGATGCATTCTTATGCTCACTTTCCTCTAGCACAATCTTTTTTGTATACAGTTGGTTGGAGAAAATTCAGAGAAATGTGATTTATTTATTCATTTATTTAGCATTGATACGGGTGGCGCTGTGGGTTAAACCACAGAGCCTAGGACTTGCCAATCAGAAGTTAGGCAGTTTGAATCCCCGCGACGGGGTGAACTCCTGTTGCTCAGTTCCTGCTCCTGCCAACCTAGTAGTTTGAAAGCACATCAAAGTGCAAGCAGATAAATAGGTACCACTCCGGCGGGAAGGTAAATGGTGTTTCCATGTGCTGCTCTGGTTCGTGGCTTAGTCATGCTGGCCACATGACCCAGAAGCTGTACGCTGGCTCCCTCGGCCAATAAAGGGAGATGAGCGCCGCAACCCCAGAGTCGGTCACGACTGGACCTAATGGTCATGAGTCCCTTTACCTTCATAAAAGGTAAAGGTAAAGGTACCCCTGCCCGTACGGGCCAGTCGTGTCCGACTCTAGGGTTGTGTGCCCATCTCACTTATGAGGCCAGGGGCCAGCACTGTCCGGAGACACTTCCAGGTCACGTGACCAGCGTGACGAAGCTGCTCTGGCGAGCCGGCACCAGCGCAGCCCACGGAACGCCGTTTACCTTCCCGCTAGAAAGCGGTACCTATTTATCTACTTGCACTTAAGGGTGCTTTCGAACTGCTAGGTGGGCAGGAGCTGGGACCGAAAGACGGGCGCTAACCCCACCACGGGGATTCGAACCGCCGACCATGCGATCGGCAAGTCCTAGGTGCTGAGGTTTTACCCACAGCGCCACCCGCGTCCCTTACCTTCATATGTAAGATAGAAACACAAAAATAAGAAAGAGACAGACATATATATACTAAATCAATTGTGTCTTGAATTGTTATGCTTTAAAACAACCCTCTGTCCCAGTTGGAACATTTAAAGCATGAAATAACTCACCTTGGGTATCTTTCTCCAACATGTACAAATCCCAGGGGGTTACAGTTTAAGATTTTGACACCTTCTTTCAAGGTTGTTTTGGCCCTGATGAATAAGTTCTTATCTTGTAGAACTAAAATAGGTTTGCTAGCCTTAATATAGCACAGAGTTTTGCCTTCCAAAACTGTTTGGGGAGCTCTGTAGCATTTTATAAAGTCCCCTTTGGACAGATTGTTCAGGAGCAAATCCAGAGATATAACAACGTGGTGAAAAGTAATCAACATAAGAAAACAACACCAAAAGCACTTGTTGATTGTTACTCTGGCCTTTTCTTTTCTGCAGCTATAGTGAGAGTCAAGCTGCCCTCTTTTATTTTATTTTTACCCCATTGTTCTGCTGCTGTTTTGAATTGAACACACACACAAAGAAGCACAATCACGTGAATCAACAACAAGTAGTGTTATGGACATCTGGAAAATCAGGTGTGTGCTCTATCTCATGAATGTCGGGGTGACCAATGTGGTGCTTGCAAGTTGTTGTGGATCGAGGGCCCGACCCCTGCTATGTGAAATAAACACACAAGGACACGTGATATAAAGTTAACGGGCAAGAAAAGGCCACAACTTTATTGATTACAGCAGTGAAAAGGTATTGGCTTAGGCATTGGATGACTATAGGAGGTGGGTTTATTCAACAGTAGGTGGAGCCTGTTGATGCTCATCCAACTATAGGCTCACCCCTGATGTCACCGAGGGTCGTGCCATGGCCTCCCACCAAGCAGGCATCGGACGTAATACACGACCGCCAGATTCCTTTAATGGAATAACCCACGGTAGATAGCATAGGCGATGGCCACACCTAGCCCTTGACACACATGAATCCAATGCCTAACCTACCCACCAATACCACAAAAGTTGTGACGATTGCTATGAGGTAGGTGAAAAAACCCAAAAGCCTAATGCCAAATGGAAAAATCCCTACCAGCCCCCCCCCCCAGACAACCGGGACGACCAACCTAAGGTCCATAGCAAGGCCAAAAAACCTAGACCCTGAGCTAAATGGGAGTGGAGGGTGGGTGACTCGCTGCGGGACGACGACGACTGAGGAGGAGGCGGAGCTGGAGCCGCAGCATTAAGCTGCTAAACACGCCCCCTGGAGACACCTGGTTGGCTGCCTCCGGTGGGCGTGGGCACCAGCCAGGTGAGGAGGGGCAGGGGCTAAGGCCCACGGCCAGGGGCGGAGCTCGGGCTCCCGCCCACAACCACTCCCCTCTCTTCCAGGGAGGAGAGTCTTTGCTAGAATCCATCTCCCATCAGTCCCAAAACACACGGCCAATCTTCAAGGATGATAGGAGCTGCAGGACTGCATGGACTACATCAGGTTATGGCATTCATTAGCATCATCTCCAACATTTACTAGTCGCTCCTATTTATATTTGATGCCAACTTGCAGGGGTCAGGTGACAACAAAAAAGAAGTTTGTAAAAACTCTCTTTAAGACTGGTACTCAGAGTTTGCTGTGAAAATTATGAATAGCCTTACAGTGGCACCTTCATTCTCAAACGCCTTGGTACTCAAACAACTTGGAACCCAAACACTACAAACCCGGAAGTAAGTTTCCAGTTTGTGAACTTTTTTTGGAAGCCGAACATGCTCCGTTTTGAGTGCTATGCTTCCAATTTGAGTGTTATGCTGAGGTCTGTCTGTTCTTGCTGTTTCATTTGCGTTTTGGTGGCTCTTCTTTGTTTTGTTTTTGTGACTGTGTGGAACCCAGTTCCGCTACTGATTGATTGTGTAACTGCAGTACATTGTTTATTGCTTTCATTTTTTGGATCAATGGTCTCATTAGATAGTGAAATTCATGTTAAATTGCTGTTTTAGGGGTTGTTTTTAAAAGTCTGGAATGGATTAA
This sequence comes from Podarcis muralis, assembly GCF_964188315.1. NCBI lineage: Eukaryota > Metazoa > Chordata > Lepidosauria > Squamata > Lacertidae > Podarcis > Podarcis muralis. The sequence goes on along the minus strand of NC_135661.1, from coordinate 70,597,084 downwards.
TCCATTTTGCATTACTTTCTATGGGAAGCATGCCTTGGTTTTGGAGCGCTTTGGTTTTGGAACGGACTTCCGGAACGGATTAAGTTTGAGAACCAAGGTACCACTGTACAGTAGTAGTAACAGTAATGATTATACCTCCTCTTTCTTCTAACAGGATCCCAGGATGTCTAACTGTTTGGGTTTTCTTTAAGCTACCTTAAAACAAAGTTAAAGCCATCAGACAAAGGAAAATACATCATATATAAGGCAACTTGCCAGTCAGAGATAGATTACGTATTAGCCTTTAAGGTGCCACAGGAAGAAAGGAACACAGGAAGCTGCCTTATACCAAATCAGATCTTTGGTCCATCTTGCTCAATATTGTCTACACTGTAGATTGACATTATATCACAAAATAATTATTGAAAATGTTAAAACAACAGCTGTGCATTCTTTACAACCACAGGTAATTCGGCACAGAGGAAAGAGAATGCTAGCTATTGGACCCCAGAAAATTATTGCAGATAAGGAGCATAGGAACCCAAGGGTAGAAGGGGACGTGGTGAGCAAACCACCCAAAGGGCCAGATATAGAAGCTTGAAAGGCTGAATTTGGCTCCCATGACTGTGATTCCACATCTGTATTCCAGTCACTTGGGGATCGGGGGGAGTGGGGGAGAAGGGGACTCTGAAATTATACACACACCCTCCTAAAAGGCAATTCTTAGAAGTGCTGCAGTTATCAGAGTGTGGAGTGCAGGACCCTGGAAGCCTAATCTTCCTTGTTTAGTCTCGGCAAATGTGCAGCCGGAAAACATTGCCATCCTGTTTTTCAGGTGGCAGCAGGCAAATAAGAATGAAGGAAAATACCGCAGCCCTCTGACAGACTGTGATTAATTTCCATTGTGCCTGACTTTCCCTCACGCTTTTCTGGAAGGGCGCTGCTCTTGCCTGAATCTCCCAGGCTTCTTTCAGTGCCCTTGAACCGAGGGAAGCTTCTGATAAGTGGCTGCTGTGGACCCTTTTGCACCCTTCAAAATGGCAGCTTCTATGCACAGGTTGTTTTTTTTAACTACAATAGGTATAGCCTGCTATGCATCCTCTAGCTGCTGAATGGCTAGTTGCCATTAACAGCCATATCAGGCACACCAACACTAGTGGGCAGAGGTGTCATCAGCCCTCACAATATTCCTTAGCAGGGGGCTCAGCCCTCCCATTATAGAGGGATAGAGGAGGGTGAACCATTGAGCTGAGCGCAGCACAACATCAATGTCATGCCCCTCCTAAGTGGGAAAGAGGAGGAACTGTGGTCATAGAAGCTGCATGGTGCTGGACAAGGCCTCCTCCCTCCTGAGGCATGCGTAAGACCGGTCATGCACATGTCACAGGCGCACGATGCATGACACCCATGTGATATCACAGGTGTGTGACGTGAAATGGTGCCCCCCCCAATCTTTGGCCCAAAGCAGCGCCTCCTGGCCTTACCCTCCACAAATTTATCTAATCATCTTTTAAGTGGTTGGCTGTCACTGCCTTTAGCAGAAGCAAGTTCCTTAGTTGAACTTTGTGATGTGTGAATAATGTCTATCTTACCTGTCCTGAATCTTCTAACATTCAGCTCCTCTGAATATGCACGAGTTCTAGTGCATATGACAGAGGAAGAAAAACTTTTCTTTATCCACCTTCTCAATGCCCCCTTATATAAATTTATATCCCATCACCTCTTCTCTAATCTAAAAAGTCCCAAATGTTGGAAGGGGAATTGCCCCATCCCTATGGTCATTCTGGTTACCCTCCTCTCAGCCTTTTTCAACTGTGCAATGACCTTTTTAAGGTGAGGCGATCAGAAGTGTACACGGTATCCCAAACACAGCCACACCATAGATTTGCATAACGGCCTTGCGATATCAGCAGTTTTATTATCAATTCCTTTCCGAATGAAAGTAGGGAAATGCCGCAGGCAAAATATTTGCATTGCACAGGAAAGCGCCAAATTCCTCACATGGCTTTGTCATTGTGTCACTGTCTGAGATCTGGCCCCTCCGTGACTCAAGCTGGTGATAGGAAGAAGGGAGGCATGGTGTTAGCTCAGCTGATTATATCAAAGCCCTTGAACCGCGGGCTGCACAGTGCAAAGAGCACCTCCAGGCAAAGGAAACAGAAGGGCATTTTGTTATTCTCCTTTGAAGGAACTGTTCCTATGCAGTCAAGTAAATACTGCACCCCCCCTTCCTAGATCTCACATTTGAAGTGGGAGTGCAAGAGATCTTTGGGATTTTCCCATGTGATATTCAGACTGCTCTTTCCATTTCCACCATCCTCCCTCGTGTCGGCATATCAGGACAGATCATAGAAGGGGGCGAGGTGACCTGTTCCAGATTTCTGTCCATTTCCCATGCTGGAAAGTCATGTTAGTTCATTGCTACAAAAACAATGAAGACTCTCGTGGCACCTTTAAGACTGGCCGATTTATGATGACATAAGCTTTTGTTTGATGCTTTTGAATTATGGTGCTGGAGGAGACTCTTGAGAGTCCCATGGACTGCAAGAAGATCAAACCTCTCCATTCTTAAGGAAATCAGCCCTGAGTGCTCACTGGAAGGACAGATCCTGAAGCTGAGGCTCCAGTACTTTGGCCACCTCATGAGAAGAGAAGACTCCCTGGAAAATACCCTGATGTTGGGAAAGATGGAGGACACAAGGAGAAGGGGACGACAGAGTACGAGATGGTTGGATAGTGTTTTCGAAGCTACCAGCATGAGTTTGACCAAACTGCGGGAGGCAGTGGAAGACAGGAGTGCCTGGCGTGCTCTGGTCCATGGGGTCACGAAGAGTCGGACACGACTAAATGACTAAACAACAACAAATGACTAAACAACAACAAATGACTAAACAACAAATGACTAAACAACAAATGACTAAACAACAACAGCAGTCCGCTTCTCCCTCCTCCTTCCTCTCTCTCACTCTTTCTCCATTCAGGGGAAAGGTTTGTTGCAGTGAAAGAATCAGACGGGACATGGTGTACAAATATGACATTTTTAAGAAGAAAAACAGCAACAAATGACTTGTGAAAGGCGTAGTTGCAAACTGAGGAGGTTAAATTGCTGCTGCTGGTGGTGTTTAAAAACTCAAAAGGGATTAAATGGTTTTGCTGGTTGTTGTGCTAAAATAATATTACACACACACACACATTCTTTCTGGGGGATGCATTGGCTATTAAAAGAGGGATAGTACCTCTGGTGGGGAACATGCCATGCCCCTTCTGGGGTAGTTTGCCAACCTTTCAATGGATTACTGTATTTTAATATTTTGTTGGGAACCACCCAGAGTGGCTGGGAAGCCCAGCCAGATAGGCAGGGTATAAATAATTTATTTTTATTATTATTATTTCCACCCTGCAATTAGATCAGGCATAGGCAAACTCAGCCATCCTGAATGCTTTGGGACTACAACTCCCATCACCCCTAGTTGACAGTACCAGTGGTCAGGGATGATGGGAATTGTAGTCCCAAAACAGCTGGAGGGCCAAGTTTGCCTACGCCTGAACTAGATGTCACCTGTGGCTCTTAGAAGCTGTCAGCATTGGGCAGCAGCCACACCTCAGGAAACAGCTTTGGCTGGCAGACTAAGGCAGTTGAGGGTAACCAGTGGGTCTCAAACCCTCAGTGAGTTAGCAACTTCCCCTGCGTGCATAGACAGGCTCCAGAGGATTGAGTGGATCACAAATTCAGAGTGGAGTCCCTGAAGTGGTTAGATGGCACCTTGTACGCCTATTCCTGGTGATTCCTACAGCCAAGTGGTGCCAAATGTATTATTCTGTTTTGCTTTGGACCACACCAGTAATAGAAGATAGACACATTCACATTAATATACATGACTAAATGAACATTGTCCTTCTGCAACTCTGCCATGAATACATTTTTACAGCTCCCAAGACAGCCCGATACAAGTTCACATTACTGTCAGTCATGCATTGTTCAATATTTGAATAACTAAGCAATCCACTCAATGAAAGACAAATTACCCATCAATTCAAATCGTGCTCGGTTAACCAGGCCAAAATGAAAGCAGATATGTACCCAACCTACTAGGAACGCATTCCAAACAAATTCTATATATGCTGCACACACAAAGTAACAGTAGATGTTCTGTTCCAGTTATGAACTAACCCATTCCATTACTGGATATGCTAACAGAGAAACTAAACCAAAGTCCAAAGTTTATATACACCTTCACCCTGGAATCACCGGGGACACGCCTCCCCTTGGAGCATGCTGTTTGCATCCTCTGCCCACGTGCTAAGACCTGGAGACAGGTGGAGGTGTTGCTGCAGGAACAATTAGATCAGCCCTGGTGTAGAGGCTAATAGGAAAAAGCCAGAGGTTTGCCAGGCAGATCAAAGGGAACTCCACTGCAAGATGCCAATAGGAACAAAGCACAGTCACAGAATGGAAAGGTGGGTATGACACTAAGAAGGAATAGAAGAAAACGGGTGGGGCATTAAGTAAAGTACCGTATTTTTTGCTCTATAAGACTCACTTTCTCCCTCCTAAAAAGTAAGGGGAAATGTGTGTGCGTCTTATGGAGCGAATGCAGGCTGCACAGCTATCCCAGAAACCACTGGGTATCCCTTTCACTGCGCAGCGATCCCTCTTGCTGTTCTGGCTTCTGAGATTCAGAATATTTTTTTCTTGTTTTCCTCCTCCAAAAACTAGGTACGTCTTGTGGTCTGGTGTGTCTTATAGAGTGAAAAATACGGTAAGTGCCTACTGCTAAGTCAGGCAGTTGCTCCTCCTTCCTACCCTGTACTCATCAGATAACATCATTTCTAAGGAAGTTGACTTTAGCCCTTTCGATGCATTAAAGCGCAGTTATCTAATCTTCAGCAGTGGATATACTGGTTGGCATGGAGGCATAGCTGTCAACTTTTCTTGCGAGGAATCCTATTCGGAATAAGGGAATTTCCCTTTAAAAAAAGGGAAACGTTGACAGCTATGCATGGAGGCTAGATGGAAATGAGAACTACCAAAAGTGAAAGCCACTTGCCTGGGACTGTGGGAAGAAAACAACAACTGCAATGGACAGTTGTTGTTTTCGTCCTACCATCCCAGGCATGTGGCTTTCACTTTTGGTGGTTCTCATTTCCATCTGGCCTCCGTGCCGACCAAGTGGATTCCTTCATCCTCTGTCTGGAGCTTTGTTGCTAAACAGAAGATCTGGGATAGGTTGGATGATAACAAAGTACGCCACCTTGCTGCGTTGCTACAACAGCTTCAATGCTACACTCAAAGCTGTAATCCATAGCAAACACTGATGATACATGTTTAAAGCCACTAGCTTCACCGTCAAAACCTATCTTCACAGTCATAAGGTTTAGAACAGGGGTCAGCAAACTTTTAAAGCAGGGGGCCAGTCCACTGCCCCTCAGACCTTGTGGGGGGGCAGACTATATTTTTTTGGGGGGGTATGCAAGAGCACCATAAGCCCCGCTGGCTGTTTACCTGTGTTTTGCAAGTGGCAGGGGCTGGCGGTGGCAGCACAAGGAGCGGCACACAGAAGGGCTCCGGAGAGGGGCTGCTTAAAATGGCGGTTGCTCGAGCGCTGCTGCTGCACCAACAAAGCCAAGCCCCCTCCCTCCTCTAGGCAGGGCAGGGAGAAGCCAGGAGGAGGGAGGGAGGAGGTGCCGCCACCGCTGTGTAAGGGAGAGGGAAAGAACATGCGCGCTGGTGATCCATGCGGCGATTCCCGGACCGTCCGTGGGCTGGATCCAGAAGGCAATGGGGCCTGATCCAGCCCCTGGACCTTAGTTTGCCAACCCATAGTTTAGAATCAGCCCCCCTTTGTCTCTTCCTTTTTCTAAAAATAAAAATAAAAGCTGAGGTTCTCACAACTCTGATTTTTTCTTAATTCAGTGCCCAATCCCATATGTTTTCTATACTTGGAAACAACATATATTTGGATAGAATCAACAAATACTCCACGGCCCTGGGATTCACACTGCATGAACAGCCTCCAGCATTTCTTTGGCAGCATTCCCCTGAAGTAGTAGCTAGACTTGTTAGCAAATGAGTTCTGATAACATCAATACCAGTGTCACGTGGCCCTCAGCCCAAAATGTTGCATCCATTTCAGCAGCAGCACTTTGCCCAGACTTGCATTCTCTGCTACAGAAACCAAAGCAACCAATTCACAATGCAAAAATGTTGCAAGTGACCAGCTTCCAGAAAGGTGGGGGGGGGTAGGCATATTTCTTACATGTTAGGCAATTTCTTGCCTGAATAAGAAACTATAATTCAGGAATGGGAAACCTGTGACCCTCCAGAAATGGTTTGACTCCGACTCCCATCAATCCCAGCCAACATGGTCTATGGTCAAGGATGATGGGAGTTGTAGTCCATCTGGAGGGCATCAGCTTCCTCATCCCTGCTATAACCTGTTGATCTTAAAGTTTCCTATTTGCCAGAAGCAGCTCAAATCTTTGTGTGGCTCTCCTTGTGGTCAACAACTGAACCAGAAGGCAGAGAGCGATAGTGCTCAGATTTTGCTTGCAGGTTCCCCATAGGAATCTGGTTGGCCACTGTGAGAACAGGATGCTGGACTAGATGGGCCATTGGCCTGATGCATCAGACTCTTCTTATGTTCACAAGACTTTCCCCAAAGAATGTTGGGAATGGCCGTATTTTAAGGGGACTGAGGATTGTCTCTCTGTGATGGGGAAGCTACAGTTCCTAGGCTCCTTTGGGTGAAGTAGTGTACCTTATTTGGAAGACCTTTAAATGTATAGTTGCAGGGACGTGGGTGGCGCTGTGGTGTAAACCACTGAGCCTTGGGCTTGCCGGTTGGAAGGTCGGCGGTTTGAATCCCTGCGACGGGTGAGCTGCCATTGTTTGGTCCCAGCTCCTGCCAACCTAGCAGTTCGAAAGCACATCAAAGTGCAAATAGATAAATAGGTACCACTCCAACAGGAAGGTAAATGGCATTTCCATGCGCTGCTCTGGTTTCACCGGCTTAGTCATGCTGGCCACATGACCCAGAAAAACGGTCTGCGGACAAACATCAGCTCCCTCTGTCAGTAAAGCAAGATGAGTGCTGCAACCCCAGAGTCGTTCACGACTAGACTTAACTGTTGGGGTCCTTTCCCTTTTCAATGTATAGTGTAGCTCTGCCCTTGTGGCTAAGGAGGAAGAAGCAGGCAAGCAGTGCCACCCCACCTCCAGACTGAATGTAGGTAAGAAGGCTGGCAGGTAAAGGCTGGCCAAAGGCAGACTGAGGTGGGTGGGGCTGTGCCCCATTTGTTCTAGTCAAGGGCGAGGCAGAAATGCCCAAGGCAGCACCCCTATAGGTATCCTGTCTGCCCCTCCGCCAGCAGCAGAGAAGCTGGACCAACATCAGAGACGACTTTGGGCAAGATTGCATCCCTTTTGGATGAGATCTCACCCCAGATTGGTGTGATCTTGCCTGAGATTGGTGCTAACGGCAGCACCACTGTCCCAGTGGCAGATGTGGCAGGGTGCGCAGTGGCAAAGTGGCTGGTGGAGGCAGCGGTGGCCAGGCAGCCCTTCTCTCAAGTGGTGAAATGGGATGGCCCTAGTGCTAGATGGTAAAGTTCCAAACCTAAAGGTCAGGCAGCAGCTCCATCAAACACAAAAGCATGATCTCTTGTATTTATTTTTCCCCAAACTGCATGGGGGCAACTTTTCCTCACTGAAGTACTTATTCACACTTTGCTTCGCCAGTCTAGTATTTCCACCCCGAGCGATTCATTCTCTGCTTAAAAGTCACTGCAATAAATCACCGTAGGCAGGAGCCAAAATCCTTCCACTGAACTGATTTCAACAATGCCCAGCGGCACACAAATAATACCGACCAGGCATCTAAGTTGAGAAATGGGAGTTCATGGTACGCTTCTCTGGAAAGGAAAAGCTAAGGAGAGAAAACAAGCGAAGTAGCCAAGAAAGTTGCCCAAGGACCTTTCTCTGCCTCCCAGCCCTCATTATTTGCTGTGGCATTTCCCAAGAGAAGTATTCTCCATTCTTGTGCCAGGATTGCAGTCTTCCCTGTGAAAGGTTGTGCCACCCACAGAGTGTTGGGCTCTGGATGGAGATCTTTCATGTGCTGCATCTTCAGGAGGACTGGGACTGCTGGAGGCCTCCAGGGCATCTGGGCTGTGATTCCATATGCAAACTTACAATTCGAGATCTGGGTCCCAAAATTAGATTGAAAACAAAAGAATGACATCAAAGCAAGTTGGCCCAGTCCTTCTCTGTAGACGTTCCCTTTGCATATACCCTTCCAATCCCTGAACACTATGGAGGGACTGGGATGGACCTCTCTGAAGGTGTCTAAGAAGATGTCTTCAACTTTACATATTAACAGCATCTCTCAGTTTTAGGTGACAACAGCATAAAATACTTATCTGTCGCATTCAGTACACCACAAAAAATCCCACAATGTTTAAGAAACCTGCTATACCATATGTCAGTGGAGGCCTCCAGCCACCCACCCATTGCTCCTACATTATGACATTCTCTGGGGCGCCCTGGGAAAATAAACTTGCAGCTACCATGAGATTATTAAAAATAATAATAATAAAATTTGTATAGTGTCCTTCATCTATAGATCTCAAGGTGGTTCACGACATTTGCCCCTATACTTGCACAGAAAATACTATATTTAACTGAATTGATCTTTGCAATGCATCCCTAATTATCATTATTGTATAATTATAAGATTTTTAGATGATTGTATAGCCTTAGAAGAGGGCATGGCTCTGAAGGTGCATGGCTGTGACTATCACAAAGGGAACCCGTACTTCTGAATTTGCCACTGCATGAATCCAACAACATCTGGAGGGTCCTCCGTTAAAGACTCCAAGGGAAGCCCCTAGACTTTGCTTCTAGCAAAGGACCTAGAAAGGATTTCTGCTCCTGCTGTGTTGGAATGTCCAAAGAGAACAGGGCAACCATTGAGGCATGCCTGGGTGGACCTTGGCCGTCAATGGTGCCACGTAGCTTTTGTTTTTCCTGAGAATTTCTGCTTATGCGTTGGACTCAAAATAGCTTCAAATACATGTGTTGCTTAATACTATACCATAATAGTGAACAGCAGGAACCAGCTAAGTTTTTAACGAAAGTTGTTTTGGGCCCAAAACACAAGTCAGATTGGACAGACTACAGAGCAACTCACAAAAGATCAGTTGCCGATCCGGAATGGATCCTGTGTCCTGTGCACACCCCTAACTGTTACAATTCATACTACACAACACAGAAACAGGTTTATTCCTGGCTCCACAAGAACTGGTAGCTGGAGAGCTAAGATTGCTATCAGCATTCTGGTGCTCAGTTCATGGTGCCAGCAAACATGATGAACTGAGCCAGCGATTACAAAACTTTTGTGGCATCGCTAATGAAAGCTGAATGTGGCAAACCTTGGTCTTATCTAGCAAGGCAGTTCTTCAGGACTTACGCTCACTTTTACAGATGTGAGGCTCGTTGATAAAAGAATCCCATCAGAAGACATGACATTGGTGGGTTCTTTTTTTGATCAATTGCTTCTTGGTTACTGGGGTTGAGAACATTCTGATGAATAGTTAACGTTCTGAATGAGGAAATGTTTCTAATTGCAGAATCAGCCACACTCTGTGTTACCCTGCTTGACCAGGAGCGGAGAGAGTGGAAGAAGCTGCTTCATCTGCTCATGGATTAATTAATTTTGTACAGGTTACCAGATTGTGGGTTAGGAGTCTAGTTCTAGCTCACATTCTAGGCCTGCAAGTGATTTTAGGCTCAGAGTTGGTTCATGGGGGCAGGGAAGCTTTTGGGAGCTGGGCCAGGGTGTGTGTGCTGGATTTTAGGATTTATTGCAAAGGGTGGTATCCAGTTAACTTATTCCATCAGCACAGGGATTTATGCTAGCATGAGTGAACTGCCCCTCTTTCCTGTGCATGCTCCAGAGAGTTGAGGGGAAACCTACAACAGATTTTTGGGGGTGCAATGAGAGAGAAGAGAAGGGAGTTCTGTTGCACAAGAATAACTCCTGGTGCTGATGGAATGAGCCCAAGGGTAATTGCACCTGGAATATCACAGGTCACCCTTCCATTAAATATATATCAAGAGCCTGGTAAATGCCATGGATTGTGGATTCCTCTGAAAAAGTCCCATGGGTTCCTGGATCCACTTTTTCACAGTGCTTGATCTTTTGTGCCAGCTCTGTGCCCTGTTTAATTTGTAACCAGCCCTCATTAGTGTTCCCCCTGTTCCAGTTCCACTCAGCTAGGAGAAAAACAATACTTGCAACTCCCCAGTTGCAAATAACAGGGAAGTTATCTTGTGTGAGTGTGTTTTGCATTGAAAATGAAACTGCTTCTCGTGTGTGTGTGTGTGTGTGTGTGTGTGTGTGTGTGTGTTTGTATTTGTTTGTGTGTGTGTGTGTTTGTTTATATGCTAACTTGGCAAAAGGACCTTTCCCACTTTGCAAACAAAGCCTGCAAATGCAAACCCAAGCACCCCTGATACAGATACATAGGAATAGATATCATATATAGAACAGATGTCATAAACACTAACTGATAAGGACCTCCCTAAACTCTTATCTTATATAATTCCCTTAGGCGAGATAAGGGTTTAAGATGGACCTTATCTGTGTGTATTTAGGAAATCTGTGTGTACAGTGTGTGTATGTGTTGTTGGCATCCGTCTGTCTCAAGTATACACACCAGGCAGGGGTGCCAATTTAAATAAAATATTGGGGGCACCCGCACCTCGCTTTCCCCCTGAAAAAACCACAGTGTGCTTTTGGGTACCACATGGGATTGAAACCCCAAAAAAGCACTTGGGGGTGCAAGAGCATGCAAGATTGTGGCACCCAAAATGGCCACTGAGTTATCATGCAAAAAAATGGGATGTCCTGGTTTTTATTTGCGGGGGGTGGGGGGAGGGGAATTGGAAGTTATGCAGGTGGAGACAGAGCAACCCATGGACTGATATGAGGAATGGTTCAAGGAAATGCTGTTCATTCCTCATAGCTATTCCAGGAATTTATCCCCATAGAGCTGGGAACAATATTATGCATCAAGCTCAGAAGCAGAGCACCTGCTTTGCATGAAGAAGGTCCCAGGTAAGTCTGGAAGAGACTCCTGCCTGAAACCCCACACAGCTGCTCCAGTCAGTGTCGCTCGACGGACTGAGCTAGATGGACCAATGTTCTGACTTGGTATAAGGCAGCTTTCGGCATTCCTGTCCCGATTTGGATGCTCTGCTGCACATCCATGGCATGGTATGAGCTTATCTTTTGAATCGAGAACCCAATGCCAGGCCAACAGGTGTCATTCCACTGCCTGTAGGGAAAGAAGTAGTCAGAATCAGCTCACAGCCAAGCTGCCAAAGCAACAACAACAACATCTCCGCGGTGGTCTCCGGGCAAACTGGCACACTTTCAAAGGTGACACAAAAGAAAAGCAGCCATGGCTGAAAGCACTGGGCTGGGCGATGGTGTGTTTCAACTTGTCTGGCCTCTCTTGCTCTCAGCCACCCCTAATCCTGGAATGGCAGATCAGTCACGGTCTCTCAATAGGCAATGTGTTAGGCTTCTCACATCACCAGATAAGGAGAGCCTTATAAACATCCCTTTTTTTCGTTTGTGGACAACACATCACTGGGAATTTAGAAAACCTGCTTTATACCAGGTGGTGCTATTTGCCCATCTAACCCAATATTGTCTCTTCCAGGAATTGGGAAGTTATGTCCCTCTAGATCAGCCTTTCTCAACCTGTGGGTCCCCAGATGCTGTTGAACTACAACTCCCATCACCCCTAGCTAGCAAGGCCAGAGCTCAGGGATGATGGGAGTTGTAGCCCAACAACATCTGGGGACCCACAGGTTGAGAACCACTGCTCTAGATGTTGTTGGCTTCCAACTCCTATCATCCCCAGCCAGCATGGCCAATGGGCAAGGATGATGGGAGTTGGAGTCCAACAACGAATGGAGGATCACAGCAACCCCAACCCTGGTCTTCTCTGACTTAACAGTGGCTCTCCCTAATCCCAGGCACAGGTCTTCCCTATTACCTGCCACCTAACTCTTTTAACTGCAGGTGACAAAGTTTGAAAAGCTTCAGACCATGCACTGTAACACCAAGATGCAGTGTCTCCCCAAGTGAATGAAGCCGGAGAAGATTGACATCTGCAGTCATCTCACTGGCAGTCTTGTCTACCACACTGTGTCATCATGAATCCAGCAGGAGTCTGGACATGGAGTTGGAGGCTGCAGGAGCACCAAATGGGGAGTGCTCAGAACTGAAGATAGGGAGACCATTATGTCTCAGCCTGTTGGCCAGGAGGCTGCAGAGGAACTTCCAAAACCACCAAGCCCTGTAGGGGCAGGCACCTCCCCCATAGTCTGTAAAAAAAAACAGGTGCTTCCCATCACACACCACCAGTCCTGCAGCACAGGAAGAACACTGGGGTGGGGGGGGTCTATGGAATGGAAGAATGGAGAAAGAGTGGCCATATTTAGGCTAGAAGGTTGACTCTTTAAAACTATGATGTTCTCTACAAGGGGATGGAGCCTGGAGGAGGTAGTCTGGAGACAGAGACTTAAAGGGCCTCCGTCTGCTCCCACTTGTCAGAGCAAGTTGCTTACTTGGAGCTGTCCATGGTGTGATAGCCCTTGACCTGCCTTGTTGACGAATGTTGGATGATTCATGAGAGACAGAGAACGAGGAACAGAATTAGATAGATTCACCCATCGCAAATTAAAAGTAAAGATTTCCTTTTTAAAAAAGCAATCCCACCTAGTTCAAGCTCTGAAGGAAAAGCTTGACATACAGACTTCTAATTCCATTGTCCCCCCAGAGGGCTTGGCAGGAAAAACACTCCCCAGTTGGGTTTCAGCAGCATTACCTGGAAGGATTGTTAGCTAATTAGTATGGCATGTGTGCTGCTGAACTGATGGAATGTTTTGGAGGCCTTGTTACTCATCCAAGCAACCAAGCACGGAAAGGATGAAAGAACCACCTTTCAGACTCTATGCCCTCCATTGCTTCCAATAGTTTCTTTTGTTTTGCTGTTTCGTTGCTATACATAACACTTCACTGTCTGGGGAAAACACACACATAATTTTTTTTCCTGATTATGCTTTGTACCATGAGGTAATGCACAATGTACGGATTGCCAAGGTATGAGGTATAATCAGTCTCTTAAGCTTAAGCCAAGAAATAGTATTCTCTATGAAACTGAATATCAATATACGTATCAAGGCTTTGAGATTAGACCACTGAAGAAGCCCAGAAAACTACCTTGGGAGTGTGCTACCTGCAAGCTCCAGTAAAAGGGCCCCATTGGGGGTGAACAGCGGCCTCTTGATTACTTGGACTGCCAGGGCGAAACAGGTGCAAAATGCCGGCACCCTGTCTACAACTTCATTAACATCCACCTACAACTTCACTAGCATCTCTTTGGTATTGTGAACAACTTCAAACTTATCTTTTGTTGGTATCTTCATGAACTTACCTGAAAAGATAAAGACTGAGCTAAGCACTTGAAAAATCCATTGAAATCAGACATTATAAGTTCATCTTAGGTTGGGTAGTTCGTAAGTCTTTATGGCTTTGCATAAGTTTTTGTATTTTTCTCAGAAGATTGATAAAGAATGCATAATTATTTTGGTAATTATTGTGTGTATATTAGCCGCCAACATGTTGCATGAGTCGTACTACTAAGGTATGATAGATAGCAGTTCTCAGATTTTTCAACCTTCGGTAAACACTCTTTCTGCCCAATGAGCCCCCTGAGCATCTTCCATAGGATCAGACCTGGCATCAAGGGGCATCCTTGGGTAGCTACTTGGAAGATACCTGGTGCTGTTCCAAAACCTGACCTCCAATTTTTTGAAGAGTTTCTTCCCCTGCAAATGGGAACGCAGGTTAAATTTGATTCATTTTGCATTTAAATGTAAGCTGAACCAATTTCTGCTTTCCAAAACAATACAGGAAGCAAAACAAAGCCGTCTCCGAAAATTTGCATTCCTCCTAATTTTGAAATGCATTTCTCCAGTCCAGTAATGTGTAGAACAAAGATGCATATACTGTGCCAAAGCGTGCAAAAAACACCAGCATATATTTTAGTCAAAATAACATGTAAATGCATTCTGTTGGGGAAAGTGCTTTGCAAAAATGTCTATCTTGGTAGTGGCAGAGAAAGTGACAGAGCGCAATGGGCAGGTTAGAAGAGCCAAAATGCAGAAATCTTTCTCAATTACCTGGTACACCTTCATTGTTTATATGAGTAAACAATATGTTAAATGATTTCCTCCAATTTCACAAAGGCCCTTGTGGTCAGACATATTTCCTAAGCATTTCTGGCCACTGGTTTGAAAACAACATAGCCCGTGCCTGCTTTATTTCACCTTACATTGTGTGTTCTGCCTCAGTTGTGGGAGTTTACAATATTGGATGTCCTATCTGTACCAAGTATTGGGGGAAAGAAACTAAGATAGCAATTGGAAAAATGAGATTCGTCCATCATTACTTGCAAAACAGGCTTCTATTTTTTCTGCCTCTTTTACAGGGTGCTGTTGGGTTCCTTTTACATTTCTGCAGGTGTGGGATGAAACTTACCTTATCGTTGCAAGGTGGTCATGGGTAGCACACATGTTTTTCTTTCCATTAAACATTTAACCAGTGCTTTGCTGCCTTTGTTTTGTGATGTAAAGAAGCTACATGAAAGTGTTACCACCTGACAACTTCCCCTGAGTTTTAATTAAAGAATGGGAAGGCAGGAGGCAAGGGCCTGATGTTGATGTGCTTGTTTGTTTGTTTTTTGGGTAAATCCTTCTTTTCACCTTGTGGGGGCAGGGACATTTCTCTGTCGATTCCTACAAAATTAAAAAGACTTCACTTTAAAAATAACCAATGACATATGTCAAGCACAAAGCAGGCAGCTTCCGCATCTTCCCATACTTACTGGAAAAAATGCAGTGGAGAACAGGATGGAATTTCCAAGAGAAATTTGCCTAGTCATTCATAAGCCACAAACTGAGTCACTAGGTGAAAAAGACTCCTGCACCTTTAAGGGTTCGGTGGAAGATGGAATTTCGGTAGGTGCAGCTTGCATGATTAGTTCACCTGTTGAAATTCCCTCTTCTACACAGGGATGCAGAAGCTTGCCCTCACCTGCATCTCTACGCCTTCACCCAGGGGTAAGGTAAAAGATAGGTAAAGGACCCCTGGAGGGTTAAGTCCAGTCAAAGGTGACTGTGGGATTGCTCCTCTCGCTTTCAGGCCGAGGGAGCCGGCATTTGTCCACAGACAGCTTTCTGGGTCATGTGGCCAGAATGACTAAACCATAGTGGCCACTCATATACCTGTGGGCAACCTTCAAGCAGGACTTGAGGACAAGAGCACTCTGCCCTCCTGTTGTATTTGAAAGCATTGCTCGCTTCTGACCATGGAGGCATGGTGGCTTGTAGCCATTGATATTCTTCTCCTGCATGAATTTGTCCAGTCCACTTTTAAAGCCATCCAAGTTGGTGACCATCACTGCTTCCTATTCCCATGGCAAGTTCCATCATTTAACTATGCACTGCATGAAGAAGCACTTTCTTTTATCAGTCCCAAATCTCCCAGCTTTCAGGATGTTCACAAGCTGTAGTGGTATGAGAGAGAAACCTTTCTCTTGCCACTTCCTCCATGCCACGCATCATTTCATAAACTTCTGAATTGCTTTTTCTCTAAACTAATAAATCAATCAATCTCAAATTCAGTAGCTGTTCCTCGTAGGGGAGCTGCTCCATCCTCTTGACCACTCTGCTTACCCTTCTCTGAACCTTTCTGAACTCTTCAATGCCCATTATGAGGTGAGGCAGCCAGAACGGTGCACAGTATTCCATATGCGGTCACACCATAGATTTGCAAGGCGACATTCTGATTTGGGCAGTTTTCAGTTCCTTTCCTAAAGATTCCTTGCATAGATTTTGCCTTCATCACAGCTGCTGTGTGCTGGGTCAGCATCTTCATGGAGCTATCCACTGTGACTCCAAAGTCTTGTTCCCAATCCACCACTGCCAGTTCAGACGCCATGAGCATACAAGTGAGATCTATATCTATATATCAACTATATCTATCTAATTTGCCCTCCCATGCATTTGTCATTTAACCTTCCTAGTGGCAAACGTTGCCCAAAAACATCTGGAGGACCCCCCCCCCAAAAAAGCAACCCTCTTCTAAAACAGAGCATGACTGCTATTGTGTGGTTTTAAAAAACGGTAATATAAAGTATATGCCATACTTTTCCGTCTATAATATGCCCCCATGTATAAGATGCCCCCTATTTTGGGTGACTCAAATTTAAGAAAATGGGGAGAGATGGCACGGAGCTGTGGAGCTTTTTTGTGGAGGATTGCGCAGAGTGGCTGAGCTTTTTTGTGTTGTGGGGGGCGATTACTCAGGCTTGTTGAGCTTTTTTTAGGGGGGATTGCCGAAAATCGCTCCCCCACACGCATCGCAAAACCCGCCTCCTGCCTGTCCCATCGCCGGCAGACAATCACCTGCCCAACTGTCGGAGCGTCAGCTAATCAACACCACCCATTGACGCAGCAACCAATAACACGCACAATAGCCGCTGACAGCCTCGGCAGCAACCAATCAAACGTCCACCCTATGCACTACCCATGTATAAGACGGCCCCCACTTTTAGCATGATTTTTAAAGAAAAAAACAGTCTTATACATGGAAAAGTATGTATAGGTCTCGCTGCAAAAGGCTTTCCATAAGCATCCACCCCATTCACTCCCATTTGCTACTCTTGGTATTCGCTTGATGCATGAGAATGGCACCAGTTCATTTTGGCTGCTCATTTGTTCCAAAACGAGTGTGCACCCCATCAAACAAAGTTCAGGATGCCAGGGCAGGTGGGGCGTGTGCATGACTGACGCATGCCCTTGGCATTCTAAGCCGACAGCGTTCTCATCATCTCTTTGCATGGGCAAGGTGCTTTATGAGACTCGTTATTACCGAGGCAAATATTACTTTTGGATATTGACTCACTTGATGAGTTGATCAGCGCTTTATTGTAGCCTCCGGTTAGTGCAATCTTTATGACATCCAGGAGAACTTAACCATTAACAGGCTAATAGGAAGAAGCGCCACAGCAGCTGATGGAGTTTCTGAAGGTCAGAGATAATTCTCTAAATTGCTCGACTTCCCTCCCATCCCCTCCAAACACACCTGTGAACTGGGCTGCAGCGAGATTGTTGGGTTTTAATAATGAACTTTGAGAGATAACTATGGGAGAGGATGGCATTTTAATCGCCATGATGCAATGCAATCCATCAACTTCTCCTGCCACACAAAAGGGAAAAGCACTATTATGGTGAGTTACTGCAGCAGTTAATACACACTGCAGGCTCTGTGTTCTTTTGAACGGTTGCTATAACTCACAGGGAGACTATCAAGAAGATCAGGCCCATCTTCTTTGAGGGCCATTTTTGGGGTCATTTAATGCGAAGTCCAGGGCAGTAGCCAGAAATCTTCTGGTGAGGAGGTAAGAAATCATTGCAGAACAGCCAGAACAAACTAGCCATGATGCCAAGCTTTACTTCCACTGGTGGAGACCATATGCCTCTGAATTCCAGTGGCTGAGGCTCACAAGCTGGGAGAGTGCTGTAACACTGAGGTCCTGTTTGGAAGCTTCCTAAGGACACGTGGTTGGCGACTGAGAATGGGATGCTTAGATAGGTGGGACTTTGGTCTGATGTTAAAAATGCAAATAAGAAAGATATTGGAGTTATTGCATGGCAGGAGAAGGTCGCAAAGATTTCATGAGCCTCTAATAACAAAGATGCATAGAGGAGTACTTCCAAGCTGCATACCTGCTCTTTTAAAGGCAGCAAAATCCCATCCAGAACCAGAAGGTGGCCTATCTTAAGGAAACAGGAACCACCAACCCACAAAGCCTCTGTCTTCCCATGGTTCAGTCACAAACTTACAAGTTTTTAATGTTATTGACCGACCTGTGTGTCCACTAACAGGGCAGTTCTATCTATCAGCTATCTATCTATCTATCATCTATCTATCTATCTATCTATCTATCTATCTATCTATCTAATCTATCTAATCTATCTCTATCTATCTATTTATCTATCTATCTATCTATCTATCTAATCTATCTCTATCTATCTATCTATCTATCTAATCTATCTAATCTATCTCTATCTATCTCTATCTATCTATCATCTATCTATCATCTATCTATCATCTATCTATCTATCTATCTATCTATCTATCATCTATCTATCTATCTATCTATCATCTATATCTATCTATATCTATCTATCATCTATCTATATGCCTTCTCAGGAGGGAAATCCCAGTGAGTTCAGTATGGCTTATTCTTTGGTAGGTGGTTATAGCATTGTAACCTAAAGTTTGTATCATGGGCTGTTTGGGTGGGACTGAGAGGCCAAACACCAGTTTCTGGCACCAGTTCCTACAGCACAGCTGGGGGTTTCATTACAGCATTAAGGCCAGAGCCCAAACTGGTCTTGTGAGATGCTGCAGAAGCAAAAGCCATCTGGGTTTCTTAACAATTATCGATTCAGAGGTACTTCTGTGGGAGACACAAACATAGGAAGCTGCTGTGTACCAAGTCAGGTCAATGGTCCGTCTAGCTCAGCATGGTCTACACTGATTGGCAGTGGCTCTCCAGGGTTTGGGGCAGGAATCTCTCCCAACGCTACCTGGAGATTCCAGGAATTGAACCTGGAACCTTCTGCATGCAAGGCAGATGATATACCACTGAGCTATGGCCCTCCCACATCACTATTTCCACCTATACCATCCCCATCCCATACTGTAAGGCGGGGGGACAGCCAGGCTCCCAGCATCTGAAGACACCTTGTAGAATTTGGTCAGCACCTGGATGGGCGACTCCTGGGGAACCACATGTCCGTCACCTTGGGTTCCATGTTGGAAGAAGGGCAGGATAAAAATGCAATTAAATGAACAAACAATCTGCTTTTTTTCTTTCCATTTATTACAACTTAAAGTTGGTATTTTACAGGGCTTTTTATATTAAAAAAGTTAAAAAAATAAATATATGTACATTTATGTCCAAACATTGGGATGCTACATATTGAGTTTGCATAGACAGAGATGTGTTATGGACACAGAACTTTCCACCTGTCACTTAAATTGCATCGATCTACCACTGCACAGGAAAAGGCTTGACATTGTCCTTTGTGCGCACCATTCCCACTTCCCAAGACAGCAGCAGATCCTTTGAGGCCAAACAAAATCTTCTCGAGTGCAAATACAAAATGGATCTCTTCTTATTTTAGATGCCGTCGCATTGTGATCTAAAGATTCACATGTGACGTATGCATCAGACTGGCTTCCCAAACCCCTCTTCACCGTCAGATCTGAAGCATATTTTAAGAACAGTATTTTGCTCATGCTCGGGTTACAACACAGACATCCCAGCATCAACAGACAGACTTTAAACTATAACAATAATATGTTAAGCCTACAGCATCCAGAAGGCAAACCCCAATATGCATTTATCTGGAGCACTGATGCATTTGCATTAATTCAATGTGGGCTTTGTTTGTTTGTTCTCCATGCTTTGTATAACAGAAGCTACAGTGCATGAGCATAGTAAATAAAGTGCCTGGTGCTATAGGCGTAGAGGGGATTCTACTAGCCAGGGGCTGAATTGTCTTGTTCCCATAGGATCAAGGAAATGCAATGATGATATTTGACTTTAAGCCATTTGGCAGGGGACCTGCATCATTCCAAAAGATACTGTCTACTGGATGTCTTTATCCTCACCACCAATTGCCTGAATATATATATCTATAGTGATCTGTTCATTGATAAATCTGTGACCAATCCTGGTCCATTAGACAAACTAAGAGAAGAACTATGCATTTATCTGATTGTTTTGTGGGCCAGGAGATTATGGGATAGTTTTAAGACTGAGTCATTTTCTTATTATATGTACAGGGTTACATTTTTTGAAAAGTCCCCCGTGCAGAAAGCTAGCACATCAGGGAGAAACTTAGCTCAGATGTGCTACTTCTCCATATGCAGGAATTAATTATTTTTGATAGGAAGAAGCACTAAGCCGCAGTCCAGAGTCTAAAGTTCCAGAAGAATCTACCCTATAGTTTCCCTGAATATGTAGGCAGAACATGTCTCATTCAGAAAGCTGGCAGAAAAGGCTTTTCCTTCTCTTGCCTAAACCCGTTTCTTCCTGGCATTGCATTTTCTGCACTTCAAAAAACTTGGGATGAATTCAAACTGGAGGTTTCTTAAAAGCTCGGGATATGACAGCTCTAACGCAGAGGTGGAGAACCAGTGGTCCTCCAGATGTTGCGGACTCTAACTCTCATTGACACCAGCCAATGTGCCCCATGGTCAGGAATGATGGGAACTGTAATCCTCCAACATCTGGAGGACCAAAGGCTCCCCCCATGACGTAACTATAAGGAGACCAGTTGTTTCACTGAATACAAAGGAAGTTGCCTCTAATGAAATCTGTGCTTCTTCAGATTTCCAAACAGTTTTGAGAGCACGGTAACAGTTGCCTTACCATGTATCCCCCAACCTACCAGTGATATTATTATCCTCATGTGATTTGAACTGTCAGATCAAGTGACCACGCAGTGTTTATAGGGGCCCCCTCTAAGGATGCTTTGCTAAAAGTAATCTTGTCAGAAGCATTCTAACCCACCCATAATATATCCATAGGATATCGTGGGGCATAAACACCACAACCAAGCCAACTAAGACATGCCAAGATGGTTGTGTGTCTGCCTTATAATTCAAACCACCGCCACCACTGCCATTTACAGTGCCACAGCAAAGGTTGTGAGATGAGCAGCGACAGAGTAAAGATGGCCTGAACAGTAAATTGGTCATATAGCCAAGCAATGCTGTGACCACTTTAGCACATGAAATTGACCTCTGTTGTGGAACCCCTCAGCCCAAGTTCTACAGTGCACCAATCTGGCTGAGTAACTGGCCCTCACTATGGGCACATCTGTATGACACATTTAAACCAGTTTAAACCATCACAGCTCCAAAGAAGAACCCTCAGGGACTTTGGCTAAAGAGAGCCTTTGGTTAGGGGTGTATGGATCTTGATTCTCAGTTTCCATGGAGTTCTCCATTCACTGTGCCCACCTCATTGTGTACAAAATTCAGTGAAACTCCACTGAGTAGGCTAGGTATCTGAGGAGTGTCTGAGCAACTTTCTTCCTCTTTGAGGGCCTTCTGCCAATGCATGAAGACCTCTCTTTTACAGATGGCATTTGATCTGCCAATTCATTAGTCAGCTCCCTGAAATATTGGCTTTATCTGCTGTTACTTCTCTCAGTGATCTGTTATTGTTACTTGTATTTTGCTAGTGTTTTATTGTTACTGTATTTTACTGTTATTTGTTGTATTTTTAAGGAAAGGCAAGTTAAAATATTTTTAACACCTAAAATCAAGTAGCTCTCTGGATGTTGCTGGGACTCCAAATCCCATCATCCCTAACCATTAACTCCCAGCGGCCACTGTGAGTTGGAGTCCAATAGTATTTGGAGGGCCACATCCCTGAAATGAACAAGCATCCCTGAACTACAAACAAGAAAGCTCATGCAAACATTTGGAATGTTAATGCTACCTAAGCACGATTTGAGCCAAGCCCAGAGAAGGCCCTGTGAGATTGACAGGCAGGTTGAAACTAACAATCAATTTCATGCCTATAGTGAAGGGGCTTTTCAAAAGTCAAGTTTTGTGATTCTAACCATTTCAGCATTTGCAGTGTGGAACTTGATAATGCAGGGCATGTTGCTTAAACTAGTAGAGTTGTGTGCAAGATCTTTAAAGAACAGCAGTGGAACTGGGAGGCTCACACATAGACACACAATTCTCTTCTCTGTGCAAGTGAAATTGACAGGCAACCAACAACTCCGTAGTGAAGTGTATGTGTTGCAAAGGCCTGGCCTCTCCACTTCAAGGATCTTAAGCAGCATCACTCAGAAGTTATCTGTCTGAGACCTTGAAGAGGCTTCACTCACCAATGGCAGAGGGCTGGATGAAATAATGGCCTGATTCAACATGAGCAGCTTCGTGTGTAGTTCTGTGAAACGGCTAATGATCTCTACCAAAGGCTCAGTTCCCTCACACAGCTATGATTCCTGGGGCTTCTTAATTGGGGTGGTGATGGCTAAATTGGTTTAAATGTGCAATGAAGATGTGCTTTTGGACTCCTGCCTCCACCCCAGCTTTGCTGATCCTTTTCTGGTCCTACCCCCCGCCCCCCGCCCCCCACTTTTCTGAGCCATCAACTTCATCAAGGCTTAAGTTACTTGCTGAGAACAAGATTTCAGATTAACTGAGTAGAGCTCAGTGGCTGCAAAACAGGCTGATTCAACAGGACAAATGGGACACTGCCCCACCAATCTCAGTATTGATTCCTCCAAGCCCACCTGTCGCCTTTCTTACAACCAGTCCAGAAGGTGACCCTGGCCCTGCCTGCCTGCCCGTTCCTCAGCCTCCCTTTTGCCCTTGTAAAACTCAGCAAGGAGGAAGATCGAGACAACAGTAGAATTAGTTGACTCCCCTCCACCTACTGATGTCTTCCTTGGTGCCTGCCATACCAGTCCCAATGGTCACTAGGCAACACTAAATTGACTTACGGGGGGGGGGGGAGTTGTTACCAATAACAGACTTTTAGCAAATTCATTACCAGAAATAGGGATGTCTATTCAATGCACGCCTTTTCGTGTCGCGCAGGAGAGTAGAGGCAGATGTGAGCCAGGCAATGACAACCGGAATAAAAGGAGCAGTCGGTAAAACCAGTCAAACTATGTTTAAAGTCAAGAGAAGCAGACTAGACAAGGTCCTGAGGTAGGGTGTTTGGAAGGATCCACATGTGGTGACCGAGTCCATAACTGCATTTGCCTTCCTCCAAAGTGCTGGCTCTTTACACTGAGATCTGCTATGAGTTCCTGTTGGTATCCAGGAAGAAGATCTCCTCTCTTGTCCCAACAAGCTGGACAGACCTTCCCAAGGTGCAGTAAAAAGGAGAGGCTATTGTCTCTTTAGGATCGCCTCTGATGTACCAAGGGGGCTGTGCTACTGCCTCCACTGTTCCTTGCCCCTTTCTCCAACAGCTGTTTCCATGGATTTCTTTCCATCTCTTCCAATGGTCCTCCAATCTTTCAACTTCCCACTGAGTAGGAGATTCTTTGCAACGGCAGGACTCGGCGTGGTGAAGGCGAACAGCACCCCCACCCTTCTTGCTTTGTCTTCCATATGATCTCCCCTCATTTAAGTGCTGCTAGTTTGGAAGTCCTCAGCGAGTCCTGCTGCTTCCAGGTGAACGAGGCATTTGAAAGAGCAAGGCGCCCTGCAAAGCAGAAGAGATGAAAATGTCAGCACCTCATCCAATGGCCTCTTGGCAATCTCTTTGGGGAGCTGGACTTGAACTTGCCAGGCCCAGTCCAGAGAGCCCCTGTTGTAGCTTTAAGGCAGGGATGAGGAACCAGTGGCCCTGTAGATGTTGTTGCACTGCCAACTCCTATCAGCCTCAACCAGCACTCCCAGTGGTTAAGGATGATGCGAGTGGTAGACTCCACATCACAGCTTTAAGGCTTGCAAAGAATTGCAAAAATTGCAAACATGTGTGGCTTCTGCTAAGCCCTGAAGCCCTATGATGGGAACACTCATTCCTGGGGAAATTCTGCCTTCTAAGGCATTCCTAAAGGCAGAGGAGCAACTTTAATTAGGTCTGTTTCTGCCCAGTTTTGTTTTCACGCCTATGGAAAAATAGCCGAAATTGTAGAAAATGGAGCAAGATATTCCGCTATAGATTATAGGGGTCGCAGTGTTAAATTGGGGAGAGGTCCTCCTTAGTGATGACTGAGCTTCCCTGGACTCTAATCAGACTGACTCAGATTAATCCTAGATGCTTCTCCAAACATAGTTTGTCAACTTAGTCTGAGTCAGTGCAAATCCATTCAGATTCGATCACACCTAGCAGAATCTGATCCCTACCCATCCCAGCACAGCTCTTTGGAAAATGACATTTTCCATTTCTATTTGTGCTATGTAGGGTTAGTTTACTCTTCATCTTCCTCCCTGCTGAATTCTACAAGGACAACCCTGAGTCTAAGGAGGAGGCAGTTGGCAGCTGGTGCCTGCTTCTGGGCTGGATGGAAGAAATATGGCAGACAGCTGGCGCTAGCAGAGATCAAACAGGGTGATAGGACAACGTGCCTGATTTGCTCTTGGAGGTAGAGCATCAGATTTGCATACAGAAAGTCACAGGTTGAATCCCAAGCAACTCCAACTAGGGCTGGGAGAGACCTCTGCCTGAAACCCCGGAGAGCCACTGCCAGTCAGTGTAGACAATGCTGAAGTGGATGGACCCAGTGGCGTAGCATGGGGGGTGCAGGGGGGGCCGGCCGCACCGGGCGCAACATCTGGGGTTAGGGCAAATCCATAGGTTAGGGGGCGCAAATCCACGGGTTAGGGGGCGCAAATTACTTGCCTTGTCCCGGGCGCTGACAACCCACGCTACGCCACTGGATGGACCATTGGTCTGCCTCAGTAAAAGGCAGCTTTTTATGTTCTGTGTCCCTCACTTGCCCTAATGGATGAGCCTCTGCTATGTTTACCTCCATGCTTCCCAATGAATGAACCCTGGTAACAGTGATATGTAGCAAAGAGTGACCAGAAAATTCATCCAAACTACAAGTAACTTTCACAGAGAGGAAAGCAACAGACTACTTTGCCCTTTTATGAGGAAGCACCCCAGAATGGTGTCTGGAATATTTATTGGCTGATATAAATAAGCTAATAGTGGCCACGTTTCTCCTTTCTGCACAAAGGTCTCGTAAGACGATACTTTCATTTCAATTGTAATTTGTGTGTTGCATTTTTAGAAAACAGTATTTTAAATATGTTTGTGTATGTCACCCTTTGTATTATATTGTATTTTAAACAAGCATTGTGTTTCAACACTCAAGCTTCTATTCTTTGTGTGCTCTGCTTTAGTGTGTCTGTGGCCATATGTATAATAGTTTGATCTGATCTCCCAAACTACAATTGCCTACGGGCTGCAAAGGTGAGGGGAAGCCACAACAGTTGAACATTTGTTTCAATGCATTTTGAAGTCATGCATTTATAAAGGTAAAGGTAAAGGTACCCCTGCCCGTACGGGCCAGTCTTGACAGACTCTAGGGTTGTGAGCCCATCTCACTTAAGAGGCCGGGGGCCAGCGCTGTCCGGAGACACTTCCGGGTCACATGGCCAGCGTGACAAAGCTGCATCTGGCAAGCCAGCGCAGCACACGGAAACGCCGTTTACCTTCCCACCAGTAAGCGGTCCCTATTTATCTACTTGCACCCGGGGGTGCTTTCGAACTGCTAGGTTGGCAGGCGCTGGGACCGAACAACGGGAGTGCAACCCGCCGTGGGGATTCAAACCGCCGACCTTTCGATCGGCAAGCCCTAGGCGCTGAGGCTTTTACCCACAGCACCACCCGTGTCCCTCCATGCATTTATAGATGCACCCAAGCATCTCTGGAAGCAGAGTGGTCACAAAATGTGTGTGTGTGTGTGTGTGTGTGTGTGTGTGTGTGTGTGTGTGAGAGAGAGAGAGAGAGAGAGAGAGAGAGAGAGAGAGAGAGAGACCATTTATATAGGACCTTTACCTGAGAACTTTCAGAAGTTTGTCTTGCGGGGCTTCGCACTACGGCTCTGGAGAAGTTTTACCAGCAGTCCCGTGTTCGTGGTAAGCCGTGGATTTCTGAAATCCCTGCAGAGTTGAAACAAGTTGGTGCATATCTTATGAGATAGTGCTCAAAGGAGTTCAGATAATTATTTTATTTTTAAAAGGCAGTGCCATACAAACCATGCCAATCCTATTCAGAGTGGACCAGTGGAGACCCATGGTGAGTAGAAACCAGGACCTGAGAGACCATGGTTCAAATCCCCACTAAACAATGGGGCAAGACTAACTTAGGTCTATTAGTTCCAATAGGTCTACCCTGAATAGAACTTAGCTGGATAACACCCAATATCAGCATTTCTTAAGTTCATCGATGGCCTAGCCACCCTTGAGGCAAACACCTGTAGGTGAAAAGATTCACAGAGACAGCAGATCTGGCCTCCAAGGAATGCATTGTCCACTACCAATGCCATAGTGCCAGCGACAGTTGCAACACCCTTTTTGGAGGCTGGATCGGCCACCTCCTTGGCAGTGTCCCTGCCCCCCCCCTGCTGTCTCTAATTCCCACCCTTGTTCTCGATGTAGAGCTTTATTCCTCCCTCATTCCTGATATACATCTTCGCTCACCTCGTCTTCCCTGACAGGCTGGGGTGGGGCAGCAGGAGGGCACCAGTTTAGGGTTAAAAACAGATTTTCTGTTTTGCTTTGTTTTGTTTTTTTATTTTGGCAACTAACCCGTTCTCAGAAATTTTTACAGCCAGATTTATTACTCCTAGGTTTTCTAAGAAGACGATAGAACGACACGGTGACCCTGCTTTCCCTTTCCATGACCTGAACACATCCTTACGTTATGCAACTCTCCATCTACGGCTTATAGACTGAGAAGGTGTGTCTCTGTTGCACAGCAAGGGGTTCAGAGTCTAAAAAGATAGTCGCTCCTTTTTACAAAGAGAAAGAAGGCAGGGTCATTCTAAAGGCTGAGAAGGCCTGGGCTGGTTTAGTTAGGGGCTGGCCGTAGTGAGAAAGGATGATAGAGTTGTTGGGCCATTGGTATCCCTGGCAAGATAATTGGATGAACTCAGCCCTGTGATATAACTATGGATTATTAACTAAGGATAGAAATGAAGTGAAAGTTGATTCAGTTCACTTTTAAAGGTGAAGGTCACTAATTCAACACCTTCTGAAACAGTATGTGAACCAAAACAATGGTCACCTTTTGAAATTTGCACTTTTCTGAATTTTGCAGTGAAGTTTTCCAGAAAAGTAATGTGTACAAAGTATGCATAAAAATGCATAGATTGGTGAAAATAGCATACAAAAGGGCATTTCTTGAGGGGAAATTGCCTTGCCAAAATGTGTATTGAGCAAAATTGCACAGATAAAATGGGTTTATTAGGAGAAATGTGCTGGTGAATTTTCTTGAGTTTTTTAAAATAAAAAATCACTGCAGAAGTATGGGAAAAGTTAAGCAAAATTGGCAGAGGTTAACAGATGTGCATTAACTAAGGTCTGTAGTTGCTTTATAAATATTGGCCTAGGTTAACCATAGTTTAGCATTACATTCAAACCCAAACATCATTGAGTTGAGATCCCCATCATCCCTGATCATTAGCCATGGGTGTTAGAGATAAGAACATACGGAGGCCCCCGAGTTGAGAAAGGCTGGTCTAAGGATAGGGACACATCTGAACACTTACCAAGGCTTGCCATGGCAGAAGGTCGCACAGACGCTGTCCTTTGAATGCGAGCACTCGCACCTGCTGAGTGATCTCTTCCGACGCCTTTGTGTATTACCCAGACCGTAGGGCGTGGAGTGGCTGATTAGGAAAAAACAAATTGTTAACTTCTATCCTTTATCAGAAAGAAAGGTTTATGGTGCGGGCCTGGCCGGAAGCCAAGCAAACTTGACAATAACAAGTCTCGTTTGCAGTTGCCATGTGATAAAAGCCATGTCATCTCACCCTCCCATTCTCACTCTGTCGGCCTTTATTTCCACAGGCAAGCAGCGGGCTGCAAGTGGGTTGATGCCCTTGTTGTCCTTGCCTAACAATATCAAGATTTGGGGATTGCCCATATTTGGGAGGAAGGTGTAATGGGACCTCACCAAACAATGGTTATCAATGCTATGAGCATGGCTACTCAGAAGTAAGCTCCACTGAGGTCAATGGCACTTACTACCAGGTAACGGGGATGTAGGCTTCCAGCCAAAGTCAGGTGCCTTTGGTTCCTATTGAAATAAATGTACAAAGTTCATTGGGGATAACTTGAACTCCATTATTTTTAATGGGATCAAAGTGTAATCCAACCCCAAACCTCTGCACACCATATTTATATTTATATCCTGCTTTTCCTCTCTGGAGCGCAAGAGTGCATACATGGTTCTCTTGCCCCCCTTCCACACATGCACACATTTGATCTTCATAACAACCCTGTGATGGTGCCTTGCCTGTGGTCACCAAGCAAGCTCCATTCAGAGTCTCCTCTCTTTTCTCCCTTTACCCATCCCCATTCCTCACAACAGCCCTTTGAGGGAGGCTGGGCTTCCTAGGCAGGGGTGGATTTGAACTCGGATCTCTGGCACTCTAGACACTATGCCATGTCGGCAGAGAGGCCTCACTATTCCAGCTGCACAGCAAGGCTTGTTCACATGCTCCGTACAGGCAGAACGTGCATCGGAGGTGTGTTTTTAAAAATATAAAAATCACTTGCGAATTATAACAAAAGGCAGATGATGCTTAAAGACAGGGTTGCTCTGTCATTCTCTGCCATCTAAATACAGCTGGGAGAACAGCCTCCTTTAGGCTTGTCATGTTTCCTCCGCGAACAGGTTTGAGAATGGCATGCTCTTTTTCAGAGTGA
Source organism: Podarcis muralis (assembly GCF_964188315.1). Classification (NCBI taxonomy): domain Eukaryota; kingdom Metazoa; phylum Chordata; class Lepidosauria; order Squamata; family Lacertidae; genus Podarcis; species Podarcis muralis. The sequence goes on along the minus strand of NC_135661.1, from coordinate 70,568,528 downwards.
GTCGTTACTCAAGACCGCACGTTAGCAGGCATAATTAGAACCACACCTGAGCCAGTCGTCTCTTTGGCTCGGATCTTAAGCTGCTTGCAAGAGAGATTGCTTGAACGCTGCCCAGATCTCTGTTGTATCATGCAAGGGGCAAGTCTCCTTCCCAACCAAACGCTGGATCGAAAGGCCAGCCCACCTCAGCTCTTTAGAAACACCAACCGGGGAGCAGCTGCCACGTATAATATCTGTGGCTGTTGCAAGAGAGAAAGACGGTGGCTCAGAGGTAAAACACATGCTTTTGGGTGCATGCAGAAGGTTCCAGGTTCAATTCCCGGCATCGCCAGGTAGGGTTGGAAATGTCCCCTTCCTGAAACCTTGGAGAGCCAGTCACTTGTCCTGCTCTGCCAGGGGTGCCTAGGACATTAGGACAGCAGTCCAGGCCCCCCCCCCATGCTGAAGTCTAAGAGACAGGACCCCAAGATGCAGTAGGATTGACCTACCACACTTGGAAGCATGGGACGGATGGCCAACTTAAGATGGGAGGAGTGGAGAGAAGCCATAAGACCACTAAGTCCAGTGTCTAAAAGGGAAGCCCATCTGCTTTGCATGCAGAAGGTGTTGGGATCAATCTCCTGGACAGGCTGGGAAAAAGTTTCTTGCATGAAACCCCAGAGAGCTGCTGCCAGTTAGTGTAGACAATACTGAACTAGATGGACCAGGGGTCCAAGTCAGTGTTAAGCCTTTGTCCCAATGGCTCTAACTGTGCCGCTGGCTCAAACCTAGCAATATTCCCTCTGTGCTGCAGTCCCCTGTGTCCCCCCCCCCCCCGCAATACTTACCCTGGCGTGTTGATCCAGATAATATCAAGGTGACAGAAGTAAACACACTCTTTGTCCATCCAGTTGAGGCAGGAGCAGCGCTTGGTCCTCAGGTGCCTGCCGCTGCCCGCTGCCAGGTGAGGCTCTGCGGGAGGGAGGCCCAGGCCTGCCAGAGGAGAAAATGACAGCCAGAGGGATCAGTCCCTGAACTCTCCAGACTGGAAGCACCAGGAATGCAGCATGGTATGTAAACAGAGCAATTAGCCTGCCACCTAGTTGAGAGGAGCATTTCTATTTTAGCCATTTTATAGCCGCCAAGGCTTTACAGATTAGGGCTGCGGGGGTTGTAAAAGTGTTCTGCTGGTTGCTGACAACGGGTTGCATACAGCAATTCTGAAGAGCTCAGTGAGAAGAAAACTGAAGCCAGGTGAAAACCTCGGAGGAGACCCACATTGAGAGCAGACTGGAAGCAAGAACACTGGCAAACAATCAACAGCACCAGCAGTAGCTACAGTATTGCCCAGCATATGCCTACAGCACATGACTTAAGGTGATCATGGAATCACAGACTTGGGAGGGACCCCAATGGTCATCTAGTCTAACCCCCTGCAATGCAGGAATAACATTTAGAGAATATGTAAGTATTATTTTTACTGCAATCATCATCATCATCATCATCATCACCACCACCACCATCATTGTCCTGGCTCCTTTGCCAACCATAGAACACGTCTGCAAATTATTGGCGTGCCAAGGATCGATTTTTGCATTCTCCCAAATGCACAGAGCACTCCCTCCCTCCCTTTCGTTATTTTTGGCAAGCAAGGGGGGAGAAGAATGCACACAAAGAGAGAAAATGAGAGCAAAAACTCTTTCCAAGAAAAGGGGGGAGGGATGTGTTACGATTTCGCCACCTCTCTTGGCAAAGCCCTAAGGGAGCTGCTTCGGTCTCGCTCGCTGCTGGCATGTCACAGCGGCAGCGGCAAGGCATCCCTGCAAGGCGGGACAGGTTGACTTCGCTGCCTCTTGCTCTCCAAGCCAATTTGCTCGGGAAGTTGCAAGAACAACAGAGACGGAGCAGGAGCCGCTGTCAGAGATAGAGAAGGCGGACTGCTAAAAGGCAAAAAGGGAAATCTGGGGGCGGGGTTGCAGCCAATGCTAGTCCTACTCAGAGTAGACCCATCGAAGTTAATAAGCATGAGTAACTTAGCTTCATTAATAGGTCTACTTTGAGCAGAACTTACTGGGCCACAATCCATGGGGACGTTGCCTTAGACAGAGTCAGACTACACATCCATCCAGGTCAGGATCATCTACTCTGATTGGCAGCAGGTCCCCAGGGTTTCAGACAGGGGTCTCACCTGGAGATGGTGCGGACTGAGCCTGGGACCTTCTGCATGCAAAGCAGATGTTCTGCCACTGAGCTACAGGCAGATGCTCCGTGGAGCTACAATCTATGATCCTGCCTTATAGCGGGTGAGAACATCGGTCCATCCAGCTCAATAGTGCCTCCACTGACCGGCAGCAGCACCTCTCCAGAGTTTAAGGCAGGGAGGGAGCTTTCCCTAGCCCCCTCTCTGGAGATGCCGGGTATAGAACCTGGGATCTTCTGCCCCACCCCCGCCCGCCCCCTGCAAATCAGATGCTCTCCCCGCTGAAGCTAGCTTCGTTTGCAAAGTGCGCAGGGGATGCCGATTTTTAAAACCAATGCAAAAAATTAAAATAACAGAAGAACAGCAAAAAAGAGGGAGAAGGAGAAAAAAAAATCCTGTTGATTCTCTCACCTTCTTCCAGCAGGACGCAAAGGGTGATTGCAAGGGAAAAGAAACAGGAGGGATTGTTTACCATTGTGGCGAACTTAATCCTTTAATGGGCAGAAAGCTGAGCTCTCCCTGGCCAAAGCTGCAAAGAGGCTCTTCTGAAGCTTCCCGGGCTCCGCTGCAGGTGCTTTATAGCTCCGGTGCCTGGCGCGTCACACAACAAGCACGCGGGCACGCCTCCTGCCTTCTCTCCCCCCCCCCCCGCCCATCTTCCCTTGCCAAGGGACTGGGGCTCCCTCCGCAGCTGGCAAAGCATTGCAGGGCAGCGAGCCAAGCAGTCGAGGCAAACGCAGCCACCGCGGTCCCTGCTGCGGAAAGAAGTCTCCGGCTGCCCTGCTGGGGCAGGTAACGCGCCCTCAATAAGGACATCTGAGACGCAGTGGTGGCAGAGCGTTTGTTTGGCTCGCAGGAAGTCCTGGGTTCTAATTCTGCCTGGAACCCTGGAGCGCCGCTGCCAGTCAGTGTTGACCGGACTGAGTCCGAGAGAAAGCAGCTTCACGTGCTCCTCCTGCTTTGTGGCAGGTTAGACAAAGCTAGTACAATTTTGCTGACGCTGTCCGACAGTGGTTCCCCAAGGTTTCGGGCTGGTTTCCCCACTGCCCTGCCCTCGCATTGAACCTGGGATTGAACCTGGTGGGTGTTCTAGCACTGAGCCTTTTCTACCAATGAACGACGATGCCCTTTGAGGGACCGCTGCTCTATCTTTGAGCAGGAAGAGATGATCACTGTCCTGCTGCTTGAAGCCTCGTTGCACCCCTGTGAGATCACTCGATCTGAGAATGAGAGGATGGGAGACTCTAAAGGGGTGGGAGGATATCTGAACCCAAGCAGTGGCCGAGATGGTGCCATGGATGCGAATTGCCTAAAGTCACGATACAGTGCATGCCCACACCAACACATACAATTTCTAGTGCCAAGTCACTTACTGGAGACCACCTTGGCTCTTCATATTGATTGATTGATTGATTGATTGATTGATTGATTGCATTTATACCTTTTTCCTCCAAGGAGCTCAAAGTGGTGTCAAGGGTGCCAACTTAAATAAAATATTGGGGGAGAGGTCAGCCCCACTCCACATAATCGATCACAAGATGAGGCACGCACACATAACATTTGAATGGCAATGAGCATCAACTTTGGGGCAGCCCCCTCAAATATTTTATTGAGGGGGTAGCCAAAGGGACCTTGGCCCCTAGGAGTTGGCTCCTACTGATGGTGTATACATGGTTGTCCTCACACTCCTATTTAATCCCCTCAGCCAGCCTGTGAGGTAGGTTAGGCTGAGAGGCAGTGACTGGCCCAAGTTCACCTTGGCAGGGCCGGATTTAGGTTTGATGAGGCCCTAAGCTACTGAAGGTAATGGGGCCCTTTATACATATATCCAGCTGTCCTTTGTCAACAACAAATTGTTGCTGTTTTTGGTGTTGAATATATGCTATATGGTAGTTTATGTACCTAAAAGGTATCTAAAGCCATTTGCACATAACAAATAGGAGCCCACACAACACAAAACACTGTAGCTGTATGCAGGTTTTATATCTTATATTTTGGAAATGTACATCCAGTTTTTTCCCCTTTAAATTTTTTTTGGGGGGGGGGGGGGCAAGAGAGTGGAGCCCTAAGCTATAGCTTGTTTAGCTTATACGTAAATCCGGCACTGCACCTTGGTGAGTTTTATGGCTGAGTGGGGATTTGAACCCTGCTCTCCCAGGTCCTAGTCTGATATGCTAACCATTTCCCTACATTGGCTCTCTGTGATTTGAACCACAATTCATATTCAGCCAGGGGCCTGTTAACTGGATGAAGGCAGGTGACACTTCAACTTCCAAGCTCTGGTTTGTGGATGATTTTTATCTTTGCATTACTGCATAGAAATTCACCTCTGGGTTTCGTTTTAAGGTTGCTGGGCAGGGGGGGGGGGTTGTTGTTTTAAGGCTCACCCCATGTCCTGGATTCCCTTAATGCCAAATGCATGCAACCCAGCCGCAGTGGCTTATGAGTCATTTTTGCCAAGAATGCACTCTGAACATGCCTATGTGTGTCCTGGTAGGAGGTTGCGATCTCCAGTTTTCCCCATGCGAATTTGTGCGAGGTGTAGTCATGCTTATGGATCAAGTTCTCCACAAAGCTTTTTTTCATGGCGACTGTGGGAAAAACAAGAGATTATCACTCCTGCGGTTTAGGGAATGTCTGCATTCTAAAGGCATATCCATGTAAGAGACTCCCAAGCCACTGGTCCACCTTTTGGCACAAACCCAGAAGTGAATCACAGGAATGAAGGGAGCTGCTTTATACTGAGCCAGACCACTGGTCCATCTAGCTCCATATTGCCTACACTGACTGGCAGCAGCTTGCAGGCTGAGGTCTTCCCCAGTCCAACCTGGAGATGCCAAGGTTTGGATCTGCATGCAAAGCAATGCTCAAACACTGAGCTACAGCCCTCCCTCTTATGTTTCAGATATGACCCTCCCCCCACAATACAGTAAATAGCGGGGGGGGGCATACATCAGGAACAAGGGGTAGCACAGCACTACATACCCCCAAGAAGGGCTGTAGCTGAGAGGCAGAGCTCCTGGGTTCAATCCCCAGCATCTCCAGGTAAGGCTGGGAAAGATTCCAGAAAGGCTGGTGAATGGCTGCCCACTGAATTTAACAGCCCTAAGAGAAGTTCATTAATTCCAGTGGTCCAACGCTGAGTAAAACTTCACTGAATACCACCCTATGAGTTCATTCATTTTTTTTTAATTTTTTTTTTTTATCCCACATTTGCTCCAAGCAGCTCAAGATGAATCTTTTCCATCCCCCTGCCATTTCAACCTTCATAAACAACCTTGCAAGGCAGGGTAAACTGAGAGGTAGTGATTGGCCCAAGTTCATCCAATGCGCTTCCCAGCTAAGCAGAGGCTTTCTGATTAATAATAATAATAATAATAATAATAATAATAATAATAATAATTTATTTATTTATACCCCACCCATCTGGCTCTTTCACAGCCACCCACCCACACCCCTACAACTTTTAATCTGTGTCCATTGTATGATTTGCAGGCAGCTCCCGCTGGGATGAATCTTGAAAGTATGCACAGTCTTTTTAACTATGTTTTACTATTACCCTTTGAAAGGCCCTCTCACCCACCTGGGTGTTCAGGCCCTCCACCTGCCACCTGAAGCGGGGGGGGGGCAGTCAAACCTAGGTCAGGTCAGACCTGGAGGTTTGGCAACTCTACACAGCTGAAGAGTCGCTTGGGTTTGAAGTTCTCCATTTACGAACATAACGGATGTGGACTCACTTTCGTTCCCCTATTATCATACCCACCAGATGTTGTTGAACTTCCACTCCCATCATCCCTGACCATTGGCTATGTTGGCTGGGGCTGGTGGGAGTTGGAGGGTGGCAGTTTGGTCACCCCTGCTCTAACCACTATGATGTCTCTCCAACCGACAAGAGAGCAACCTACATATTCAACCTTGAATCTTTTGTTGGGATAAATATGGAAAGCATCTGGAACTCTATAACAGCTGTAAACCATAGGAAGGGAGAGGGCTCTTGTGACTGTTTGTGGGTTTCCCAAAGACACCTGTTTGGTCACTGTGGACAAAAAGGTTGCTGGACTTGACTGGCCATTGGCCTGATCCTGCAGGCTCTTCATATATTCTTATGTTATTTTCTTATCCTCATCTGCTTGTAGAAAGCTTATAGATTAGATCAGTCCTTTCTCACACATTCGTTCTGATTTATTTCAGCAGGTGGTTATACAACAATGAGCATTCAACCTGTATTTATTCTGATCTGCTCGTGGAGTGTTTATTTACCTTCCTCTTACATACCCTCCAACATTTCTCCGATGAAAAAAAAAAATCATCATCATAAAACATTAAAGATTTTTTAAAACATACCCCTTCCCTAAACAGGGCTGCCTTCAGATGTCTTCCAAAGGTTGAATAGTTACTTATCTCCTTGGCTCAGGGGGTCACATGAATCCGTACCCTCCAACATTTCTCCGGTGAAAAGTTGTTGCCCCAGGAGGACAGAGAACTTTGTGAGTTCCTGTTGTTTGGTCCCAGCTCCTACCAACCTAGCAGTTTGAAAGCACGTCAAAGTGCAAGTAGATAAATAGGTACCGCTCTGGCAGGAAGGTAAACGGTGTTTCCGTGTGCAGCTCTGGTTCGCCAGAAGCGGCTTAGTCATGCTGACCACACGACCCAGAAGCTGTCTGCGGACAAACACCAGCTCCCTTGGCCAGTAAAGTGAGATGAGCGCCGCAACCCCAGAATCGGTCATGACTGGACCTAATGGTCAGGGGTCCCTTTGCCTTTACCTTTTAAACATGCACTTTAAAAAGTCCAGTATGCGCTAGAATCCTTCCCACAAAATAGTGACCATATGGAGGCAACCATAAATGCTTGCTTCGCTTATTTGGACTGCAGATTAAATCCACATCCTGGCTGCCAGCTCTGACCCACCACTTTTCACCTCTGATATCTGGCAAGATCGGCTTTTGGCTTGATTTGTCTTTGAAGGGAGTGGTGGGGAGAGAAAGTCGGAGCTTTGGGGGAGCTGCTTCACCCCAAAAGGCCCTGAGTTCTCTGAGAGGGAAGGGAGGGAAAGAATCAAGGAGGAAGGCGGAAATGAAGGAAGAGGCTCAGAATGCGAAGGTATCCAGTTAACATCGCATAATCCTCTCCTGCCTGGGAGACCGAAGGCCATGTAGGGGCATGTTCAGTCAGGCTGGCGTAAGGTGGCAAGGCGAGGGAGAGATCACTTACATTTTGCACGAAATAAGGGATATGTGATGATTTCATTTTTTAAATCTTTCAGCTGTGATGGGGCAGCAGAGGAGAGAATGTAAGGGAGGCCGGTCTCTAAGAATGACCAAATTGACAACGTCTTGCACCAGTTGGAAACACCATGCAGATATAAATATTGAAACAAGGCGGGAACGTATGTACACTGGTACTCAAGCTGACAAGCCTTTTCATGGCTAAGAATCTTGGAGTGGAGTTCACTGGGTGACTGGTTTTGCCCCATTTTTTTTTCACCCTCTTGACTAAACTTTTCCGCCTGCCCTTTCCTCCAAAGAACACAGGAGACACACACCTTTCCTTCTCTGAAATCCACATAATGACCCACAGTGGTGGGCTAGCCAATAAAGATACACTGCTGCGTGATTGCAGTGGGCCATTTCCCTTTTGCTGTTTTCTTAATAACATTCACTCACTCACTACACACACACACACACACACACACACACACCCCAATCTGGGCATTTAGCAGATTATTGTTGATTTTATTGATTGATTTTATCCTTCCTCCTCAAGGAGCCCAGGGAAGCAAAGAGATGCACAATTTAAACACAAAAACAGAGCAAAAGCAACAGCTAAAATAATCTAAAATTCCAATGAAAAACATTTAAAAGGAGCTACAGTGGAGGAGCACAGAGCCTAGGACTTGCTGATCAGAAGGTCAGTGGTTCAAATACTGCGACGGGGTGAGTTCCCGTTGCTCGGTCCCTGCTCCTGCCAACCTAGCAGTTTGAAAGCACATCAAAGTGCAAGTAGATAAATAGGTACCGCTCCAGCGGGAAGGTAAACAGTGTTTCCGTGTGCTGCTCTGGTTCGCCAGAAGTGCTTTAGTCATGCTGGCCACAGGACCCAGAAGCTGTTTGCTGGCTCCCTCGGCCAGTAAAGCGAGATGAGCGCCGCAACCTCAGAGTCGGTCACGACTGGACCTAATGGTCAGGGGTCCCTTTACCTTTACCTTTACCTTTACAGTGGAGGAGAAAATCTGAAAGCAGAAAAACTGAGCAAGAGACAGGTTTCACCCTTCCCTTCTTGCCAAAGCTGAATTTTAACAAATTTTGAATTTTCTGTATTGATTTTCCTCTACAGTGCTTCGATAAGTCCGTTTGAAGCGACATCCAGCATGTGACGCTGCCTTACACTGAGTCAGACCATTGCTTCATCTAGTTCAGTCAATGGTCTGCACTGTAAAACATCCACACTGAGCAGCAGTGTGTCTCCTGGGTTTCAGACAGGGAGTTCTCACCAGCCCTACATGAAGATGCTGGAAACTGAACCCAGGACTTTCTGCATGCAAAGCAGATGCTCCATCGCTGAGCTATGGCCAGGGCTGGGCCACCCATGAGAAGGACTGAGGCAGCCACCTTAGTCGGCAGAATCCCAGGGGATTCCCAGGTGCCCTGCCTGCTCTTGTTGCCGCTGCCAGAGAAGCAAGGAGACATCGCGATGGGGGCTTCCAGCAAGATCTCGCAGAACTCTTGCAAGATCTTGCCAGAAGCTGCCACTGTGCAACCCCAAAAAGCCAGGCTTTGGTAGTGGTGGCACCTTGCTTCAGGTGGTGATGGAAGTGCTCCAACAATGAAGGACCATGAGATCCAGCCACCATTTGAAATCATCTCGCTCAGATGGCAGTAGCTCTGCTGGTTTCAGACTGAGAGTCTTCCCCTTCACTAACTGGGAAAGTCACTTGAATCCAGGTCTAGCGTTCTAACCACTAGATCTTTGAGCATCTTTATTGTTGAAAGGTCTCAAGTCTTTGAGATATACTCCACTAGCAACCCTTATCCTTGGCAGGCTGCTTTGAATGCATTTGCCTCCCCTTTCACCCAGTGTGCACCACCCTGCTTCTTTGAAACATTCTGAGAGAGCTATTTTTAGATAGCTTTCAACCAGGCCAAAGGAAAAGTCAATGTTCCACTCATACCAGCAGGTGGCGCATATGAGGCGCAAGGAGCAGCCATTGATCACAAGCTGATTGCTTTATTCTACTGCAACAAAAACAGATTTTTGGACACCAGAGCGTGCTCTGCTTCTTGCATTGAACAGCCCCCTCTATTTATTGATCTCCCAGTACCCTGCAAAAATAGTCAGAAACCTTTCTGGATTAACAAAGGGATTAATCCTTTCTGGATTAACATTTTAGTCTTCTGCAGCAAAAAAAAAAAAGGGGGGGGTGGAGAATTGTAGCACCATAAATCTGTTTTTGGTTTGTTTTAATTGCATTTATATCCCACCTTTTTCTCCAAAGGAACTCAAGATGGTATACGTCGTTCTCCCCCTTCTCATTTAATTATTTTATGATACTACGATTCTACTGCTTCAAGGCACCAGGCAAGAGCTATCTGCAGTCAGGACTTTTTTTTAAAAAAAGAAAAGCTTAGACTGGCATTTTTTTTTATCTCTTTGCCCTGCGTTGTTTGGCTTTTATTGAACCATTGTCATGGCTTCAGCACAAATTGCCCTCAACTTAACATTGTATACTTGCTTATCCTGGCATAAAAATATAACAAGTTCTAAGAGTGCTCTAAATTGTGGGCAAGTATGCAGAGTGGAATGCGATCAGATTTATTTATGTGTCAGTGTGCATGGGTGTGACTTTGTTAGAAGGAGGGAAGAGCCTGATGCATTGCTACATTTAAAGGGAGTAAATGTTCATGCAAAGCAATACAATATCTTACATGCCCTTGCAAATAGGACTTTGAGTTCTACTTCAAGAAAGCCTCCCTCCACCAACAGTGTCATAGGTAGAAACTACTAGTACACAGTATTTGTGTGAAAGAATGTATACTCCTTCATCTGTATATCTCAATTGTTGGGTACACAGGTACACCGATTGAACATGCAGTTGCTAATGTCCTCATGCTTGCTTCTTTCTCCTATGCTTTGAGTGAGCTATCCTTCCATCCTCCCGATCTCTCTTTTTTAAAAAGACAAATTTATAAAGCATTGGAAATCCATTCATAAAATTGAATGTTTGTTTGCCCTTTCTTTTTTAAAAAGTAGAAACAATGTAATATGTAGGGGGAATTCTGATTTGAGGAGATGGAGAGTGCTTAATTGATGTCACTGATTTAAGCCAATCAGTGCTGCACACAGCCAACTTCTGCTGCAGTTGTGCCCAAGGACTGACCATGCTAGTTTATTTTGTAGTAAAACTAACAATAAATCTTGTGGCTCCTCATAGAGTTAATGCATATATTATACCAGGCATAGGCAAACTCGACCCTCCAGATGTTTTGGGACTACAACTCCCATCATCCCTGACCACTGATTCTATTAGCTAGGGATGATGGGAGTTGTAGTCCCAAAACATCTAGAGGGCCAAGTTTGCCTATGCCTGTATTTCATGAACTAGACTCACTTTGAGAAAGAAGATGGTCTGTCTGAATAAAAAGTAATCAAGTGAGCTTCTACGGTGGGCTCCTGCTTCAGCATATACTTTTAATATTTTTTCAAATGGTGCTAATCTTACTGAATATTTTTGATGGCACAAATGTCAATATATTGTCAAAAGAACTGGAGTTACATATGGTATTCACAGCTCAAATAGTTACTGCATTTCAATGAAAAACAGCTCAAATCTTATATAGGACTCTTGGTAAAACTCACTCTGGAATATAGCTATAATGAAGGAAATTACATGTAATATGACATTTTGACAAGGATTGTTGTTTAGTCATTTAGTCGTGTCGGACTCTTCAGGACCCCATGGACCAGAGCACACCAGGCACTCCTGTCTTCCAATGCCTCCCGCAGTTTGGTTAAACTCATGCTGGTAGCTTCGAGAACACTGTCCAGCCATCTCGTCCTCTGTCGCCCCCTTCTCCTTGTGCCCTCAGTCTTTCCCAACATCAGGGTCTTTTCCAGGGAGTCTTTTCTTCTCATAAGGTGGCCAAAGTATTGGAGCCTCAGCTTCAGGATCTGTCCTTCCAGTGAGCACTCAGGGCTGATTTCCTTCAGAATGGATAGGTTTGATCTTCTTGCAGTCCATGGGACTCTTAAGAGTCTCCTCCAGCACCATAATTCAAAAGCATCAATTCTTCTGCGATCAGCCTTCTTTATGGTCCAGCTCATACTTCCACACATCACTACTGGGAAAACCATAGCTTTAACTATACGGACCTTTGCTACCAAGGTGATGTCTCTGCTTTTTAAGATGCTGTCTAGGTTTGCTATATGACTTGGCATTCCTTTATTACATGAACAACAGAACCATCAAGGCAGTTGTCGTCACAAACCTGAAAAATCTGGAATTATGCTTTCATGACCTGGACTTTGCTACTTAACCCTATGTAACTGCATTTATTTTACATGCTTATTTTATGGGTTTGGGTTTTTTATCTTTTAATTTTTATGTTGTTCACACACGCACCAAGAAATGAAATGAAAATGATTCACAAAAGCAAACATAGGTAGGTACATCTGTATGATCCAAGCAGACCACCATTGTCAATAAAATGAAACATCAAGTTGAAGAAGCATTGGGTTACTGTGCCGACATGAGTGTGGATGCAATAACCAGGCAACATTTACACAAAGACATGGACAGGACTAGATATTATGGGCTGACAATACAGGAAGACACATTCTGGTTGAACATTAGGGGAAAGTTCTTCATGGCAAGAAGGGTTTGACAGTTTCATAGACTGACCAGTGGATTGAGCTATGATCCAGTTCTATGATCCTGTGTTCTTCTGAGAGACAGTTCTGGTCTTAAGATCTAGGTTTTAACCCCAGTGTGTGTTTTTTAAATAACTGATTTCGAATAATACACACCTCAATAACAAAATTTCGAATAATACACATACAATAACAAAAAATATGTGAGGGATATAGTGAAAATACAGCATAAGAATACACAGTCATCAATCCAAAGTGAAGAATATGATTTACCCAGAGCAACCAAAGAAGTCTGGTTGTTTGAGAAAGTTCAGGATTGATTTTTCCTTATTTATGTAATCAATAAAACAGTGCCAGCAAATAAGCCTCTGTATCTCTGTTCCTTAATGAGCCATATTTTGTCGGTCAATTTCTCTGTTAGGGCCAGTTGCCAAACTGTTACAGTTTGATTAGGATGCCCCTTTGAAGTCCTTCCAAAACCAGGTTATAATAAGTCTAGTTGCTCACAATCAATAAGCAATAAGGTCTTTGAAGAAGAGATCTGCATACCGACCCTGAAATATATTCAACAAATCTAACTCAGGGGACTGGATGACTTGTTGGTCAGTATATTGCACATCTCTAAAAACAGTGTCTCCCCAAAACCCAGCACTTAGCCCAGTAATAATACATATGTAAGTTCCTATTAGTGCTGTATCAAACATTTCTCCTGTGTGCATGTGTCATTGGTGGGGTTTTTTTTTTTTTTTTTTGCCATTCTCCAGTGAGGAAAGAAATTCCATTCAATAATTATCAAAGAGAAGATGTTGGTGAAATGAATTGGATGCTGGGCTTTTGATGTGCATCCTTTTGAGGTGGCCAAAGGTGAGCGTCCTTTCTGTCATTCTGCAAATCATCTCAGCCAATAGAGGCTGCCACACAATCCTGTCTGCCTTCACCACCTGGCTGGAGCGGAGGACAACCACTCCAGGGTAGTGTAAGGTTACCAGATTTTTTTCAAAGAATCCGGGGACACTCTTTAAAAAAGAAAAAGAAAAAAGTTATTTAAAAAGTTATTTTTTTAAAAACAACAACTAAGAAGTAATATCTTCTCTTCTGTGGTCTCCTCTGTTGTGCGGCCATCCTCTGGGCTCTGGCCTGCTCTCTTGGAGCTCTAGCCGCCGTGGAGTAGGCTCAGCTTCGACCTGGGCTTGGCCATGTTTCCTTGCCCTCCCAGTGCTCTCCCACCTCTCCTCCTCAGCAGTGGTGGCAGCAGCAGTGTGGCAAAGTTGGGGTTCCCCTCTTTTTTCTCCTTCCTCTTTCTCTCTCTTCCTCCTCCTTCTCCTTTCCTCCTTCTCCCTGAGTCGGCTCCTGGGTTTGTACTGGCCCCCGAGCAAAACTGGGCAGTCGGCCGGGTGCTCTTGCTCCCGGCTCAATTTGGGTCACGGGGGGGGGGTGGGTGTCAGCGGTTCCCCCAGTTGATGCGCCAGGTGTCCCCGGTTCCCCCTTGGTGGCGGCAGTGGCAGTGGCAGTCTCAGCAGCCCAGAGCCAGCCTGGTAGCTCAGTTGGCTCTGGCTGGCTTCAGGAGCTGCTCGCTGCCATTGCACCCGCCATTTTGCCTCGCCAGAAGTCCCCATATGATGTGCCTTGTGCCGTTGAACCAATCACGCAACATTCATTCCCTACTAATAAACCTACAACACTTAAAATATAAATCCGGGGACATTAAATGAAATCCGGGGACATTCCACAGGGTGGTGGCACTTATGATGAGCTTCCTCCTCAAACGCGTTCTTGTAGAACTCAGCAGGGAGTTAGGCTTAGTTGGCTCTGGCTCCACCTAGTGTTGGGCTCCCTGCCTTCTGCCCTATCAACCCTGATGGGCATCAGCCACCACAGATCTCACCAGTGGTCTGCACTTTGCAGCTTTTGTGGGCTTCAATCAAAGGCGATTTTTCGGATCAGAAAACATGGGTAGCCAGGGATGGCACAGAGTGTTCTAGGAATGTCTGTTGAGGAGGGGGAAACACCACCCTCGGCCACCTTGCGACAGTGACAGAAGCACCAACTGAAATTCTAAATATATTCTCATCTGTCCTGAGAATTAGGTAAGAAAACGTAAGCCTCTTTCATGAAGGAAGAAAACTCTTGAGTAACTGGATGACAAGTTTTGGCAGAGTTTCTGTAAAAGGTTTCAGCTTGGTGGGTTGGGTTATATTGTTTTCCCCCCAGCTGATGAAGGGACCTAAGTGCTTTCCTTATTGGGATGTCCTATGTCAGCTTTGTGGAATGCAGTAGTCAGGGGTAAACCAACAGAAAAATGATTGCTGAGGAAGAGATGCCTTCAGTAGCAAAGGACTGAAGTATTTTTTTCTGATTTCCCAAAGGCAGGTGGCTGGGAAGGCAGAGCTTCAGCATGCCAGCCAAATGATCATCTAAACATAGGAAAGAGACACAGTGAGAAAAGATTTGCTGGCAAGGTTGCGCCCCAAGATTACGTCTTTTGATGATGTTAAGAAGAAGAGGCCAACCTGAATCCAACTTTGCCTAAACCAGGGATAGGCGAGTCTGTCGATTTTGACTTTTCATTTTTCCAAAGCAGATGCTCGACTGCTGAGCCACGGCGCTTCGGAGCTGATAGCAAAAGGCAGCAGAAAACAGAGCTAATAATAATAATATTTCCAAAAGGTCTGCAGTGTTTCTGGTCTGCCAAGACCCAACGGGCAACCAGCTCCAACACTGTGGGGCTAGCATGGAGAATGCCCCCTCCCTTGTGCCCACCAGTTTAGCTGGTCCTGGTTGCAGGCAAATGATAAGGGTCATTGTTGCTAACCTTGGAGTGTGGGCAGCTTGCTACGGATGTGGGAAGCCCTTCAAACAACTCTGACCCAGATAATCTAAGACTAAACTTGCACCAGCAGAGACACTGACCTCTTGTACCTCAGGGTGTAGTATATTTAAATCTCCTGCACCTGGAAAGGCATGAATAACATGCTCTTGTGATAAAAGGGGTGAATGCCAGCGCATTCCTTAAGTGCCAAGCGACCCACACGGAACAGGTGGTAAAATATATAAATAAAGGTACACCATTAGAAGTCAAAATTGAGCTGTAGTTGCAATCCTCAACATTTCTGCTTGCAAGGAAGTGAGTCATGTCCCTGGGATTGGGCTGGAAGGTATTACGCACCAATCTTCAGTATAAACTTTTAACTTGCTTGCTTTTCCTTTCCTTTTATTTTTTAAACAATACACATCTTCAGAAATGAAACTTTGCAGGAGCTATTTTTTTTTTAATGAAGAAAACATGAGTTTTAAGACTGCAATCATATTCAGACTTACGTAGAAGTCAGCCCACTGAACCCAGTAGAGCTTACCTCTGAGTAAACCTAATTAGGAATGGGAGAAACAGGAATTATTATTACTAATATTATTATCTATTGAAGTTATATACTGCCCTATACCAAGAGGTCTCAGGGTGGTTCACAGAATAAAAATCAAAATATAAAACCACAAAATACACAATCAAAATTAAAACAACAACCCAATAACCCCTGCAGTTGTTGCATGACAGCTCTCATTAGCTCTGACCATTGGCCATGCTGCTGAAGTGTAGTGTAGTGGTTAGTGTGTTGGACTATGTTCTGGGAGACCAGGGTCCAAGCCTCCACTTAGCCATGAAACTCACTAGATGACCTTGAGCCAGTCACTTTCTCTCAGCCTAACCTCCCTCACAGGGCTGTTGTGAGGTTAAAACAAATAATTCTAACTTAAATAATTATGTAAACCAAACTGCAGCGGAAGGGAAACAGCACTGATTGCAATGAATACAGGGTGGAATGGAAACCACTGCCTTCTTGAATCTCTAGCTGCAACAGAGCATTCCAATCTCAGGATTTTCACAGGCAGTGGGGTGTGTGTCACAATACTCACTGGTAGGAAGTATCATCACCCCTTTTCTTCGGCAGCCCATGGCGGCCATTTTGTGATGGCACCCACAACACCCTTATCAGGATATGAATAATGGCACACCATTTTATACCCACTTCTCCCAAAAAGCACTGAGCATAGTCCAGGGGTGGGGGATCTTTTTTTTTAGATCAAGGGCCACATGCTCTTTTGTGCAACCTTCCAGGGGCCATGGATCCCCTGGGTAACCCCAAACCCTGAACTCCCCAATTAGGGTTGGAAATGACTTCCACCACAAAGCATGAATGGCAAATCAGCACAAACTGTACTGTGATAGACCGATCTCTGCTCCAACAGCATACAAGGCAGTTTCCTCCATTCTTCTTCAAATTGGATCAGAAATAATCCAAACGATTTCCTCTTTTTCACCACCCTCGGAGCGCGTTCGAAGGGAGAGCTCACATCCTTAGCTTTTATTATCTTTATTGCGGGGGGACACACCAACAGCAACAGCAATCAACTTTACGCACGTTGTGGCCTTGAAAGGCAATTTCTATACAGAAGTGTAGCGTGAGGGAACCAGGAAGGTCGTGGCCCTGGGTGCCCATTTTTGGGAGGGTGCAATCAGGCACCCCCCTGACAAGCACAGAGCCCTGGCAGCTGAAATGCAGCAGCAGGTGGGTTGGTCTAGTGGGCAGCTGCCCAGTACACCAGGGGCACAACACTTGCTGTGCCCTGGGCACCAGCAACCCACGCTATGCTGCTGTGTCTATATACTTCAGGCAACATTTTGCTTCCGTAAAATCATAAGAAGCAATGAGATTCCCCCCCCCCCCCAGTCAACTCAGATTCTGGCCTTGACATAACAGCTGCATGAAGATACAAGGTCCTGGGAGGTGAGGACTGATGGGAAGATTATCTCCCTCTTGTTTTGGGAAAGGCTCTGACTGTACAAACATTTGCTCACCCGAATGAACAAAAACACTCCTTTGTTTCGCCATTGCCTTCTCCTTACACAAAGTCTTTCTGCCCGGGAGCCGATATGCAAATCCTACTGGGGCACAGGGCTGACCCTGTGGCTTGCGGTTGGCAACTCTCCTGTACCAACCACGGTCATAGATTCCTATGTGACTCTGGTGTGAGTAAGCAAAGAGGAATGAGCAGAGAACTATTTGTTCTTCGACAACACAGGCGAAATATGAACACGCTGGTCTGACCGAAGAGGAAAACTAGAGCTGAGCTCTTTGCATGCAGGAAATACAGAGCCCAGGAAGGGTGGCGAGTGACATCACCCAAATCCTTGGCGAAGCAGGAAGGCAGCAGGCAGCTGAAACAATCAATTAGCTAAGGTGTGACTGTACACCAGCCAAGGGCTGCACACTTCTGAGCAGTGTCTTCAGCAAGGACCAGCCAGCCCGTGACTTGGCAGGAGGCAAAGCCCAGGCATAGCAAGCAAATAGGCAAAGTTGGTCCAGAAAAGGAGTTGTGCCCTTGCAGGGGGGAGTGGTAGGGGCACCAGAGGGATAAAGGGCATTTCAGTGCACTTAGTGGAGACCCTCCAAGTGTCCCTATTTCCCAGCAACATCCCTGATTTAGAGAAGCCATCCAGTTTTTTATTTGATCCCAGAATATCCCACTTTTCCTTAGGATGTCTCTATTTTCATTGGAGAAATATTGGAGGGTATGGAGTTATCTGACTCCTGAGCCATCTGAAGGCAATCCTGTATAGGGAAGTTTTTTTAAAAAAAATGCTTTTAATGTTTTTATATACCGTATGTTGGAAGCTGCCCAGAGTGGCTGGGGCAATCCAGAAATATGTGTGGGGTATAAATAGGAAAATTATCATTGTGGAATGGGACGTCCCTATTTTTATTAGAGAAATGTTGGAGGGTATGTAATAGTCTCATCTGTTAGCCTTCCAAAAGAGAAATAATGGTCTACTATTTCCAACTTAACCAAGCTTTATCGCTGGGTATTTTGGGATCCAAATGCTCTTGTGTTAGGGATGAGCGAATCTGTCAATTTAAGTTTCTCTCCGTTTCACATTTTTCCATTCTTAAATTCAGTCCTCCACATTTATAAATCAATTTGAAATTTGTTTATTCTTTCAAAGTTGTAATGAAAATTCATTGGGATTTTAGTATGAATTTATCCCAATATATTTGCTTTTAGTGTGTGCCGTTTTCTCTAACGTACCTATTTTTGTAAAGCGGTTTCCCATAATATAATACATCAGCCCTTCCATCACCCCCTATTTTGAACTTTTGATGATGCAATTCCTGAGATGCTCTGAGTACCTTTTGTGAGTTTAATGCAAGGGAGTTGAATCATGGCCAAAGGTATTTGAGCCCATTCCATGATCAGCAGCCAGCAGTGTGAGATGATGTGAGATGAACACTGCCTGCCTGTTCTTACCTGATTGTACCAGGGTGGGAAGGAATGTAGGACTCAAAGTGATGGTGATCAGCATCTTCAGAGAAGGCACCTGCAGATTCCTTCTCTGTTGAGGGGCTAAGAGTCTACCAGTGAAAAGTGTGTTCACCTGGTTCTTTATGGCACCTTCTCTCTGATACCTGGAATGTGCTCCCACACTGTACCTTCTGCTGTGTTTCTTTAGATACCAATCAGTACACTGCGCATCAAGAAGATCTGAAATGGACCATCTGAGGACCAAAAATATTTGGCTATAATGCAGAAGGGGAAATGGTTCCAATTGCTGGGAGGGTTCCATTAAAAAGAGCCCCGTTTGGATCAAGCAAAAGTTCCATTTAGTCCACAGTGTTATAATACATATGTTGTTGTTGTTGTTGTTGTTGTTGTTGTTGTTGTTGTTGTTGTTTTGCATGCAAAAGTTCCCAGGTTCAATCCTTGGAATATCCAGGCAAGGCTGAGGAAGACCTCAGTCTGAAATTCTGGAGAACCACTGTCAGTCAGTTATGAGCTAGATGGACCAAGAACCTGACTCATAAGGCAGCTTCCTATAGAGGGTGACCAGTGCCGGATTTACTTATAAACTAAACAAGCTATAGCTTAGGGCCCTACTCTCTTGGGGGCCCCCAAAAAACATTTAAAGGGAAAGAAACCTGGATGTACATTTCCAAAATATAAGATGAAAAACAAATAAAATAAAACCTACATACAGCAACAGTGTTTTGTGTTGTGTAGGCTCCTATGGGCCCTGCCTGCTAGCCTGATCCCTAAAATATCACTATCACTATTAATATACTTCTTCTTAATTGTATTTCAGTTCAACAATTACTTTGATAAAATACATATTTTGTTATGTGCAAATGGCTTTAGATACCTATTAGGTCCATAAATGACCATATAACAAAAAACAGCAACAATTTGTTGTTGACAAAGGGCATATAAAGGGCCCCATAACCTTCAGTAGCTTAGGACCTCATCAAACCTAAATCCGGCCCTGAGGGTGACACATGTATATAAAAGCATATAACAATGAAAGTAACATACACAGAAAGAGCTGTTTGACAGTGGAATGGACTACCTTGGAAGGTGCTAGAACATCCTCCACCGCACAATTTTTAAATGTCACAGAGGGTTGGACTAGATCAGTGTTTCCCAACCTTGGGCCTCCAGCTGTTTTTGAACTACAATTCCCATCATCCCTTACCACTGGTCTTGCTAGCTAGGGATGATGGGAGTTGTAGTCCAAAAACAGCTGGAGGCCCAAGGTTGGGAAACACTGGACTAGATGACCCTTGGACTGCTTTTCCAACTCTAAACTTCAACGATTCTACATTATATGAAGGTAAAGCACTCTGCAAAAATGTTTATGTTAAGCAAAACTGCATGCAAAAATATGCAGGTCAGGAGAAATTCACGCTAAAATGAAGATGAGTTTTAAAAAATGCAAACAGAGGTGAAAATTCAGTGAACTGCAGATAAGACAGGAAACCAAAATGGGCATATATTTGCATCCCTGCACTTGAGAGCTTCCTCCTATGAATGGATTCCCTACTATTGTGGGATCAGATCAAGTGTATTTGGGGGGTCTGCATTTAAGGGAAAACAAGAATTCCTGCTTTTGCAAGCTGGCTATATAGATTGTGCCATACCCCTGTGACCTTTTTCCCTCCACACAAGCTGGGGGAAAGGATTATTACTAATAATTTATTTATTTGTTGTTGCGGTAAACCTGTATCCATGCATAATGTGCCAGCAGCACTGTGCTGCTCTTATCATTTAGTTATCTGCTTAATGGGTTTGGCTGAGTGACTTCCTCTTCGAGCTTCTGTGGGATGGTGTGTGGAGTTGCCTTGCCACTCACACCCACACAATTACACTAAAAGGCCAAAAAGATCAGTGGCAGCAGGAAGCCAATGGAATCTTACACTACCCCTATGCCATCCCTGTTGCTGCCAGATATGGAAGAGGGGGATTTGCTCTTCTGTGTCACCTGTGTGACGTTTTGAGACAAAAGATCTGATTTAATAAAGTGTTATTTTAAAAAAGAAAGAAAAGGGTTGAGAGGGAACTCCAGAAACCGCTGCATGTTTCCTCACCCTTGTCTGCTCCCGTATTAGTCATTAAGAGGCCATAGTCCATTTATAGCACCACTTTTATTGACCCCAATTGAGCAAATTGAAAGGAATCTGAGCTATTTCCCTTATCACACACAATTCTTTCGATGAGAGAGGCTGGAATGTGCATTGTTGTCTTGTTGGATGTCAAGGAAGCGCCTCAGATTAGTTGGTGGAGGGGCTGAACTTTATATGCCTGCCACACAGAACACTTGCATTCAAATGTAGGCTGTGAGAGATGGAGGCATCGAGTTTATTATTATTATTATTATTATTATTATTATTATTATTATTATTATGATAACACTGTCAATTGCCTGTCAGAAGTTGCATGTTGGATTTATTTGCGGTGCCTAGATTGCCTTTTGGAAGCCTTTTGTCAGGGGTTCAGGAGCAGAGGCAAGGGCAAGGGAGGAAACAGAGAGCGAAGGGGAGGAGGCAGAAGAAAGGATGAGCGATGACGACGACCCGAGATCTCCGAGTCTCTCCAGTGAGTCGGAGGATTCACAGAAAGGAGCACCAGTGGCCAAGGCAAGGGGGGAGTTTAGGGGGGCACCCCAGGGAGATAGAGCCAGAGGGGAATCAGAGGAGAGCAGTTGGAGATCGGGTCCAGCGTCACCGCCAGAGAACAGGGAAGAGGAAAGGAGCCAGGGGGCAAGCGCTGGCAGCTCACAGCAGGAGGGAGGGCACGAGTCAGGGGTGGCCACACCTCCATCTGGGAGCGAAGAAACGGTTAGACGGAAGGTGGAAGGTTGGGCGCGCGCGCCAAGTTCAAATGCACAGGAAGGAGGCGCAGTAGGCAGCCCGGAAAGAGAGCCGGGTCCTAAAGCCCGGCGCAAGGAGACAGGAGAGTCCGGGGGGTCAGCGTCTGAAGAATCCCGGAAGGAAGAGACCCAGGGGGGCAGAGGGACCCAGAGAAGAACAGTCAGGCGGAAAAGGTGGAGCAGGGCTAGGATATTAAGTTGGTGTACGAGGGGC
This sequence comes from Podarcis muralis, assembly GCF_964188315.1. Taxonomy (NCBI): domain Eukaryota; kingdom Metazoa; phylum Chordata; class Lepidosauria; order Squamata; family Lacertidae; genus Podarcis; species Podarcis muralis. Next base: position 70,547,075 of record NC_135661.1, on the reverse strand, counting down.
GGAGATTCAGACGGAGCTTCGCCGATCTAGCTACTAGACGTAGGGTTGCACGCAGCAGCTTGAGAATGGAAACTGTAACTCAATAAAGACTTTTACTTAATGACCGCTGGCTAGCGTGATCCTCTGTGAGCTAGGATCTTGAAGCAACCCTGACACCTTTAGTATGCAGTGTGAGCAGTGTTTGGCTAGTGAATCTGGTTAGAAATTAGCCTTTACAATCACACACAGAAATATGCTTGTAAAGTAAGACAAAAACAAAGTGGTTTATTGTAGGAAGTACATCACTTGGGTAGAATCTTTTTCTAATTCTAGCCTAGCTAGCTGATCTATAGAAGACAAAGGCAGCCATGCTTGCTCCTTTGTTCTCAGGGGATGGCTACAACAGGACGCAACCAGAGAGCATCAATCTAAACATCAGAGAGAGAGAGCGCATAGTAATAATAATATTGCTGTGGTCTAAACCACTGAGCCTAGGGCTTGCCGATCAGAAGGTCATGGTTCAAATCCCCGTGATGGGGTTGTATAGTGATGATGCTGTTCTGTTGTCCTTGCAAGAGGGTTTCAGGGGGATTATAAGGAGCGGGCTGTTCATCTTCTGAAAGGGACTTGAACAGATGCTAGGAAACAACCACTTATGACGACGTTCTGGAGTCCAACATGTTCCACATTAAAAGTAATGTCATTGATTCCCTCACTTGTCTTCCCTGTCTTCTAGACTGTCCAGTCATAGTTATGTGTGCCTCAATGTTGGGGGTGCTGGCAACCTGGTTAATTGCATGCAAGCGATTCACATGCACAGAAAATAGCTGATAAAATCTGGGTTATGCAAGGAAAAGAGAAACCAGAGTTATTTCATGCTACCTGGCAGGACTTCATTACATATGCATCCAGCAAGGTTTTACAAAAACACGCAGCAATGGCAGTTATGAACATTTGGCAACTTTATGTAACATGAACTCTGGAACTTTGAACTTCGTTCTTTGAGGAGAACATGTTGCTTCCTGTATCTTGCACTGGTCCTATTGTCATAGGGGTTTCCCCTCCTTTTTGTGTTTTACATTGCATTGCTTCGTTTTGTTTAGGATAAATACACTTGAACATTTTGTTTTTTAAAAGGATAGACAGGGGACAGATGGACACAGGGCATTTAAAAAAAAATGGGCCAACACCATTTCAAAAGGAGGGCTATCTACTGTAAAGTAGAATATAGGGCATGGCTGCCCTATAAAATATATATATATATATATATATATATATATATATATATATATATATGCTTTCGTAGATTTTCACGGGTACAGGAATGCAGGTTTTGGTGTCCTCGGGTGTCTTCCCGTGTAAAAGTTGGGGTGTCTAGGCGACGTTTCGACGAGGTCTCACTCGTCATCTTCAGGCTGGTGCTTTCGGCTTCTTGTTACTGGAACAGAGCAGGATCTCAGTGTTTGAGTTCCTATAAATACTGTTGAGGAGGTGTGGTGTATAGCCTCCAATGTTCTGGGCAGAGAGGAAGTTCCCAGGCTAGTGTGCCTTTTCTTCTTTTGTTCCTTAATTGCTTGAGGGATATCTTGAGTGATTTCTTGAGTGATATCCTGAGTACCACTTAGGTGGGTCATTAGGTGTGGATTAGTTGCTAAAGCCTTGGTGTCTTGACCTCTTGAACTTTGTGCAGAGTTTTTCTGAGAAGATGGCTGTACTGCACTTAGTTGTGCTCTGGCTTGGCTTCGTGTATAGGGGCGAGCTGTGGTTTTGTGGCCTGTGCCAGCCAGATCTGTGTAGGGATTGCAGGGGGGTGCAGCATCCGGAGGTGCCACCATGGTTTGGCTACTGGATGGTATCTGTAATTTATCTGTGGAGAGGGTCTGGGTTTGGGTTTGGTGTGGTTGATTGGTGATGGCGTTCTGTGTGCCTCTGGATCTGGTGTCAGTTTTTGTGGGGAGGGCTAATTTCCAGATGTCTGGCAAGCGGGATGTGTCGTCACGCTTGTTCATGTTGTGAGGGTGTTTCTCTATCTCGATGGCTTCCATGATTATTCTCTTGTGGTGATGTTCCATGTTAGAGAGCAATTTGGAATCTGCAAAATTAATTTCGTGTCCTGTTTCTTTCATGTGTTGGAAAAGAGAGGAAGTTTTTTCTTCTTTTTTGACGGCATTCTTGTGTTCTGCGATACGTGCATTTATTCGTCTGTTTGTTTGTCCAATGTACGTGGCTGGGCAGACTTTGCAGGGTATTTCATAGACCCCTTGGTTTTCCAACTGGATTTTATCCTTGGGGTTTCTGAGGATATTGGCTATCTTTTGGTTGGCGCAAAAGGCTGTTTTGATATTGTGTTTATGGAGGATTTTGCTAATTTTATCTGTAGTGCCCTTGATATAAGGAAGGAGAAAAACCAGTTGGAAAACCAAGGGGTCTATGAAATACCCTGCAAAGTCTGCCCAGCCATGTACATTGGACAAACAAACAGACGAATAAATGCACGTATCGCAGAACACAAGAATGCCGTCAAAAAAGAAGAAAAAACTTCCTCTCTTTTCCAACACATGAAAGAAACAGGACACGAAATTAATTTTGCAGATTCCAAATTGCTCTCTAACATGGAACATCACCACAAGAGAATAATCATGGAAGCCATCGAGATAGAGAAACACCCTCACAACATGAACAAGCGTGACGACACATCCCGCTTGCCAGACATCTGGAAATTAGCCCTCCCCACAAAAACTGACACCAGATCCAGAGGCACACAGAACGCCATCACCAATCAACCACACCAAACCCAAACCCAGACCCTCTCCACAGATAAATTACAGATACCATCCAGTAGCCAAACCATGGTGGCACCTCCGGATGCTGCACCCCCCTGCAATCCCTACACAGATCTGGCTGGCACAGGCCACAAAACCACAGCTCGCCCCTATACACGAAGCCAAGCCAGAGCACAACTAAGTGCAGTACAGCCATCTTCTCAGAAAAACTCTGCACAAAGTTCAAGAGGTCAAGACACCAAGGCTTTAGCAACTAATCCACACCTAATGACCCACCTAAGTGGTACTCAGGATATCACTCAAGAAATCACTCAAGATATCCCTCAAGCAATTAAGGAACAAAAGAAGAAAAGGCACACTAGCCTGGGAACTTCCTCTCTGCCCAGAACATTGGAGGCTATACACCACACCTCCTCAACAGTATTTATAGGAACTCAAACACTGAGATCCTGCTCTGTTCCAGTAACAAGAAGCCGAAAGCACCAGCCTGAAGATGACGAGTGAGACCTCGTCGAAACGTCGCCTAGACACCCCAACTTTTACACGGGAAGACACCCGAGGACACCAAAACCTGCATATATATATATATATATATGGTGATTTCAGTAAAAAGAAATAAAGTGACTCCGAAAAAAATGAAAGAAAAGTGAGAAGGAGAAAAACAACAACAAAGATACACATGAAAGCAAAAATATACAAAAAAGTGATATACAATACATTATTGTATAAATCGGTTTAGTGTTATTGTCCTAGTGCTTATGTAAATGTTAATACTCTACTACAATTTGTATAAACTAATTCCAAATGTAATTTTATTTATCCGTACAGAGTCTGCACCTGCAAGCAGTCAGTTCATAAATTGCCAGTGATGTGATATCATCAGTCAATTGATTGAAAGGTACCATATTTCTATTTCTCCAATTCCTCAATATCAATCTTTTGGCCACCATTAGGGCATGGAAAACTTTCGTTGTCCCATTGATAATTTCCATACTGCAGGTATATAGTTCAATAACATATTCTCCGCTGAAAGATTTAACTTTTTCTGCACACTCGTAGTTACACAGCCCAGCACTTTCTCCCAAAACTTGTTAACTAAAGAACACTGTGCAAACATGTGTTTCAGAGAGGCCTTGTCCTTGCCATATCTCCAGTACTGAGCTATCTTAGCTAACCCCCTTTTTATACAACTGTAAAGGGGTCCAACAAACTCTAAATTTTATTTTCTCTTGTATTAGTCGTCATTTTAAACCTTAGGTATTGAAGCTATACATGGAGACATTGTTGCCTGGCTATGCTTTTGTATAAACTCATTCCAAATGTCATTTTATTTATCCATTTCTTCTGTTCCTTCCCTACCATTGCTGCCACCACACACACAAAGGGCTCTGATGGCATGAAGGTCTTTCCTTTCCTACGAATTCGTATGTTGGCATGTTGACACCGGGCGGCAGCCTTTTAAGGCGCTGGCGACGAGACCGAAAGGAAGGCTCTGATTGGCTGGCAGTGAGTCACGTCCACAGTATGTGTTTCAGCTTCCTCCTAGACCTCAGAGGTTTGGCGGTATCGCTGTCAGCGACTCCATTGAGCTGAGGAACTCAAGCAGAATGAGCCGACGGCTTCAAGCCCTGCTGCTCTTTTCTTCCCCTAAAAGGGAAAAGGGAGCTAGAGAGCCACTTGCCTGGAAAACGTGATGAAAGCAAACATACAGGTAATGCGCGACAGGTAGATGGATTTTCAGCGACGGAGAGGAAACCCAACAAAGCCAAGCATACAATTGCAGGTCAGCTTAGGGTGAGATCTTCCAGGCAAGTATGACCTCACTGGAGGATTATCATAGGTCAAATCTACACCACTTTGACAGCCATGGTGTCCCCCAAAAGAATCCCCCAAGCGCGCCATTTCCACGGAAAAGAAACTTCAGCAGAGCTGAAATATTAACTTAGAGGAAATGCACTTTTCCAGGGCTTTTCCCCCCATCCGGAACTAAGTTCCGGCACCTCTCAGGTGGTCACCATTGCCATTACAGTGGTACTTCAGGGTACATACGCTTCAGGTTACAGACGCTTCAGGTTACAGACTCCGCTAACCCAGAAATAGTACCTCGGGTTAAGAACTTTGCTTCAGGATGAGAACAGAAATTGTGCTCCGGCGGCAGCGGGAGGCCCCATTAGCTAAAGTGGTGCTTCAGGTTAAGAACAGTTTCAGGTTAATAACGGACCTCCGGAACGAATTAAGTTCTTAGCCTGAGGTACCACTATATAAGAGAACAAGGGAGACATTCATGGTGAGTTTCAGCATCTCTTTTTCTAGAAAAATAGCCCTGCACTTATCCAATATAAATGGGAACTGAGTCATAAATGGGATCTCTGAACTAAACAATTACAGCAGTGCCATATCACTTTCAAAACACATGGCTTCCTCCAAAGAATTCTGGAAGCTTTTGTTGAGGGTGCTGGGAGTTGATAGGAGACCCCTATTCCCCTCGCAGAGCTATAATTTCCAAAGTTCCTGGGGGAAAGGGATTGATTGTGGAACCACTCTGGAAACTGTAGCTTTGTGAGGGCACAAGCTTGAAACCTAAGGGTAGCCCTTGGTGATGTCATGGGGGGGGGCGAGTCCCATAGAGTCCTTGCAATAATTTGCAGCCAGCTCTTGCTGGGTTGAAGCTTGCAAGAAGCACACCCAGGTTGAGCTGGGAGACTGAGCCACTTGAGGGGGGCGGCGAGAAACCCTGCCACCGCTGTGGCCCGCTGTGGCCACACCCCTTCACACACTGCCCTGTGTCCTCCTCCCCCTTGGCTGTGCTAGGGTAAGGTTACCAGATTTTTTTCAAAGAAACTGGGGACACTTTTAAAAATAAAATAAAAAAAATAAAATTATTTTTAAAAAGTTATTTAAAAATAATAATTAAAAAGTAATATCTTCTCTTCTGTGGTCTCCTCTGTCGCACGGCTTTCCTCTGGGCCCCAGCCTGCTCTCTTGGAGCGCTAGCTACCGTAGAGTAGCCTCGGGTCGGGCCTGGGCTCAGCCACATTTCCTTGCCCTCCCGGTGCTCTCCTACCTCTCCTTCACAGTGGCAGCAGCGGCCTGGCAAAATCAGGGCTCCCCTCTTTTTTCTCCTTCCCCTTTCTCTCTCTTCCTTCTCCTTCTCCTCTCCTCCTTCTCCCTGCATCGGCTCTGGGGTATTTCCTGGCCCCGGAGTGCTGCTGGGCAGTCGGCCGGGTGGCCAGGCGCTCTCAATTTGGGTTGCAGGGGGGTCAGCAGTTCCCCCAGTTGACACACCAGGCATCCCTGGTTCTCCCTCAGCAGCAGCAGTCTTAGCAGCCCGGAGCCAGCCTGGTAGCGCAGTTGGCTCTGGCTGGCTTCAGGAGCTGCTCGCTGCCGTGGCGCCCGCCATTTTAACTCACCAGAAGTCCCCATATGATGCGTCTTGTGTCGTTGAACCCATCACACAACATTCATTCCCTACTAATAAATCTGCAACACTTAAAATATAAATCCGGGGACATTAAATGAAATCCGGGGACATTCTGGGGATGGATTTTGTCTGAAAACAGATTTGTAAATCCGGGGACTGTCCCCGGGAAACAGGGACGTCTGGTAACCATATGATAGGGTTGCCGTGGGGGGGGGGAGTATAAAATGAGAATACAAAATACATTTTTTTAAAAACCAAAACAATCCTGGCTCAGATTAAACCCAGACACAATGTCCTTCTAAAGCATTTCATTGGCAAGCACTTCTTGGTATTTGTCACTCTGGTTGATTAATGATTTCCAGTCTTGTAGGTGGCACTGGAAGTATTATGTATCCTGCTGTTGGATTCTGCAGCAGCTGACTCTGCAAAGGGTTATCAGATTCTTTCTCTTTCGTGCTGTGAAGGGATCTGAATCTGCTGCTAGACAGCACCCTCTTGAGGCAAGAGAATGAGCTAAGGAGGCCAGCAATTGCTCATTTCTTTGGATATTAGAGGCAACCACTGCTCAGATTAGGGCACCTCCAAACTGTCAATATTTTTTCGGGAGGGATTCAAGAGCATCTCAGGAAATACAGGTTTTCCTCCCCCTTGGGAACCTCTGACATTCAAGCCAAATCTTCTTGTTGAAGAAGACTAGTCTCAACTCTAGTCCGCAATACTTAATGAGTTGCTGTGACCAAAGTGGCCCAGCAGATGGTGCCAACAGACAGAGCTACAACTCCAAGAATGACCCAACAGTTGTTTTTAAATTTGCTGTGACAATTTTATTTCGCTTGTGGTCCAGGACTTCCAAGACCACAACAGGCCACACTTTTGCAAGTCAGAATTGGGCACAGAAGAGTGACGGCATCAGATTCTTCTATCCGCAAAGAGCATGAGGGTGATCCCACCAGGGATTCTGGAACTTGCACTCGCGATCCCATTCCCGATGGGAAAAAGATGCTGAGCTGCAGGAGATGTCAGTGGGATATCGAGATGCAGGGAGGCTTCATGTATGTTGGAGGGATGGAGAAACAGGATATGCATGTTTGAGGCAGGCTGCAGAGAAGACCTTTTCCCATTCAGAACCTGCCTGTGTCTTCAAATATATTGTTATGAACATTGGGGGGGGGGGGGGGTAGAGACCTCCCCTAAACTGAAGAAATTAATGAATGTCAGAATCTAGCTAATATTTGGGGTACTGAGGGGGGAAGTACAGGTTGCAGAAGTACTCCTGAACTGTGCCAAAGGAAATTCCTGGGTTTAGCGTATGAAAACTAGCCTGGCTGGGTTGGTTAAATGCAGGCCATTATGAAACAATGTCCAGGAAGCTACACATTAAAGAAGGCACTCAGGTCTGTGCAAAATAGAGGTTGCCAAGGTGATGGGGGGGGTGACAGGGGAAAGTGTCATTTTACGGGATGCTTGGGTTTGTTTGTGTTTTGCAAAAGTTGTGCTAGGAAGGAGGAGAACAAAGCAGAACTGCATATGGTGCTGGCTGGAGGAGGCTGCACTATAAGACTGGGATCCAAAGAAACTTTGAACCCAAGCTTGCTGAAGCTATGAAATCGACACTCATGGGGTATAATGTTCTGCACCCCCTCCATTCCAGATTTCCAAGTGTATACAGTGGTGCCTCGCAAGACGAAATTAATCCGTTCCGCGAGTCTCTTCGTCTTGCGGTTTTTTCGTCTTGTGAAGCACGGCTATTAGCGGCTTAGCTGCTATTAAAGGCTTAGTGGCTTAGTGGCTATTAACGGCTTAGCGGCTTTAAGAAAAAGGAAACAAACTTGCAAGAACTCGCAAGACGTTTCGTCTTGCGAAGCAAGCCCATAGGGAAATTCGTCTTGCGGAACGACTCAAAAAACGGAAAACCCTTTCGTCTAGCGAGTTTTTCATCTTGCGAGGCATTCGTCTTGCGGGGCACCACTGTATATGTGAACACATCATATTCCACAAGGGCCAACATTGATGCCAAAATCCAGCATCCCCAGAGTTCTGCGAGTGCGGCTTTCTCCCAGCTGAAGTGCAGAGTGCTTGAGGACTGGGACATTCGTGGGGAAACCAAAATGTGTGTTTACAAAGCGATTGTACTATCAGCCTTACTGTATGCTTGTGAAACATGGACCACTTATAAACACCATGTCCCACTCCTTGAAATATTCCATCCACGGTGTCTCCCAAAAATTTTTACACATCACTTAGGAAGACAGGTGAACTAATACCAGCGTACTGGAAAAAGCAAAGATCACCAGTGTTGAAGCAATGATTCTTCAACATCAACTTTGTTGGACTGGTCATGTTGTGCAAATGCCTGATTATCGTCTCCCAATGCAACTACTCTATTCCGAACTTAAAAATGGAAAGCATAATGCTGGTGGTCAACAAAAGAGGTTTAAAGTCTGTCTTAGGCAAGTTTTTAAAAATGTAGTATAAACACCAACAATGGGGAAATACTGGCGTGCAAGCGCTGCAATTGGAGAACAGCCTTTACCAAAGGTGTCATGGGCTTTGAAGATACTCGAACTCAGGACGCAAGGGAGAAATGTGCTAAGAGGAAGGCATGCTTGGCAAATCCACACCGTGATCAACTCCTGCCCGAAAACCAATGTCCCCACTGCGGAAGGATGTGTGGATCCAGAATTGGTCTCCACAGTCACTTACGGACTCATTGTTAAAACCATGTTTATGGAAGACAATCTTACTCGGCTACGAGTGATCGCCAAAGAAGATGTTTTCTTAAAGACACTAGCCTCTGCTGTGGCTTGATCTTCTCAACGGAAACACAACCATGGGGAGTGCCTGGAAGCCCTGGAATTTGGCACCTCTTGTGAAGACTGTGGTGGTGTGTATGGCTCACATCCCTAGCACTCGTGTTGTTGGGATTGCATTGCTCTGATGCACTGAGTGCTTTTGAATGTAATTTGCCAGTGCCATTTGCATCTCAGAAAAAGAAACCACCAGCTCTTTGCAAGCCTGAAACACAAATATCCTGGGCAGCATCTCTGATCGTATACCGCCCCCCCCCTTCCCAAATTTTAAGGTGAAACGGAAGATGGAACTGCTTCTGTTTCATCCCCAAGAAGCAGGACGATTACCAATCACCACACAGCTCCAGGATGCTCTGAGCTTCAGCAAAATATCTGCACGCCTCTCTCCCTGTTATCTTTCCAGAGAGAAGTCTGTGAACGCTGGAAGGAGGAACTGGAAGCTAAAGATAGTTTATCGGAGTTGTCGGCTGTGCAGACTTGAAGTATGCACAGAGCTCCCCCATGTGGAAAGTCATCAGCATTCATTTTGACCAAGGGAGGAAATGATCTTCACACCCCCATTGGTGGGACTTGAAATAAATCCTAAAAGTTCACCATGTAAAGTATTAATATGGGTCTCCGGGTTGAGGAACAAGTATAGAGTATGAACTTACGATAAGTGGGACCTGCAACCTGTACGTGATAGAACTTCCACCCTCCTCCTTTTCTCTTGCAGCCCCTAAATCTGTTCTGCTCCTCCAATCCACTGGAATAGATTTGGAGAGGGTGCAAAGTTCTATTGTGCAAATCCTTGTGCTTATGGGATGAGCGTGTTGGATGCCAAGGAAACTTTGCAGTGTTTCTGCAGATACCCGAAACCAGGAAACACCCCCTAAATCATTCTAGAAAATAAATGACCACAGAGAGGCTGCTAGTGATATGTTGGGACTTTAAAATTTATTCCAACGTGCTGTTTTTTTAAAAAATAGGCTCAGACTGAATAGACAATCTGAACTGTAGTAAAGGCAATATACGTGTAAAAACTTTTTTTTTCATTCACAGTACAGATGTCATTTACAATAAAGTTCACAAACATCAAATGCTGAGTATTTTTTTCTCTTTTTTTCTTAACATTATGTTCTGTGCTTTTTACCTGCATTTTTTTTTTTTTTGCTTTGCACTCTTATAACCATACAGACATTGCAAGATGCAAGTGTAGAAACTGAATTTAAAATAAAATTACAGGCAAAACTACCAAATTACACTGTACTCTGAGTCTGTACATATTTACAGTACCTTTTTTGGAATGTATTGCCATTTTTTTTTAAAGAACATATAGAAACTTTCTAAAGACTATTCCACTTACAGAATACATACACCTTTTAGAAAAAAGGCAAATATTTATCTTACATGAGACCATGTATATTAAATTTGCGTACACATCATCAATATTATTAATATTTTACATTACATTTACTAAAGTGAGCATAAGTGCCATAATATCTCAATAATGAAAACTTGTTTTATGTCATCGTTAGGACCCAAATTTGGTATTTATTTAAAAACATTTTACCTTTTAAAATTCACAAATACTGTGCAATAACAGGAGGGCAAAAAATCCATAAGGAACACAGACAATAAAAATCAAGTGTATGTTAGGGGATGGGAATAAAAGTGAGGAACACATGGAGGGGGGAGAGATCGTAGAAGGGCTAGATCACAATGCTTCATGCTTAGCTCATAAATGGTTTGTCGGTATCAAGAACATATTGCTTGAATGCTTTTTAAAAGCCAATTGTAATGACTTGGCATTGTATTTTCTTTAAAAATAAAAAAAATGATGGCCAAAGTTGGCAAAGCCAGACACAGAAAAACAAGAGGTTCTCACCTATGAAGAATCACTGGGCTGAGTTCTGTGAGTGAGAGCATATCAGAGAGATGGAAAAGGTCGCTCTCAAGGTTAAAGTGTGCAGAGGCCAAATCAGTTGGGTCACTTTTCCTGGAATTTATTGTGGTTCCCGCTACGGTCTCCTCCAGTAAAAAAAATAAATAAAATCCATTTACAATAATCTGAGCAATTTCATCTCAAATGTAGTGGGGATTTCAATTCGGTTTCTGTTACTGTGTTATTTCTTACTTTAAAATAATAGAGTCGTACCTTGGACCCCGAACGCCTTGGTACTCTCATACGTTTTGGCTTTCTAATGCCACAAACCCGGAAGTGAGTGTTCCGGTTTGCAAAAGTTCTTTGGAACCTGAGCATCTGACGGGGCTTCCACGGCTTCTAATTGGCTGCAGGAGCTTCCTGCAGCCAATCAGAAGCTGTGCTTTGGTTTCCGAATCTTTTGGAAGTGGAACGGACATCCGGAACAGATTCCGTTCGACTTCCAAGGTACGACTGTAATATTATTATTATTCGGGGCTTTTCTTCAGCCAGAACTTGCCTAAACTCAGTTCCGACACCTCTCTAGGTAGGCACCATTGTCATTACAAGAGAACAAGGTGAGTTCTGGCACCTATCTTTCTAGAAAGATAGCAATGATAATAATGTCAAAGTCTCGAGAGCCAATTACAAATATAAACAGCAAAAATGCTCTCTTTGGGAAAGTCCATTAACTCAGTGGGAAAGTATCTGCTTTGAATGCTGAAGGTCTCAAATTCAATCCTCAACATTTCCAGGTATGGCTGGGAGTTGTCCCCTACCTGGAACCCTGGAGAGCTAGGAAGACAGTACTGATCTGGGTGGACTGTTTTGACTCAGTATAAGGCAGCTTTCTATGTTCCTTGAGGTTTCTCATTTTTTGAAGACTATCATCTTAAATAGAAAGGGCAAGGTTCAGTCTAAAATAAAATTAGATTGAGTCATAAATCTGTCAGAAAACTGCCCTTAGAATCACAGGTCAGCAGAAGCTGCCATAGGTATTGTAACGCAGAATGGTTGATGGATGGAGTATTGGCCATCACTGAAGTGAATGTGGCAGCCATGATTTACCCCTGGGAAAGTCCAACCCAGGCATAGGCAAACTCAGCCCTCCAGATGTTTTGGGACTACAACTCCCATTATCCCTAGCTAACAGGACCAGTGGTCAGGGATTATGGGAATCGTAGTCTCAAAACATCTGGAGGGCCGAGTTTGCCTATGCCTGGTCCAATCATTTATCAGAGCCTTGTGGATACCATAGCCAAGGGATTCGTTTGGCTTACATACAATGACTTTAACTGTACTGGCTTGTGGGCTATTCAACAGATTTTAAATCCCTGGGATGTCCCATAGAGATGATTCAGAATTACCAGCAAATCATGGTTTTTCAAGATGTCTAAACCCATGCCATCCAACAAACAATGGTTTGCTAGTGGCTTCCACACTGAGATATGAAAATACTGTTTGAGAGGGTGGGCAAACTTTGGTTTTATTTCTGAACCAACAAACCATAGCTTGGGCCTCTTGTCAAGAGTCTGCTTTTTTGGGGGGGGGGGCGGGTAATGGCTATGAATTCTCAGGGAAAGTGAAGGAAAGAGGGCAATCCCACAAACCATGGTTTTCCTCTACATCTGGACTAAGTCTCAGAGCAACTGTGTATGGTATTGCACTTTAAGTTGCAGTTAGAGCAAACCATAGTGTGATATTATACCCAAGATGGCCCACTTTCTGAAGTCAATTTCAGTTTAACCCAGATTGCTAGGTAGGTGACCAACTGTTTTGAACTCTGGCCTGAAACTGACACTCCAAATGGCTTTCTGCTACTAATCCTATGCACGCTTACCTGGGAGTAAGTCCCAATGAACACCATGGAATTTACTTCTGAGTAAACCTGCATAGGGTTACATAGTAAAAGAAGTAATTAATTACTGATTCTCAGAACACTGGGAAACCAGGAAGGTGCTTAAATATAGAGGAAAAGTCCTTCACAGATTATAAATCTAGGAATAAAGTGCTCCAAAATTAAAAAGCAATCAACTCTCACGGATGCCATCAACATTTCAAAATAATTTTCTTTGTCTCTTTGGCTGAAAAGGGATAAAAATAGGAGAGATGCTCAAGTAACCAAAATACAGAGGTCTTGTCTCAGCCAGTAATAATAATAACTAAGAAGGTCTGACTTAGCCAAGGAATAACAGTACCCAGAATTTGCAAAAATATTAATAATAGTCAAAATATATAATAGTTTTACAAGGGTTTTTCTTTTCTTTTCTTTCTTGTTTTTCAAACTATGCAAAGCTAGATCAAAATAGAAAGCAATTGCAAAAGTAACCTATGGAAAGTGCAGCCCAATACTTCACATGCTTACTCTGAAGTAAATATCACTATGCTGGGTAAGATTTACTCCCAAGAAAGTGCATATAGGATTGCAGCTTTGGGAAGGGTGGTTTGCAAGGGGGGGGGGGGAGAGATTAAAATCTGATCTCTGAAAAATAAACCTTTCAACAACAGCAAAATAATGAATGGCAGGAAATGTCAGGTCTAGTCTAGCAACATATTTGACACATGGTCGTCTCTGCAGGCTTCTGTTATAGCACCACACCGGGGGAACCACACAGCGACTTTGTGATGGGCTCAGAACTTTACCTTCAGTGGGGCAAGTTAAGTGCTCGAGGCGAAGCACATTCTTAAGGCTTTGCTAGGTCTGCCTGGAGTGCTCAGCACCTTGCAGTTTGAGCCCTTAGTTTGTTTAGCATCTTGCCCTAAGGAGAGCCAGCTCCACCTGGCCAGCCAGTGCAATTGGATAGGCCACCAGGAAATGCCCCAGAGACATTCAGGAGACTTGCGATGGGTGGAAGGAGATTGTTGCATCCATTGGTTTGCTTGCATCACAAAGCTTCTTTGCGGTGTGAGACCTCTGCCAACTGTGGCTTCAATTTATATGGAAATGCAAAAGCTACCCTGGCAAAAAAAGAGAGAGGTCAATTTCTGCATTCGCAACTGCCACCCACTGTGGCATGGTTTCTTCTACGTCCAGCAACACCACTGGAGAGAGTGGTGTTACAGAAAGGGCAAAAGGTTGCTGCAGGCAGATACACTGGCATAAATACTCAGGATCTAGGCACTTTGCAGATCCCAACCAGAAAGTGAAAGGAAGAGTTCAAGTAGAGTCCTCTGCAGTGGATGTTGCCATCCAAAGCTACAGAGCTTTGCATGGTGTCTTGTCTGCCAGCCTATTCAAACAACATTGAGCTCCTGTCCTGTCCTTTCTACCCCAGATGCAAATACCCCCCTAGATGACACTATTTACATTTGCAGTGCTTGCCTCACAGAGGATTAAGAAAGGTTCGAGAGCAATAGGTAAACATACCCAGAAGGTTATTATTGTTATTAGCTCCGGGTTGTTTGCAGATGTCATCGGAACAGATCCTGTCCAATGCACCCAAAGCAGAGTTCAATCCAAAGGCTGAAAACTGAGCACCAGGTTGCATTTGATCTAGCCTCAAAACAAAACCAGAGCGTGAATGGATAATTGAAGAGCAAATGCCCAGTGAAGGCTCAATACCGAAAACCATTTGGTCCTAAAAGAGCTGCATGACTAGCTGGTTAAAGGAGGGGAAGGAAGGAGGGGATGAGGGGGAAACCAACCACCTGGAATTCAAAGTCATGTTCTGGTCCAGGCTTTGCTCATTCCATTAAGTTGACGGGTGCCATTCTGAATCTTTTGAAGGTATCATGACCATGATACCAATTTCCATTGGAGCCAGACTTTAACTCGGTGATTGATGTTCATCCCCATGATCTGTTGACAAAGGGGATTGTATTGGACCTTCAATAAAGTCTCGGGTTAGGTACCGGATGCCAGTGCAGACTCTATAAGCAAGATCTTTCCAGACCTTAGCACTGAAAGAGGTATTGGAAGCAGAAGTAAACCAAGGGGGAAACAAAACAGAACACTGTCCGCTGTGAATGGAGTTTTCCAGGGAAAGTCCAGCGTCAGTTTGGTCACCTTCACATCATTTCAGTCACAACATCATTTCGACCAAAGAAAATCAAAAGAGCTCCACCAAAACTATTCAGTACAACACAAAAAATGAAATGATACATCGCAGAAGATTATTCAACTCAAAGCCCCATCCATTCCACGTTATTCAGCTATGCCTTGGCAACAGTTCATGGCTTTCCATGCCTGCTTAAAATAAAAATATTGTTCAGGACATTGTTGTGTGGAGCATGCACATAATAAATGGGAACATCTCAGAAAGGACTGGTCCATTGGTTAAATATTTGTGGAACTGATTCATTTTGCCTAGTTAGTTTCAAAAACTGTGTGTACAGACTCGATCCAGAGCAAGACACTCGCCAAATTAGCAAGCTTGCTCTCAATTAGAGTAAACGTCTGCTATTAAATGCAGTGTGTATATATTAAAAGACCTGTGTGGCTCTGGCCCTGATCTTTCTATAGGTGACACCAGGTTGGTTAGCCATTGGAGACATTGCATTCTTCTGCCCCTTTGCTAAAACATCATCCATTGCAACCTATTGATCTGAAATGCAAACAGCTCAATGGGAATTCACTGGGACCTTTTCATATAGGAATGTATAGCCTAAAAGATCTACTGCATAATGTAGACTAACGTTTGTAGTTATTCCATTAAGTGGGGGGGGGGGAGATAACAGTATGGAAAAAAAAAGCCCTTAATTACGGTACTTCTTTGTGGACTCTACGCAGTTGAACATGTGGCTGATCTGATAAACATAGGATACATCTAGGACCAGTAGCAGAACTAGGAACGCAGATATGGTTCAGGGTGATATTGAGGCAAGAATGAACTCAGCCTTGATTTCTGCGCCGGGTGGGAAATCTGGGGCACTCCAAATGTTGCTGGACTCCAACTCCCATCACTCCTGACCATTAGCCATGCTGGCTGGGGCTGATGGGAGTTGTAGTCCAGATCAGTAAGCAACTTATTTCAATTTTTCTCTTACAATTTCCAAATGTGTGATAAGAGAAGGTGTTTTCTCCCCTTAAAAGCAAAAACAAAAGATCTCCAACTAGAGAGCAGATTTCCAAAGGGCAAGATCCACAGGGATGACAGCCAAGCCCCTACCATCTAGCGGCTGGCAAAAGGCACCCCTTAGAGATTGTGCGTATCAGTCAAAGCAGCAGCCAGGTCACGGAATGTCAGTATTAAAGCAAGAATGGTGGTCAGAAAGCAAAGATCTACCATTCCCAGAACATTATTTTTTTATTTTTACATTCAATATATTCCTATTTTCTTGCAATTTCTCTTTTTTATTTCCCTTTGTGGGGCAGGGTAGAGGGACCTTTTGCTTATGTGCGTGTCCCTTTAAAAAAAAAGTGCTTGGGGGGTAATTTGTACGGGGGGGGGGGGAGGCACATTCTGAGATTCTTTCTTTGTTTTGGAGAGATTACCTTTTATCACCATCAGGGCCTCCCCATAGAAAACAAGTGCTAGTTTCAGTTACAATCAGAGGGTAAACATTCCTCTCTTCTTCTTCTTCTTCTTCTTCTTCTTCTTCTTCTTCTTCTTCTTCTTCTTCTTCTTCTTCTTCTTCCAGATTAAAGCAGTCACATCTGTCTTTAAAGCACATTTAGAGGCAACCACAGTAATGCAAATAATAAAAGGAATAATTATAAAATACTTTGCCACATATTAAATAAAGCAAGTAATAAATAAGGGGTACGGTCGTTGTGGGGTGGGGGCAGGTTGTACCTGTCTGTACATGAGAGAGGTGGTGGTTGTCCCCCTCCCCTAAAAAAAATTCAGCCAATCTCTTTGAAGAGGTGTTTGCTTTCCTTAAAAAAGAAAAAGGAAAAGCTTTTCAGTGCATCCATTGGAAATTCTTCTCAACTCTTTCCACATGTCTGCATGTGGTTGAGACAAGACCTCATCGTGGGGAATGGAGACACGGTCTAAGAATAAGCCCCTTTCCGATAAAAGAAAGCAGTAAAACAATAACAATAAATTCATAGCTTCAATTTGTCGGTGCATTTCAAGCAACAACCAAAACACACGCACACACGCACACGCAAATGAAAGAAAGTCTAGAAAAAGGCACACAATTACGATGGAAATAATAGCAGACTGAAACAGAGAGAGAGAGAGAGAGAACCAGCAACAGTCTCCATGGGTTTGGTCGTATGCTAGAGCATTGGGTCTTTTCGTTTCTTTTCCTTTAGCAATGACTATTCGAAAACCAATCGCACTGACAAAGGTTTGTTGATCTTACGGGGAAGCCGGGGTCAGAAGCTGGGAGGGAGGGCTCAAGCACTTCCTGTATTGTGATCCACTTGCCTTTGCAGTAGGCTGAAGCTGACTTGCTCCAAGGGAGGGCTCCTCCTCCTCTGTACCCCTGTGGTGGGGGGAGCTGGCTCCCCAGAGAGGTTCCTTCTCCTGGTGGGAGGCTGGGAGGAGGAGTGGCTCGAGGACAAGGGCTCCAGCAGGCAGCCAGCGCTGCTGCTCCTGTCCAGTGTCTGGGTGGGGAAGTCCGAGATCAAAGTGCAGGGGGGTTCCAAGGAGGCGTTTGAGCTGCTACGTGGTTTCTTCCCCTTCTCCCACCGGACGCCTTCCCTGCTGGCTGAAGGCTCATCCTCCGGACAGGAACCATCTCGGCTGGGCGTACGGCTTCCCCACTCTGGGCCGCCGGGTTCGGCGCTGTCTTTCACCCTGTGTTCCTGCTCGCTAGTCCTTATTGTCCCTTCCAAGCAGCTGCTGCTATGAAGCGGTGGTGTTGTGGATGAGGAGCGAGCTTCTCGGATGCCTTGGGCCACCTTGCCGGGATCTTTCGCTTGGCTGGATTCAGAGGTGTCACCGCTGGGGGCGAAGTAGCTGGCGTGCAGCGACATCACTGATCCGTGCCCCAAGCCGGGATGGCCGCTGGGCCTTGCCTGGACCATTTGAATGCCCCCAATTGGGATCATGGGGAAGGGGCTCCGGGGTAGCTGCTGGGAGTGCAATGGGAGGTGGCTAAAGATGTAGTCTTCCACCCGGCTTGGGGCATGGGCGTGCGTGTCGTGGGGCGATTGCAAAGGCCTGACGCAGTGATGCTGAGTGACGCCCGGTGAACTCGCTGGGCTCCTGGATTCTGTCTTCTGTAATGACAGGAGGTACATATTGTGGGATGTGAAACACAAGAGCAGTCAAGTACAACATTCCTAGAGTGAACATGTTTACACATGGGGATGAATGTTTGTCCAGCCAGCAGGTAAACTTCCTGTTGCCTTCTGAACTGGGACAGACTTCCTCTGCATGTGACTAGAGGTGGGTGTGGCCTCACCTGTGCAGGTAACGACAAAAGCACAGGGCAGGGCAGCCATCTCTCTCTCTATGACTACATGCATCGAAGAAGCAACATCTGCTTAGCCAAAGATGCTCTCTTGGCTTCCAACCAAGAAAGGACAAAGGGACTGTCTCCTTATGAGATAGTTTCCAGGTGTATGTTACTTTTCTAAGCTAAGTCTGCCTACTGGGATCCGTTTGTGAACAGAATGTGAGTAAACTCTTTTTTATACTTTTATAGAAGACTGTGTTGTGTCTTATCTTTTATGAGGGAATAAGGAGAAAATACCAGGACAGTTATTATAGAGGCTTTACCGAGCCTGAGCAAACGCATCCGCTGAAAGTTTAAAAAGGGAAATGTTACTCTGCTAATAGTGAACTTGTTAACACAAGTTGGAAAGGCTATAATCAAACAATATATCCTCTCCTGCATCCCTGAACATTCCCACACATGTTAGGAACCAGGGAAGCTGCATTATACGGAGTCCAAATATTGGTCAATGCAGCTCACTGGTCTATGAAGATGATGATGATATGTTATTTATATGCTGTCCATCTGACTGGGTTGCCCCAGCCACTCTGGGTGGCTTCCAACAAATTAAACACATTAAGCATGGTAAAACATCTGATATCAAAAACTTCCCTATACAGGACTGCCTTCAGATGTCTTCTAAAAGTCAGATAGTTGTTTATTTCCTTGATATCTGATGGGAGGGCGTTCCACAGGGTCGGCACCACTACCGAGAAGGCCCTCTGCCTGGCTCCCTACCGCCTTACTTCTCGCAGTGAGAGAACCTCCAGAAGGCCCTCAGAGCTAGACCTTGGTGTCCGGGCTGAACGGTGCCCTCTGGCCTTACATTTCCCTATTCCTGATCTACAGTAAGTGGCAACAGCCCTCCAGGGTCTGAGAGAGGGAACACACTCAGCTCTATCCAGAAATGCTGGGCATTCAACCTGGGCTGTCTGCCTGCAGAACTGATGCTCCACCACTGAGCTATGGCTCAGCTTATGGGGCTGGTGCATAGAGAGAGATGAGTGCACTGATGTGGACATATAAACTGACTTTTTAATTTAATGATTGGGGGGACGGTGAGTAAGGGAGGACAAAGATAAAGGACCTCTGCTCTCCATTACATTTGGCTATCCTTTCCTCCTTGCCTTCTTATTTTTAAAGACACTGTCCCCTTCCAAAACACAAACATACACACACACATAAACAGTGGTGATCTCACAGCTGTAACCCTCCTTAGATTTGTGGGTCCAGTCTCACTGCTTGGAAGACCAATGCTGAAGAACTTACCAGTTTAGGTCCTTCATACAGTTCTGTATTCTTGCCGAGGGACCTGTGAGGTAGAGGCACTGAAGACGAGATCCCATGCAGAGTTTTACCCAGGCTTTGAAGTTTTTCATCAGCTGCCGACTGGCCATGAGAAGGCAAGTCCTCTCTTCCTGGGGACGGGTACCTCGAAGGTGGCTCTGAATAGCTCTGGGACAACATCTTCTTCAGGGATAAGTATCTGGCTGTGGAGACATCCCTGCTTGGAGACAAATGTCTCACAGGAGACACGCCTCTCTCTGGCGGGAGGTACATTCGCGACGACAGCTCTCTTTTCGGAGATATGTACCTGCTGGGCGAGAGCTCGAGTCTCGGCGACAGACTGCGGAGGGGAAACGCCTCTCTCCTCGGAGACATTCGGTGACCAGAGGACCTCCCCCTCGCTGGAGAGAAGCTCCTCAGAGAAGGTGTTTCTCCAGCTGTCGAAAACCTTTTCGGAGACATTTCGTTTTTGGATAACAGGTGCTTCCTAGCCAACATGGAACGGTTGTTGTTGCCACCACTGCCAAAGCCAGAGTCCTTGCTTGGAGACCCCTTCCTCCTCAGAGAGGTGTCTTTGGAGATTGACAAGTCCATCGCTAAGAGCATCTGTGGCCTTGTAACGGGATCCTTCTCAGCAGAAGAAGCCACGGGTCCACTGGAGGTCAAAACCGGCCGGTGGAGTCTCAAGAAGCTGTGGCAGACGGCAACTTCAGTGCTGTCAGCCGACCATTTCGTTTCTGGCCCCGAGGAGGTGGTCTGGTGACGCCGAACAGCACGCTTGCTAGTGGAGACAACATCTTCCAAGATGGACAATGCTGTCCTGGTGCCTTTCTCCTGGGCGGAGTGAGAACCTCTTGGAGAATGTCCTGGGAGGGGGATGTTCTTCATTTCTGAAAGCTTCACTGGTGGCTCCTCTTGGCTTTCCTCCTCCTCTTCCTCTTCCTCCTCCTCTTCCTCGTCGTCATTGTCATCGTCAGACTCTCCCAAGTCTGAAAACTGGTGTTCTTCAAGTGGCTCAGATCCCTCCTGCCCTTCTGAATCTTGGAAGAGATCTTCACTGGTTCCTAAGGGGGACGGGGGGGGGGGGAATACTGCATTAGATCACACAGAATATAGCAAAATCACCCTTCCTGAAAAAGAATCTTGCATAAGTTCAAAAGTCCTCAAGATCGCTTCTTTGCCATTTGGTCAAATTTTGTTTTATAAACAAGCACAGTGGCTCAGAAGCATCAGGCACCACAGCTGTATGAGAGTGTTTGGATTGAGCATAGAAAAAGCTCTTTTATAGTGTGGCAACACCCAGACTTTGGAACTCCCTGCTTATTGATATCAGGCAAGTACCTTCAACTGAGCCTTTCCAGTGCCTGCTAAAAACATTTTTATTTAGATAAGCCTATCTGGATATCTCGAATGCTGACGTGCATTTTAATCTGTTTTTAGTTTATTGCAGAGGATTACAGTGGTACCTTGGGTTAAGTACTTAATTCGTTCCAGAGGCCCATTTTTAACCTGAAATTGTTCTTAACCTGAACCACCACTTTAGCTAATGGGGCCTCCTGCTGCCGCCGCGCCGCCGGAGCACGATTTCTGTTCTCATCCTGAAGCAAAGTTCTTAACCTGAGGCACTATTTCTGCGTTAGCGGAGTCTGTAACCTGAAGCGTATGTAACCCGAGGTACCACTGTATTGGCAATCCTCATAGAACTCTAGCCCAATGGTTGCCATTAATGTGATTTGAACTGATTTTATAATGAAAGGATTTTAGAATGTTGTGTTATTTTACCACAGTTAGCCGCTCTGAGCCCAGCTTCGGCTGGGGAGGGTTGGATATAAATAATAATAAAAAAATTATTATTACTTTTTAATTCTTTTTGTAAACTGCTTTGCATTTTTATTTTTATTTTTACAATCAAGGCGTTATATATAAATTTTAGGGAATAAAAAAATAACTAAATAGCAGAATGCCTTGGGAGGCAGTGGGCACTCCTTCCCTGGAAGCGTTTAAACAGAGGCTGGACGGCAATCCATCAAAATGATTCAGCATTCTGGTTTGGCAGAGGGAAAAGAGAAACATGCTAGGAAGTCTTTCAGTGTGAGCCACTTGGAAACAAAAGAGAATGGCACAGGAACCCCACTGAGTTCTAAGCCGCTTGCATTCATAAAAATTAAAATAAAAAAGCGTAGTGCAGGAAAACTTCTCAGTGGATTCCCCCACCCACCCCATATTATGTTGTTATTCATTCGTTTTTCACTGACTGTCATGGATGCTTATTCATCTGGGTGACAGATGGGTGATTTATGCTCCCATCATCATTACTCCGGGTGTTACTCTTCCACAGAGAGGCACTATTAGAATAACATTGAGCAAAGCTGCTGGGTGGGAATGGTTTCAGCTTTATCAGATAGAAGACGCTACAAGATGGGAGACAAGGGGGATATAAAATGGCCTTTTATGTACTACAAGAAACAGATTAAATGGACCAACATCTCATTTAAGAGTCTTCCCATTGCAATTTCTTCAGCAGGCAGCAAAATACAGGAAGCAGTGGTGCGATTTCCCCGGGTTGATTGGACAGCCTTGTTAGGCGCACTGTTGTGATAGGGATGCAGGAGACATTTATTCAGGGCACATCTGAAAGTGAACTGAGGTCACACCTGCACCATACGTTTAAAGCCCTCTTTTGCCACCTTAACAGTCATGGAGAATCCTGGGAAATGTAGTTTGCGGAAGGTGCTGGCCTCACAGACTTGCCACTCCCAGCGCCCTTAGCAAACTACAGTTCCCATGATTCTCCATGGCTGCAACAGTTGTATAAGGTAAAGGTAAAGGGACCCCTGACCATTAGGTCCAGTCGTGACCGACTCTGGGGTTGCGGTGCTCATCTCGCTTTATTGGCCGAGGGAGCCGGTGTACATGTGGCCAGCATGACTAAGCCACTTCTGGAGAACCAGAGAAGTGCACGGAAACGCCGTTTACCTTCCCGCCGGAGCGGTACCTATTTATCGACTTGCACTTCGTGCTTTCAAACTGCCAGGAGCTGGGACCGAGCAACGGGAGCTCACCGCATCACGCGGATTTGAACTGCCGACCTTCTGATCGGCAAGTCCTAGGCTCTGTGGCTTAACCCACAGCACCACCCGCATCCCTGCAACAGTTGTATAAGAGGGTTTAAAATGTACAGCACAAATGTGTCCTGACTTAATTTTCACTTCCTGGGTGACTTACACAGATCAGAATGTAGTTATTCTTTGGGTTTCACATCTGCCTAAATTTTGCAATATAGTTCCCGGCTTAAAAACATATGAAAGGGCATTTAAAGATTGTATGTTTTAGGATAAAACACACTTAGAAATATGTTCTTTATGATAAATTAGATATTTGAGGGTCACACCCTTTAAGACCTAACTTCCATAGACTTTCTTTAAAGTCATGTTGAATGCAAATTTTCACATTACAAAAAGTAAGAGATTAGTGCAGAAAGGGATGCTCTGAATGAAGACAGGTAAGATTGACATGAAGGGGAAATAGATCGATCTGGCCAGCTCTGTCCTTTTCTCCCCCATTTTTAAACTCCTTCTTCATGGGCAGGCTCATTCAGTACAAGCACGAGTGCCTTTCAGCCAAAAGTGGAAATGAGTTGAGTGTGCGAGTGAGTTGTAATTCTAAAATTACATGTCTTGTTGCATAAAGCGGCAAAGCCCAGACAGCTAAACACATTCCAGTGGACAGGGGGTGCAGCCAACATCAACAGACCAGGGAGGATTCCATTCTGAATACCAGCAGATTCCTGCCACAGAGTTGAGATCAGCTCTCATGGTGGAGCTCTGCAGGTGCCTGCGGACTAAAAATGTCCCCTGGACAGGCTCTTTGGAAATAGGGAACGGGAGACCTCAGGCTGCCGCTTAGGGTTCACTCCAGCCACACAGCCCTTCGAAGTGCACAAGGCAGAATTGTGGTGGGGGCTCTGCAAAGTGTTAATCCCTGCCTTTTTAAAAGAAAGCAGATGCCCTCATGCTCCCCTGAGCATGCTCCCCCCCCCCTTTTGCAAGCAGAGCAAATGCCCTGTTGGCTCAAAGCCTCGAATAATTGCTGAGGTGATGACACACTGCGCCGCTTGCAATGTGTCACCATTAGCCGAGCGGAGATGTGGGAAACGATGGGAAGGACCAAGTCCTTGAGAGCAAGACCCACAAAATCTCTCCTGTGTCAGGAGGGCCGGATTTAGGTTTGATGAGGCCCTAAGCTACTGAAGGTAATGGGGCCCTTTATATGTCCAGCTGTCCTTTGTTAACAACAAATTGTCACTTTTTTGTGTTGAATATATGCTAAATGGTAATTAATGACCCTAATTGGTATCTAAAGCCATTTGCACATGCAGAATGTAGGCACCCTATATATAGAAATGAGCAAACCAGTGATATTTTAGGGAGCAGGCTAGCAGGCAGGGCCCATGACTTACATCATAGGAGCCTACACAACACAAAACACTGTTGCTGTATGTAGGCTTTATTTTATTTGTTTTTTATCTTATATTTTGGAATGTACATCCAGGGTTTTTTTCCTTTAATTTTTTTTTGGCCCCCAAGAGAGTGGGGCCCTAAGCTATGGCTTGTTTAGCTTATACGTAAATCTGGCACTGTGTGTCGTCGTCCGCATCCTACAGCTCTCCACTGCATAGAGCAGCATTTGCGGGTTTTCAATACATCGCTAACGTGCCTGGGACCAAAAAGAAATGAGGACCAAACCGCAGCTGAAATCCATCTGTCGTGGATGCTTTAGTTTAGATTCCTGCATTGCCAGCGGCTTTGGGCAAGATGGTCCTTGGGGTCCCTTCCAACTCTATAGTTTCTAAGATTCTGTGAAATGGGGATGTGGACGCTTAGCCTGTGCGCCACCCCCAGCAGGTTTGTCGTTCAGTCTCAGAAAGAAGTCAGGCTAAGAGCAGCAAACACTTTTCAAGGGGCTCTCAAAGCTAATCAGTTATTCTGAGTAAGTTAGCAGGCTCCGCAACTCCTCCAGCAATCTGACACTGGAGCAGATGTCCGCTGGCTGACACCAGCATGAATGCATCTCCCTTGTGACTGACACGATACTGGACTCAATCCTCCCCCCCCCCCCCCGGTTTTTTTTCTTTTGCACGTTCTTTCCTCCCCAGGGTAAAACTCTGGCAAAGCACCATCTATTCCGAATGTGGAACGTTTTCCTTTTTCATGATGTAAAGCAGCAAAAGAGAAAGAGACAAGGGGTAGAGGAAAGCCTGGATTTCAAAGAAGGAAAGCTGTACCGTGGCAAGCAAGCGAAAATCACAATGTCTGCTGTCTTAAGGCTGTAAGTTCATAAAGGCACAGGACACACTCTGATGGGTCAGGCCAAAGGCCCAGTTCCAGTTCAGCATCTCACAGCCAGACAGATGCCCCAGTGAAATCCACAAGCAGAGCAGACAGTAGCCCTCCCTCCCCACCTCAATGTTTTAGGACGAGTCTAGACAATGCCCCCCGCTGTGGGTTAAACCACAGAGCCTAGGGCTTGCCAATCAGAAGGTTAGCGGTTCGAATCCTCGCAACGGGGTGAGCTCCCGTTGCTCAGTCCCTGCTCCTGGCCACCTAGCAGTTCAAAAGCACATCAAAGTGCAAGTAGATAAATAGGCGGGAAGGTAAAAGGCGTTTCCGTGCACTGCTCTGGTTCGCCAGAAGTGGCTTAGTCATGCTGGCCACATGACCTGGAAGCTGTACGCCAGCTCCCTTGGCCAATAAAGCGAGATGAGCGCCGCAACCCCAGAGTCGGTCACGACTGGACCTAATGGTCAGGGGTCCCTTTACCTTTAGACAATGCCCCCAACATGGGAACTGGTGGTGGTTTCTTCAGTGGTGTAGCAAGGTCAGGTGGTACCCGGTGCGGGAAATTTTTTGTCACACTGCCCCCATTGAAATCTAGGTTTTCATTGTCATTGCCGGGAGTTGTTGAGCTTTCTTAAGGGGAGGGTTGGCCAAAGTTGTTGAGCTCTTTTAGGGGGTGGCTGAAATTGTTGAGCTTCTTCTGGGATTCCAGGGTTTGAGTCCCCTTTTGGGGAGCTTTTGCTTCTCTCCTTCCCACCCCTGTCTGCTTGTTTGCTTGCATGACTCCTTCCCGTCCTCTCCCTGCCTGCCTGCCTCCTCCAGCAACCTGGGAGCGCGAGGCTGTCAAAATGCTGCAGCTCCCCACCTGCCCCCGATGAGTCATGGGCGGGTGGTGTGCCAAATGTCACCCCCTCGGAGATGACACCTGGGGCAATCCACCCCCACCGCACCCACCTTGCTCCACCCCTGGGTTTCTTTCGTGAACGTAAGAGCATAAGAACATTCAGCATAGCGAGTTTTGAGTTCAGGTGTCATAAGGACATAAAAAGACCCTGATGAATCAGGCCAATGGCCCACCGACTCCAGCAACCTGTTCTTACAATGGCCAACCAGAAACTCGCAAGTGGGGTTCAAGCCCCAGAGCACTCTCCCCTCCTGTGGTCTCCAGCAACTGGTATTCGGAAGCACGACTACCCCCAGATGTGGAAGAAGAGCCTTGCCACTGTGGCTATTAGCATGGATAACACCAGCCACCGGGGAGCAGGGGATCAAATCCAGAATGGGACTGCTCATGGGCACAGCCAGGATTTATTGGGGGGGCAGGTTTCATATTTAGGGGGCAGAACCTCAGTTAGTTAAGTATTTTTACTGATTTACTTGATTTGGGGTGATAGTTTGCTCCCGCCTCACCTAGCTATGCCCATGGGACTGCTGCAATGCACAGGGAGATCTGGTTAACCCTTTCCCTCCTGCAGCAGTCCCAATGAGCCCCTCAGCTGCTTTTTGCATAAGAAAGCTCCAGTAGCATGTGATAAAAACAATAGCTTCTGGCGAAGTGGCGAGGTTCTCTTTGCGGCTGCACGGCAGTGAGGAAATGCC
Organism: Podarcis muralis; assembly: GCF_964188315.1. Lineage (NCBI taxonomy): Eukaryota > Metazoa > Chordata > Lepidosauria > Squamata > Lacertidae > Podarcis > Podarcis muralis. The sequence goes on along the minus strand of NC_135661.1, from coordinate 70,520,625 downwards.
CCCTCCTCCCCATCTTGTGTGCCGCAGTCCTAATCCTGTTACCACCACCACCACAGCTGCTATTTAGCAGCGATGCAGAAACGTCAACCAGCAACAATATCTATTTCGTATGATGCCGTTTGGCTCAAAGTGATACCTGGCAGGGCGGTGAAAAGGGAGTTCCCCAGGATGCTTTCTGTGGAATGCTGGAAACAGACAGATTTTATAGTGCAAATGCCACCTAGCTGGTGGACTACATGGCCCCATAGCTGGGTTAGTTGGGTCACTAGTGGGAGGCCACGCCCTATGCCACTCTGTGCTCAGTTCAGCTGCACAGGACAGTCATCCAGATAATGACTCTCTGAAGCTTATTCGTGGTACTTAGTGCAGGATGCCAAACTGAGCACAGCCTCCCTCAAAAATCCAGCTCTCCTAAACTCCACACTCATTGACACTGCTCATCATTGCCGGGGAGTAGGCAGGCAAATAACAGCCGCTTCAGAATGGAAAAAAAGTCTTTTCTGTGTTCAGATCCCTGCTCACTCCTGAAGCGCATTGGGTGACCTTGAGCCAGTCACAGTCTCTCAGCCAAACCTACTTCGCCGGGTTGTTCTGAGGACAACATGAAGAGGAAGAGGATAGTGTATGCTTTTTGGAGGAAAAGCGAGGTGTAAGAGCACCAAAATGAATAAATAAATGACAGCACTCCCAAGTATGAAACTTCACCCCCACCTCCATTTTAAAGTTAGACTGGCATCATCTTTCTTAGTTTTCATTACACCATTAAAACTTCATTTGCTCTCTATGACCTTTGAATGATTTTAAATGTAAATCAATTCTGTTCCATCTGTTTGTCTGTGCCCCCGCCCCCATCTGTTGGTCATGAAATTGTTTTTCTCATGCGGTTCTGTGTGTGTGTGTGTGTGTGTGTGTGTGTGTGTGTGTGTGTGTGCAATGAGTACTATAGTTTTACATCTCATAAAATATATTGGATATATATATATATATGTATTAGATATTGCAATGGATAAAAGTTATTGGTGGGTTTTAATCCAATTTTGAGTAGTTCCACATTTTTTTGCTATACTGTTGTATGACTGATGATGGCCTTTGGCTAAGCAATAAAGATTTGGATTCAATGTTGCTTTTAGGTTAAAGGTTTTTAAATTGTTACGTCACCTTGGGGTCCTTTGGGGGCTGAAAGACGACTCGTAAATAATTTTATAACAGGAACATTTATGTGTAACTTGGTCCTCTTGCTTGACTTCTTAATTTTATACCAGATTTCATCCCCAGAAAGTAACATGAGGTAGTAATAAATGCTCTAGTGGATGCTAGACTGCTTTACTCTGATCACTGGAAATGTAAGACGATACCTTTGAAACAAGTACGGCTGGGAAAATCGTAGGATACTCTTTTATTGCTTAAATGGATGGCATTCTGTAAATCTTCAGACGCACTCAAACGCACAGTGAAATATGGAACGCAGCACATGTGCACATATGTGTGTTTCTGTATATCTGCTCACCAGATCCAGCCAGGTCGCAAATCAAATTGGGCCAACATGGGATTCGGTCAGACCAGGTTGAAGCAGCCCCAGATCATCCCAGGTTGGATGAGTTCCATCTTGAGCAATCCAGGGCGGCCAAAAGAGGAGGGGCGGTCTAACAGGAAGGGTAAGGAGAAGGCAGCTTCTATGTGGCCCCATCTGCACTAAATATTTAAAGCAGCATCATGCCACTTTAACCAGTCGTGGCTTTCCCCCAAAGAATCCTGGGAAGAGAAATCTGTTAAGAGTGCTGAGAGTTCTTAGAAGACCTCTATTCCCCTCACAGATCTAAAATTCCCAGAGTGGCTCAACAACCCATCTCTCTTCCCAGGGAACTGTAACTCTGTAACGAGAACCAGAGTCTCCTAACAACTCTTGGCAACTTTAACTAACTTCAGTTTCCAGAATTCTTTGGGGGAAGCCATGACTGTTGGAAGTAGTAAGGTAAAGGTAAAGGGACCCCTGACCATTAGGTCCAGTCGTGGCCAACTCTGGGGTTGCGGCGCACATCTCGCTTTATTGGCCAAGGGAGCCGGTGTACAGCTTCCGGGTCGTGTGGCCAGCATGACTAAGCTGCTTCTGGCGAACCAGAGCAGCGCACGGAAACGCCGTTTACCTTCCTGTTGGAGCGGTACCTATTTATCTACTTGCACTTTGGCGTGCTTTCAAACTACTAGGTTGGCAGGGGCAGGGACCATGCAATGGGAGCTCACCCCGTTGCGGGGATTCGAACCACCGACCTTCTGATCGGCAAGTCCTAGGCTCTGTGGTTTAACCCACAGCACCACCCACGTCCCGTTGAAAGTAGTATCATAGTGATTTAAATAGTGCAACCGGAGCCTATGTCTCCTGCACTCCCTCGCCCCTGACTACGTGTTTAAATGGGGTTTTAAGTGCTGGGTGACCTTGGGCCAGTTACTGTCTTTCAGCCTAAGCTGCCTCACAGGGTTGTTTGTGAGAATAAAATGGGAGAGAGGGGAGAAGTATAGGTGCCACTTTGAGCTCCTTGGAGGAACAGTGGGCTAAAAACGTGATGATAAAAGAAATAGATGAATTAATTTGAATCCCGATCTAACTAGCATCAGGAATGTGATATGTAGACAGTAAGAAATGAATGAATGAATCAGTATGAGCTTTACCTTCATCTGCTTCTTGCTCCACCAGCGAAGACACCAACACACCCATCTCCTGACATTTTTTGCTGTGGGCTTTTGACTTCATATGTTTAGTCAGATTCCCTGAAACAAAACAGAACATACACGTTTGTCAACACGGGCTTCCTTTCTGCACAGGAACCAGTGAAATTCTCTGCATTATTTTGCCAGAACTGGAGGCAGGTGCCCACAAACCACTCATTACTCTTTCAGCGGGCTGAGCGTGAGGTTAGTCGTTGGCTTCCTTGGGAAGATTAAGGCACAACCTTCATGATGGCTAGCTGTCATGCAACGCAGAAAAGCAGGCAGGCACTGTGCTTTGCAATGTAGGAAAGGAATGCTGGTGGCATGGCCCATCTTTCTCTCCAGATTTGCCAGAGCATAGACAGCAATCGCACACTGTCAAACAAAAGGCAATGCCTCCTTGTGGAGATCAAGCAACAAAGCTGGCCATTCAGTAGCAGTTCAGTTGAGAAAAGGAGGCCATAAGCAGAGCCCTGCTGGATCAGGCCCCAGGCCCATCTGGTCCAGAATTCTGTTTCCGCAGCAGCCAAAAGATGTCCCCACAAGCAGAACATGAGCGCAAACGATGCTCCCTCAGTAACTGGTACCAGAGGTAATTATGTAGCCTTTACGACTAAGCACCATTGACAAGCTTATCCTCTATGAATTACAGTGGTGCCCCGCAAGACGAATGCCTCGCAAGACGAAAAACTCGCTAGACGAAAGGGTTTTCCGTTTTTTTAGTCGTTCCGCAAGACGAATTTCCCTATGGGCTTGCTTCGCAAGACGAAACGTCTTGCGAGTTTGTTTCCTTTTTCTTAAAGCCGCTAAGCCACTAATAGCCGCTAAGCCGCTAATAGCCGTGCTTCGCAAGATGAAAAAACCGCAAGACGAAGAGACTCGCGGAACGGATTAATTTCGTCTTGCGAGGCACCGCTGTACCCTAATCCCTTTTTAAAGATGACCATCATTACATTTCGTGGTAGCAAATTCCATAGTTAGCTACGTGCTATGTCAATTAGTATATATATTTTTTTGGGGGGGGGGGGAGAGAAGAATTCAGAGAGAAAATAAAGGCTCAAGAGTCAAGCAACAGAGCAGATATTAAAGAAGGAAACCATCTCAGCTCAGGTAGGCTACTCTACTTTTAATTTAAGACTCATAACAAAAAAAATTCCTTCCAGTAGCACCTTAAAGACCAACTAAGTTAGTTCTTGGTATGAGCTTTCGTGTGCATGCACACTTCTTCAGATACACTGAAACAGAAGTTGCCAGATCCTTCTATATAGTGAGAAGGTGGGGAGGGGTATTACTCAGAGGAGGGTGGGGATGGGTGATTGGCAGATAGCTGTGATGAGCCTGTTGACGACTATTAACGACTGCAGTAGGTCTTACAGGAAAAAGCAAGGGGTGAGAAGGTGAAAAATGGCTTTGTCATGTATAGTGAGATAAGAATCCAATGTCTTTATTCAGGCCAGGTGTCTCCATGGTTTTAAGTTTGGTAATGATTTGCAATTCAGCAGCTTCTCTTTCCAGTCTATTTCTGAAATTCCTTTGTAGTAAAACAGCTACTTTGAGATCTTGTATAGAATGTCCTGGGAGATTGAAGTGTTCTCCTACTGGTTTCTCTGTCTTGTGATTCTTGATGTCAGATTTATGTCCATTTATTCTTTGGCGTAAGGTTTGGCCTGTTTGTCCAATATAGAGAGCTGAAGGACACTGTTGGCATTTGATGGCATACACAATGTTAGACGATGAGCAATTAAATAGTCCAGAGATGGTGTGTGTGATGTTGTTGGGGCCAGTAATGGTGTTGTCCGGGTGTATGTGGCAGCAAAGTTGGCATCTGGGTTTATTGCAGGCTCTGGTGCCAGTGTCCGTGTTAAGTCTGGTTGTAGTATTATTGTGGGTTAGGAGTTGTTTAAGATTGGGTGGCTGTCTGTAGGCAATGAAAGGTCTTCCTCCCAGAGCTTGAGAAAGAGAACTGTCATTGTCCAGGAGAGGTTGTAGATCTCTGATGATGCGTTGTACTGTTTTAACTTGGGAGCTGTATGTGATGACTAGAGGAGTTCTGTTATTTTCTTTTTTGGGTCTGTCTTGCAGCAAGTTCTCTCTGGGTATCAGTCTGGCTCTGTTGATCTGTTGTCTAACTTCATCTGCTGGGTATTTTAGTTCTAAAAAGGTTTGCTGTAGATCTCTTAGGTGAGAGTCTCTGTCTGTAGAATTGGAACAGATACGGCTGTAACGTAGTGCCTGGCTATAAACAATGGACTGTTTGGTATGTTTGGGATGGTGGCTAGAGGCATGTAGATATGTTTGTCGGTCAGTTGGTTTACGGTATAAGGTGGTGTCTATGCGCCCATCCTGTATTTTTATAGTAGTGTCCAAAAAATGTATTTCTTGCATAGATTGATTCATTGTAGGGTTGATTGTGGGGTGAAAATAATTGAATTTCTGGTGGAAGGTGTTCAGGGTCTGTTGACCATGTGTCCAGATGATAAAAATATCATCAATGTATCGCAGGTACAAGAGAGGTTTGAGTGGGTAGGAGTTTAGGAAACGTTGTTCTAAATCTGCCATGAAGATGTTGGCATACTGTGGGGCCATGCGGGTGCCCATTGCTGTGCCGCTGATCTGAAGGAACAGGTCATCACCGAATTTGAAGTTGTTGTGGGTAAGGACAAATTGGCAGAGTTTGGTGGCAAAGTCCGCTGTGGTTTTATCTGAAATGGTGTTCCTTATAGCTTGTAAACCATCGTTTGTATGTATCAAACGATGTATGTATGTACCATCGTTGTGTGGGATGTTGGTATACAGAGATTCCACATCCATAGTAGCTAGTATAGTGTTGTTGGGAAGATTATTTAAAGATTGTATTTTCCTCAGGAAATCTGTGGTGTCACGTACATAGCTGGGAGCACTGATGGCATATGGTTTCAGAACAGTGTCCATATAACCGGAGACACCCACTGTGATAGTGCCAATACCTGAAATGATGGGGCGTCCTGGATTTCCTGGTTTGTGTATTTTAGGTAGAAGATAGAAAGTTCCTGGTCGAGGTTCTGTTGGTGTGTTGGTGAGGATCTGTTCTTGGATGTGTGGGGGTAGCTCCTTAACAATCTTGTTCAGTTCTTTTTTGTATTCTTGTGTGGGGTCTGAGTCCAATTTTATGTAAAAGGCGGTATTGGAAAGTTGTCTGTGAGCCTCCTGGATGTAGTCAATGAATCAATCTATGCAAGAAATACATTTTTTGGACACTACTATAAAAATACAGGATGGGCGCATAGACACCACCTTATACCGTAAACCAACTGACCGACAAACATATCTACATGCCTCTAGCCACCATCCCAAACATACCAAACAGTCCATTGTTTATAGCCAGGCACTACGTTACAGCCGTATCTGTTCCAATTCTACAGACAGAGACTCTCACCTAAGAGATCTACAGCAAACCTTTTTAGAACTAAAATACCCAGCAGATGAAGTTAGACAACAGATCAACAGAGCCAGACTGATACCCAGAGAGAACTTGCTGCAAGACAGACCCAAAAAAGAAAATAACAGAACTCCTCTAGTCATCACATACAGCTCCCAAGTTAAAACAGTACAACGCATCATCAGAGATCTACAACCTCTCCTGGACAATGACAGTTCTCTTTCTCAAGCTCTGGGAGGAAGACCTTTCATTGCCTACAGACAGCCACCCAATCTTAAACAACTCCTAACCCACAATAATACTACAACCAGACTTAACACGGACACTGGCACCAGAGCCTGCAATAAACCCAGATGCCAACTTTGCTGCCACATACACCCGGACAACACCATTACTGGCCCCAACAACATCACACACACCATCTCTGGACTATTTAATTGCTCATCGTCTAACATTGTGTATGCCATCAAATGCCAACAGTGTCCTTCAGCTCTCTATATTGGACAAACAGGCCAAACCTTACGCCAAAGAATAAATGGACATAAATCTGACATCAAGAATCACAAGACAGAGAAACCAGTAGGAGAACACTTCAATCTCCCAGGACATTCTATACAAGATCTCAAAGTAGCTGTTTTACTACAAAGGAATTTCAGAAATAGACTGGAAAGAGAAGCTGCTGAATTGCAAATCATTACCAAACTTAAAACCATGGAGACACCTGGCCTGAATAAAGACATTGGATTCTTATCTCACTATACATGACAAAGCCATTTTTCACCTTCTCACCCCTTGCTTTTTCCTGTAAGACCTACTGCAGTCGTTAATAGTCGTCAACAGGCTCATCACAGCTATCTGCCAATCACCCATCCCCACCCTCCTCTGAGTAATACCCCTCCCCACCTTCTCACTATATAGAAGGATCTGGCAACTTCTGTTTCAGTGTATCTGAAGAAGTGTGCATGCACACGAAAGCTCATACCAAGAACTAACTTAGTTGGTCTTTAAGGTGCTACTGGAAGGAATTTTTTTTGTTTTGACTATGGCAGACCAACACGGCTACCCATCTGTATTTAAGACTCATGTTAGTATATACAAGCCTTATTTATGCCTGGCTTGTTCTTGCATCCTCGCACACTTTGCATCTTCTGTGCCTGCCCCCTCCCAAGTTCCGACACAATGGCAAACCAAAGTTTGGTGGCATACCAGCTCAAGGTGCCAAGTTGCCCTCAAGCAAGATGCCCTCAAGTGTTGCCCCCACTCCAAAAAGCCCTCATCCTTCTCACTACCACTGCTGTTGGCTGAACGCCTGTCAGGAGAACGACTGGTGAAAAAGCAGAGGTGCTGCTGCCCACCACTTCTCATCCACTCTGGGCCAGAGGGTGTGTAAACAAACAGGTGACCATGACAAGTAGGAGGAATCAAGATGATTCCTCTGTACCTTGAGCTATGGCCCTTCCCCAGATCCATGAATCTGCATGGCAGTTCTATTCTTCCTTTGAGGCTGTAGCACTGCTGTGGGTACTTACTGGTCATAATACAATTTGTGCGCAGCTAATATGCAGCTGCTCTAATGCTCGGATTAGTCTCCAAAAGTGGGGAAGGCAGGCATGAGGATGTAAGAAGAGTCTTGGTGGATCAGTATAAAAGTTGGTTCCATCTAGCCCAACCTTTTGTTGTTGTGGAGGACTGCAACCTCAATCTTGGTATGCATGTGAAGATCAGCCCAGCAAGACACCACAATCCAAGGCTACCTTTGACAGCATGATTCAACCAAGAGAAACCTCATTTAATAATAATAATAATAATAATTTATACCCCGCCCATCTGGCTAGGTTTCCCTAGCCACTCTGGGCAGCTTACAGCATATCTAAAAACATAATAAACCTCTCTTGCCCTGGTGAAGGCTTATCAGCTAGAGGTTTGATGGCTGGGAAGGAGTCATTCCTCTGAGAAATCTGAACCAGAGAAGAATTCATGGGTGTAATGCTTTCCTCTTCTTTGAGGCACACATTATGAACCCCAGAAGTCTGCATCTGATCTCTGACACACCAAGCTTTGTGAGCGCCTGTTACCAGTGATATTTGCACTGAAAGTCTCCCTGGTTGCACTGATGGCTTCAAATCACCACAAGTGACCAGGAAAGGTGTCTATCCTCTGGTAAACAGGAGAATGGATGTGGCAGCTTTTGACAAGGAAGAGAGAATGCAGGTGCATGAAAGGAGAGAGGTGAAGAGAGAGAGTTAAAGAACAAGAGAATGGTAGAACATTTCCTTTCTCTCCCTTAACTTTCTCCCTTCACGCTCCCCCCTCTCTCCCCCCTCCACTTCCAGGGACTGACCAGACTGAATATAAGAAGTCATGCATGTCCTCAGTGAAACTCCTTCAAGGTTTCATTAGCTCCTGAGTATGTCTCAGTATCTAGCTTGGTTCTCCCAATGCACTGTAACAAGGTGACACAGCCAAAGCTCTCCTGACTGTTGGCAAAATACCTGCAACCCGAAAAACTGGAACATTACTGTAAGCAAAGGAAACCAACCAACTGGTCCTTCTGAGACCTGTTTCAGCTCAGCACTAATAAGGATCCCACTTCTCTGGAGGGTGCTTGTAAAAAGCCACCATCACAACTGCTTTACTAGGGAAGGAACCACAGCGCAGTGATAGAATGCACACTCAGGGTTTACTATTGTTTACCAATATAGTCATTCTGGTCCATTTGACTGAAATGATAAAGAGGTGGTGTTATGGACTTAGGAGGAGTGGACTCAATTTTGTGGTTTCAGACAAATCCCTCTTTCAGAACTCATCTCTCCATCTTTAAATTGAAAATGTTAATGATCTGCAAGTTGTTCTTGCTACTTGTTTTTTCAGATAATTGTTTTCCCCTAATAAACACAGATCACAAGGAAATTTGCATATGAAAAATGTGCTAAGGAGAAAAGATTCACAGGATTCACAGTCATAAAGAAATCATCATGTGAAATTTGGAGTTTGTCCAGTGCTGAATTGCAGTCAGGCATGGGAATAATTGCTCTCCATGAGCACACTGGATGAGCTCAGATGGTGGCTTTGACCACAACATAGAGCATTGACCTCAGTTTAGAAGTCACATTCACACCGTCTGTTTAAAGCACTCTTACCGTTGTAACAGCCAGGCTCCTGGGTCTTATACTTTGTTACAGGTGCTGAGGGCAATTTGGAGACCCCCTCACCGAGCTATAACACCCTTGACAAATGATAGTTCCAAGGATTCTTGGGTGGAAGCCATGACTATTAACACAGTATAAGTATGCTTTAAATGTATGATGTAGATGTGATGATATTCTTTGCAAAACAAAATAGTTTTCTCACAATGTTGAATTTCACATTCAAAAAAGGTTCAGGGTCAAAAAAAGGGTTCAAGAAACTGTTGCATCTTAACTCTTTCCATGCCCTCCTGGCCACCCATTCACAGCTGCTTCTTTAATAATTTAAAAAACTGAACCCCCGGCTGTGACTAAAAATTGTCCCAGTTCGAGTTCATAATGGACAGTATCATCATTCAAATGGATGCTTGTCATTGAAATCAATCATGCCCCAGTCCTGTTCCACTGGCTAACTTTAATTCCATCAGCACACAAACAAAAGCAGGAGGGACTAGAAGCATGCGGCAGCAACATAGTCAAGACATGCCACACAGACACACATAAAGGTCTCCATCATTGCCTGCTTGTCAATGAACATTATTAGCTGCTAAAGCTCTTTTGTCGAGACATCTTTCATGGGACTTAAGCGGTTGCCTTGAGACAGCTAATATGCTTTTGCATCCTTAAACCTCAAAAGCAGCTTAGCGAGGACAGGGAGTGCTTTCCGTTCCGCTCAGAACCAAATGCAAAGGAAGGGAACCTGATAGACATCTTATTTGCAGAGCTGAAAAAGGTCGGGCATGGAGGAAAGTTGAGGGGAGACATAACCCAAATGCATGTCAGTATGCTATCCGTAAGAAGCCAAGCTAGATACATTGGACAATATCAAGGGAGCCCCTCCTTCTCCCCTTACCTCTCACCAATGACAACACATTATATTAACGGCTTCTTTAAGGTTGATATAGGAGTAGCGTAATGATGTCACCTGCAAGTCATGGAACCCAACTGTAACCTTAGGCAAAGCATATTTAAATTCATTCTCCTGTAGAGCAGAATGTCACAGAAGGGAGACTTGGGTTTAACTGAAAATGGCCCTCTCTGTTTTCAACTAACCTTTCAAAAAGCAGAGGTGAGGAACCTGTGGCCCTCCAAATGTTGTTGGACGGCCCCTTCCGCCACCGATGACCCTTGACCATGCTGATGGGCACTGAGGTCCAACAGAATCTGAAGGACACTAGGTTCTCCACCCTTGATGAAAGGTGGTTGAATCTGCCAATTTCAGTTTCTCTCTGTTTCTCATTTCCCCCAATCTTAATTTCAGTTCCAATTTGAATCTTCAAAAATTAAAAGATCTCACGAAAAACCACTGGCATTCTAGTATACATTTTTTGTATGCACATTTGCCTTATATGATGTGTTTATTATATATGTTATTTTCATGAAAATCTGCATTTTGTGCACACTGTCCCCTAGGGGGTGCATTTTGGGACTCTTTTTATTGTTGTCACAGAACTGCGCTGCAAAATTCAGAGAAGTGTGAATTTTGAAAGGAGAGCTGTGCTTCGGCTCACAGATTGTTTTGGGAAGTGAGAATCACAAAGCCAAATTTCTCTCCAGGCCTGCCATATGGGATTCTCATCATTCTTTCAAAATAAAATTGAAAATCATTTTCCTTAGTGATCTTCTGTAGGGGGCATGGCTAGCCAGTCACTTGGGTATTTGAGGAGCCTGTAGAAATTCCTTATAAATCTGTGACAATCAATATGGTATTAAGGATACTGTATCCTGATGTTTCTCACTGGTGCATGGTGGATTGTTCTTCATCCTGGTGTGCAGAGGCAAATTCAGATTCCTGCCCAACAGTTGCATGACCATTTGGGTGTACAGCTGCCATCTCTTTTTTGTGCAATCTCATGGGCCCAGGCTACTTGAAAGACCCCATCTCCCTATATGAATCTGCCCAGGTGCTAAGATACTCAAGTGAGCATCTCCTCTTAGTCCCATCAACATCAGAAAGCACAGTTGGTGGTGACAAAAGAGAGCTGCTCCCTGAATGTAGAATTCCCTCCCAGCCTGGCATTCCCGGGGGGCTCTGGACTACATCTCCCATCAGCCCCTAGCCAGCACTGAATGGCTAGCTGGGGGGATGATGGGAATTGTAGTCCAAAACCTCTGGAGAGCACCAGGTTGAAGAATCCTGCTTTAACTTTTCTGAAAGGCAACTTCCTTCTTTTGCTATGTGATGATGGGACTTGGGGTGGCCTAAGAAGGGAGACAGGGAAGGGTCTCGATGTTGCCCATTAATATTGACCACCTGGGCAGCCAATTGGCCCCCAGGCAACCTGGCGAAACCTTCCCCATTATGGTGGTATATGCTGCATTTCCATTAAAATTATAGGAATTATTTCTAAATGTGCATCAAGGCATATAAAATTGGTAGCTGCAACTTCTATGCAAATCTGAGCCCTAATGCTTCTCTTTCTTGGGGGCGCAATTTTTTTTGCTTTGATGCCACCTTAGATGGGGCATTATGTTAAAATAAGTGATGCCTGAATGCAGCTGTTGGGAGTGGACAGTGACGGGAACAGGGTTGCTAATCCTACCTAGAGGGGACCCATTGAAATTAATAGAAACGGATAACATGGATCCATTATTTTCAGTGGGTCTACTCTGAGTAAAACTTCATTGGATACAACCCACGATTTGGAATGGTCCTTAGAGCACACCTTCTTTCCACTTCTTTGGAACTCAGCCAATCAAGAGCCAGCCCAAGCTTTGGGTGGGGGCAGTTCCCAGTATAGCAGTGCACATTTTAACCTTTTACATATACAAGACTACCACCTGAAGAGTACAAAGCTGAGCATTGGTGGGGGGGGGGGCAAAACAGCAAATTAAATAGAATTTCTACAAGATACTTTTTTTCAAAAAAAAGAAAGCAGCTAATTTGCTTTTGGAGCTTTCAAACAAACATTTCTAAGGCAGAATGGTGGAATTTCTTTTTTTTAAAAATAGGCCCTTTTTGTAACAGAGATGGGGCAAGGGAGAGATAAAAAGGAAAAGGCTTGTTTGCTACAGATAAAGGGCATGCACCAGCTACTGTTAAGCACTTAAACCCTATTTATTTCAGGGGCAGAGAATTAAGTATGTGTTTTAACATTATGATTGCAATCCAGGAAGCTTAGAAGTGCTTCGCGGCGGTTAGAGTGCGCCAAAATAATCTTGCAGCTCAGAATAAGCTTTTTACCAGCTTTTGTAACACAGGCCCATTATATTTAATCTTCGCAATCCGCTAAAGATGAATCATATTTTAAATGGTTCCAATTTACCTGAGGGCCTCTCCCCAGCGTGACACACAAATGCATCTAACAGAACTCCAGTAGCTGTTTAAAAGGCACTTTAGGAAGCGGCACTTGTGGGGTGGGTGGGTAGGGGGAAACAGCATTTCTCCCCACTACTTCTCTCCAAACTGCCTCCTCTAGAAGCTGCTTTTCCCTTTAAAAAGAAGAAGAGCCCACTGGGGATTGGTTACAAATCTTTGCGTTTAATTAGGCTTGGAATCTCTATAGCAGAGGCAGGGAAAGCAATCCGGCCAGCGGTCCGGATTTTTATTTCTCCCATGAAGCAGGATTGACAGGTGGGAGGGGCCAGCCTCCTACCAATCACCTGATGTCGCAATGATGTAAAGGGACCATTTTTGCCTGCATGGTTTGAAACCTAGCCATGGGGTTTGCAAAGCACCACACACAGGGTTTTGTGCAGGTTTGTTTCTGCAAGTGCTGCCAATCAGTTGATTGGCGGCGACTGCAATGCCCATTTGGCCCAGCCATGTTTCTCCTTGACCCACACCTGGTGCCACATATGATATCAAGTGGCAGTGGTATGTGGCTTGGCCTCACAGACCAGGTTAGGTCTGCAAGCTGCAAGTTCTCTGCCCCTGGTTTATAGCATCATGCTGTGCTGGAAAGATAGAGGAGAACTGACCTGAAAACCATTCTCCATATATTGCAGTGTTGGTGCAAATGAATGACAGTCCCCTTTCATGCAAATTCAACCCCAGAGAATGTGAAATTCAGAAACATGCAATTTCCTAGCTGACAATATAGCGGACACACCACATCTCCAAATCTAAGAAACGGGAGGGTTGCACCTCTGACTTTTTTTACTGGCTACTACAAATCTGCAAGCAAAACTTTGAAGCTGAAACCAATTTCAAAGCCTATTCACAGGTGGCGGCTCTCAAAGCAAGCTGTCAAGCAGGTCGCTATAATAAGATTCAGTGATCTTATCCTACTGATACTCATAAAACTATAATTCTCTGGTTCTTCAGGAGAAGCTAGGGCAATCAAAAAACTATGGTGCCTGTTTAAATTTGTAGTGGAACTAAATTCCCAGGCACCTCTGATGTTTACACCTCCCTCCTTCTGTCAGACTCCACAAATGAAATCACTACCAAAATGGCAAATTCTCTCCATCAACATGCATTTCTAGGAATTGGATGGTTAAATCTCCTTACCAACTAGACTAGCACTCAGCAATCCATTCTAAGTATGGCTGTGAATGTGCAACAATGCACACACAACAGCCTAGTCCTTGACTGTGCTGCTACCGGTAATTCCTAACAGCCTTTTGCTGGCATGTAAATTGTAAGTCGTATTTGTCTGATTGTAACTTTGTGGCTGATCCGTGATGGTAATAATAAAGATTGATTGACTGAATCGGTAGCATACATGTGCCCTGAGATAGAAGACAGCACAATAAGCTCTTTGTTAACTGTGTTGAATCACAGTGCAAATCAAAGCATGTAGAGAGGACCCAAATTTGACCCCAAACTCAGTCTTTTTGATTTCCCATTTTTATACAAGGCAGTCAGCGAGAGGCAATGAGGCATCAGCTGATCCACATTACATTACTATTCAGATTGCTAAAATGGGTTGAGCTTGACAACGCAGGTAACATGAGTAGATCTTATTAACTCTGCAGCTCTGGGCTTCAAGAAAAAAGTGCCTGTGAAAGTGTTGATTCATTTTCCTGACGTTAGTTTTCCAAGCACTATTTCTATCACAGCAATGGCCTGCAAAGGTCATTCATTCAATGGCTTAGACTGAGTGTAGGAGCTGTGACTCTGATCCAAAACTCTGTGTCCTCTGATGTGTGCATAAAGATAAATTACCAATAAGAATAACCCCATTCATTTCAAGAGAGGGACTCCATCGATACACTCGTTTGTTTACATTCACAAATTAGAACCCACCATTATAGATGCCAGCAAAGCTTTCAATTTCTGGGTACATCTTAGAGCTTGAGGGGCTCATAATTCGAGCGTCAAAGGATTTACAAGCCACCGAGTTATTCTCTGGCTCAGATTAAAATCCAAGCCAGGGACTAAATATTGGTTTCCTGCCCTACCTGCCTACACTGCGAACCCAGCTCCACCTGGTACGCAGGCTGAGACCCTACCTGCCTGCAGACTGTCTCGCCAGAGTGGTGCATGCTCTGGTTATCTCCCGCTTGGACTACTGCAATGCGCTCTACGTGGGGCTACCTTTGAAGGTGACCCGGAAACTACAACTAATCTAGAATGCAGCAGCTAGACTGGTGACTGGGGGCGGCCGCCGAGACCACATAACAGCAGTCTTGAAAGACCTACATTGGCTCCCAGTACGTTTCTGAGCACAATTCAAAGTGTTGGTGTTGACCTTTAAAGCCCTAAATGGCCTCGGCCCAGTATACCCGAAGGAGCGTCTCCACCCCCATTCTTCTGCCCAAACTCTGAGGTCCAGCGCCGAGGGCCTTCTGGCAGTTCCCTCATTGCGAGAAGCAAAGCTCCATGGAACCAGGCAGAGGGCCTTCTTGGTAGTGGCGCCTGCCCTGTGGAACGCCCTCCCATCAGATGTCAAAGAGATAAACAACTACCTGAAATTCAGAAGACATCTTAAGGCAGCCCTGTTCAGAGAAGTTTTTAATGTGTGACATCTTAGTGTATTTTTGGTCTTTGTGGAAGCTGCCCAGAGTGGCTGGGGAAACCCAGCCAGATGGGCGGGGTACAAATAATAAATTATTATTATTATTATTATTATTATTATTATTATTATTATTCCATTTCCCCATCTAAAGTCTTATTAGGCAGCACCTTCTGTGCAGTGGAGCATGAGAAGAGAGGGAAAGGGTGGTCTGCCCTTTCTCCCTCCTTCTTCTCTAGTGTCATGGAACATAGCTAGGACATCTAGAGGTAGGAGGGAAGGGGCAAGCCTTCCTCCTTCCTTCTTCTTGTACAGAACCAGTGTGCCTCCTGTCGGCCAACAAGTATTTAAGGGGAAAGGTGCTGGGAATTAAGGAGGCTGATGAGAAACGTATTTGATGAATCAAGGAGAGCTGGCAGGAGGGGAGAGCCAATTCCAAACATGCAATTGGTTTGGATCATAAACTGCATTATTTACGATTTTTCTGTTTCTCTCTTTGTTAATAATTACTTTGCACATTTCCAAGCTGACAGGAGCAGGGGCAAGTTTGCATATCTGTACCCTCTGTTGAAGTGAACGGTGGCAAACTCAGTGCTTGTGGGATGGGATACATAAGTAGCAGTCAAGTACAACATTCCTTGTTTTCCTAGAGTGGACATGCAGGGGAATGTTTGGTCTAGCCAGTCAAGAACTTCCTGTTTCCTCCTGGCTGTGACATACTTCCTTTGCATGTGACTAGAGGGGGGCGTGACCTTACTGGTCCAGGTAACAAAAGGACAAGACATGCAGCACTCTCCCTCTCTTACTTCCTCTGTCGTTGGAGCAGCTTTCTAGCTAGAGATGCTCTGTTGGCTCTCAGCCAACAGAGGACACTGGAATTATCCCCATATGGGATAGACCCACATGTATATACTTTTTAACTAAGTCTGACTTCAGGGATCCAACTGTGAACTGGATGTGAGTAAACTTCATTTCTATACTTTATACAAGATTGTGGCGTGTTTATTCTTTTAAGAGGGATATAAGGGAACTTACCAGGAACCAAATAGTGAGGGGCTTACACAAGCCTTCAACCAGTTATCCATTGTGCGTTTAAAAGGGGAATGTGAAACTCCACTAAGTAAAGGAAGTTGCTAGTGCAAGTTGGGAAGGATATTAATAAACAATATACCCTCTCCTGCATCCCTGAACATCCCCACAGTTCCCACATCAGAACTCAAGTACCTGAAAGCAAACTAGATCAGGGCACATGGATGCCTTTCTGTTTTCTCGCACAAGGAAGATGTTGGGCAAGGGTGCATATATTTCTGATTTACCCAACAGTTGATGGTGGTGGGGAATATGACGATGGTGCAGCTACCTTGAAATTGTCAGGACTTCCTTCTGCCTAGGCTAGCAGTCTGTTTGTTGACTGGCTATTCCTCTCCCAAGGTCTCAGGCAGAAGCTTCTCCCAGTTCTGCTATCTTTTGACAAAGAGTAGCTGGAAATCAAAAACTTGGGACCATCTGCACATAAAGCGCACACTCTACCACTGGGAACATGGTAAAAAAGGAACCTGCCTTATGCTGAGTTAGATTGTTGGCCATCAACATTCTCTGCATTGACTGGAAGTGGATCTCTGTGGGTTTCAGAGAAGAAATCTCTCATGGCCATACCTGGAGATGCAGGGGATTGAACCTGGAAGCTTCTGGAAGCAAAGCAATACTCTATCGCTGAGCCATGGCCCTTCCTTGCTGAGGTATGACTGCTCATAGCTAGAAGTGGGGTTGAGGATAGAACCAGTGGAGAAGATCCACAGATAAAAATGTACACTCAAATTTCCACAACAGCTTCATCCACCCCCATTTGGATTCTGTCCAAATGAAGCTTCTATTTCTTTTTTCCTGGAGTCTGTAGCTTTCCCTGATATCCTGGGCAAGGCCTTCTAAGTGTGGTAGAAGACGTCAATGCCAGCTGGCACCCAGAGGCCTCTGCCAAAGCCCGACACAAGAGTTACCTGCCAGAACCTGTAACTGATTCCTGCCAGCTCCTCCACTCTCCCTGCTGAAAATCCACTTCAGTTCCACTCGAGGTGTAACACCAACACCAGGCCAAATTCCACTTTCTGCAGGATTTGTTTGCAACGCTGAGAACTGCCTGGTGGATGACTACACTGAATGGCTAAGCCGCTACATGGTCATTGGAGCTGGAACAATTCGCAGGAAACTTGTCCTGCTTATGTCCCACTGAAAGGAGAACTTTATGTCCCTGAGCATGATGGGGCTTGCACAGAAGTCCCTTGACTTATAAAGACCACTATGAACACAATATGCTGAATGGTGCTCAGTAAATAATAGTGGGTTGTATGCAATATTAGTCCTAATCAAAGTAGATCCATTGAAATTAATGAACACGACAAGGCCACATTCACACCATACATTTAAAGCACTATGATACACAGTCATGGCTTCCCCCAAAGAATTCTGGGAGCTATAGTTTGTTGAAGGTGCTGAGAGTTGTTAAAGGTAAAGGTAAAGGGACCCCTGACCATTAGGTCCAGTCGTGACCGACTCTGGGGTTGGGGCACTCATCTTGCTTTATTGGCCGAGGGAGCCGGCGTTTGTCCACAGACAGCTTCCGGGTCATGTAGCCAGCATAACTAAGCCACTTCTGGCGAACCAGAGCAGCGCACGGAAACGCCATTTACCTTCCCACCGGAGCGGTACCTATTTATCTACTTGCACTTTGACGTGCTTTTGAACTGCTAGGTTGGCAGGAGCTGGGACCGAGCAACGGGAGCTCACCCCATCGCGGGGATTCGAACTGCCGACCTTCTGATCGGCAAGTCCTAGGCTCTGTGGTTTAACCCACAGCACCACCCGCGTCCCCTGAGAGTTGTTAGGAGACCCCTTTTTCCCTCACAGAGCTTCAGGTCCCAGAGTGGTTTAACAGTCAATCCCTCTTTCCCAGGGAATTCTGTCAATTGAGATTTGCCTTCTAACAAATCTCAGTACTCATAACAATCTACAGCTCCCAGAATTCTTAGGGGGAAGCCAAGACTATTTAATGTGGCCTGACACTATTTTTAAACGTATGGTATGAAAGTGGCCTGAGTTAGGTCCATGAATTTTAGCAGGTCTGCTCTTCACAAAACTTAAGTTGGCTACCACCCGATAATTCTGACTTTTCCTTTTAAATCCCAGTTGTGTGGGTTGGCCCGATTTCCTACCCTCTGGAGTTGTGACCCTCAGGGTTACAGCCCAGACATGCTGATCTCTGCCAGAAAGATTAGGAGGAACCTCCCTAGCTCAAAAGGAAATGAAAAGTGAGATTGTAACGAAACACTGTGGAGCTGGAAGCTTTAAAATGGGGTGTGTGGGAAGAGACCCAACATTCCCAAGAGCTGGCAATCCCACAGGCTTTGGATTGAAAGCACATTTGTTTGGGGGGGGGGGTAAAGTCTCTGGAGGAACAATTTTTGCAGACAAGGGAAGTAAGGGGTGAGGAAGGAGGAAGGCTTTAAGACATGGGTAGGCAAACTAAGGCCCAGGAGCCGGAGCCGGCCCAATGGCCTTCTAAATCTGGCCTGCGGATGGTCCATGAAGCAGCGTGTTTTACATGAGTAGAATGTGTCCTTTTATTTAAAATGCATCTCTGGGTTATTTGTGGGGTCTGCCTGATGTTTTTACACAAGTAGAAAGTGTGCTTTTATTGAAAATGCATCTCTGGGTTATTTGTGGGTCATAGGAATTCATTCTTTTTTCCTCCTTCAAAATATAGTCCGGCCCCCCACAAGGTCTGAGGGACAGTGGACTGGCCTCCTGCTGAAAAAAATTGCTGACCCCTGCTTTAAGAGCACCAAATACACTCAACAGACCCAGGGGAACTCAGTGGAACGCCCATCCCCACCCTATTAAACACCTTCACTCTTGAAGCTAGTTAGTTGGTTGTTCAATCGTGGAATATATCGGATGGTGGTGTGTGTGTTTTAGCCACAATTATAAGGCTCAAACCCGCCTTCCTGCCAAAGCACAAGAATGGTTCATACCACACCGCAGGCAAACTCTTGACAGGAGCCATCTGGCAAAAATAGCACGTTACATACTCTTGCTTTAGCATGCTTCAGCCAAGTTAGAGGTTCCTCAAAGGATTTCAAGCATCCTTTCCTGCTGCACTGGTGCTGTCCCCCACCCCCAGCCCTGCCGAGCATGTCAACTAGCAAGCAAATGTGCTAAGAAGATGAGCGTGGAGCTGGCCGGTGCTTACCTTTGGTTTTAAAAGCAAAGTTACAGTACTTGCAGACATAGGGCCTGACGTCTGTGTGCGTGCGAATGTGTTTCTTCAGCATGCTGGGCTTCTTGCAGCGAATTCCACACTCCTCACATACATACTTCCCTCGTCCACGGCCTCGCACATACACATACTCTTCGTTTGATTTGTACCTATGAGCAACAGGGTGTCATGGTAACAGAAATAAAAAAGATTCCCACCTTAAAGACGTAACAAGCCTCCTTTAAAGTTAAACAAAAACCCAGTGCATATCATTCACAGCCACAGACAAAAAGAGTCTCGGCTAGCAAATTCACTACATTGTTTAGTCAAGGGAAAACAAAACTCCATGTTGTTGTTGCTGTTGTTTTGTGGGGAGGGAGCATTGAGCATCATGAGCTGCTGGCGTGATGGAGTGCTCCTTGATCTATGGCTCTTCCATTCATTTCAATGGGCAGGACAGTGAATGGAGAAATGCTGTTGTGATCAAGTCCTGGTTGCGGGCTTCCCCTATGCATTGGGCTATTTGGATGCAGTAGGGCTCTTCTTATGTTCTTAATGGAGAGAGCCAATCTTCGGGCAAATTCCTTTCTTTTCCATTTTGGAGAAAGCCAGTGTGGCGTAGCAGTTGTGCAAGGGCAACCAAAGCAGTGTGGGACTCCCATCCTCCCTGACCACTGGTCACACTGATGGGAGCTAGGATCCAATAACTTCTGGAAGGCACCGCATTGACTATCCCTGAATTGGTGTGCCTAGAATCAAAGGGACCGGGTTCAAATCCACACTCAGTCATGAAGCTCAGTTATCAAAGAAAAAACCTGCCAGTGGGAGAACCAAATGGGGCAACTCAACATCGGAGGAAGAAGAACATCAAAAGCATTCTAAATGAATGCTCAAACTGGTCTCCCTGGCAGAATGGGAACAGCATGCCCATGATTGCACACACAGGTCTACAGCACTAAACTACTGCCGTTCACTTTCCTAACCAACACCTGCCACCTCAAATTTCATTTGGCCACATGCAATATAAGAACACTTTCTACTCTAACAGCCACATCACCTTCTGAATAACGCCTAAATGTTAAAGGCATGATGATCTGAAACCTGCGGCTAGAATAAGGTTACCAGATTTTTTTTCAATGAATCCGGGGACACTTTTCAATTTCAATGGATTTTGTATGGGGACTGATTTGTAAATCCGGGGACTGTCCCTGGGAAACGAGGACGTCTGGTAACCTTAGGCTGGAAGCTCAAGCAAAACGTATCGGGGAAAGACATCACAGACCTGTAAACATAGTTAGCTTTGGGCTAAGCAGGGGTGCGGAACCTCAGGCCCAGGGACTGAACATGGCCCTCCAGGCACCTCTATCTGGCCCTTGGAACTGTTGCCAAGCCCCCTCCTTTGTCCTGCTTCACCCCCAAGTGTTTTAGCCTAGCTGGAATGTGTCCCTGAACTCTGATAATGCCTCTCGCTTGTCTGGATGGGGGATAGAGAGAGCTGTTTGAGTGTTTGTACTATATAAACAGTGTATATCAACAGTATACACACTGTTTTTACTGTAAGGTTGCTCACATAATTGTAGAATTGGATAGTTGGAAGGGACCACAAGGGTCATCTAGTCCAACCCTCTGCGGGGCATGTTACATTCAATGAGCGTACGGTCCACGTAGCTGTGTATACAATCAATTGAGCTGTACAAATCAAAAAGTGTATACTCATACATGCATAGAGATAACTTGTACCTGAGTTTAGTTTAATGTGAAAATAAGGCTCTTTTGTGCGCCATATAAAGGGGAAACTCACATTTGTTACTCTGCCCGCTTTTTCCTCTGATCCTGCCCACCACTGGAACGTGGCCCTCAGAAGCTTGCCTAGGAGGGAACGTGGCCCTCCAGCTGAAAAAACGGTTCCCCGCTCTTGAGATACACTATGCAATTCAAGTTCCCTTGCCCAAATCTTCATTCATACAGGCACATTATATTTTGGCAGTTTTCGTGAAAGGAATGCCACAGCAGTTGATGGCTGCTGTTAGCAAAAAAATATGCAAGCAATTGCTTCCTACCATTTTCCTGCTTTCAACGCAGAGTGAAAAACATCATTGGCCTCCTTGAATTTAAGAGATCACCACCAACTTTGGCCAACAATATCAATAGAGTTGGGCGTCTAAATATTTGAAAGAGAATATGCATCTCAAGAGTTGCTCAAGCCTTTCCTTTCCTATCCTATCCCATCCTATCCTTTAAAAAGGAGGGGCATTCCCGACAATCAAATTGAAACACTCATAATTACTAGATGAAATATACTGGCTAATAAAACCAAGTAACCTTCAAAAATCACACTGGCAGGGTGGTGGTGGGGAATTCTCACTCTGTGCTGAGTTTTGCTTTACAAGCGATGTATTTGCAAGAGACAAGGAAACAGACGACCAGTAAATGTCAAAGATATGTCAGACATTAGGAGATAGAGAGAAAGCAGACTCTAAAGCCAATACTTTTCAATAAAGCTAGGTATAATTGCTAGGTATGAATGCAACTCATAATTTGTGGAGGAGTTGTAAATTTATTTCAAATGGGACGTTAGTATAATAGGCGGCTACGAACAAACAAAAACCCAGAGCAAATGTCAGCCAGGGCCTAAGGATATTTATTCATTCAATTGTCCCCAGTCTTTCGTCCAAAGAGCTCACAAAGCCTGCGCAAAATTCTAAGGGTAACCTTCACCCAGGCACTGCCACATACACACCATACATTTAAAGCACCGAGGTGATACTTTAAACAGCCATGGTTTCCCTATAGAATTCTGGGAGCTGTAGTTTGTTATGAGAGCTGTTAGGAAACTCCTCTTATGGACCTACATTTTCCATAGTTCTCTGCAAAGGAAGATTTGTTGTTACACCGCTCTGGGAACTGTAGTGCTGGGAGGGAAATAGGGGCCATTTCCCTCCCAGCACTACAGTTCCCAGAGCAGTGTAACAACAAATCTTCCTTTGCAGAGAACTATGGAAAATGTAAGTCCATAAGAGGAGTTTCCTAACAACTCTCAGCACCCATAACAAACTACCATATTTTTTGCCCTATAGGACACACTTTTTCCCCTCCAAAAATGAAGGGGAAATGTGTGTGCGTCCTATGGGGCGAATACAGGCTTTTGCTGAAGCCTGGTGAGCGATAGGGGTCGGTGCGCTCGGGCTTCCGCCGCCCCCAGCCGTGCAAGCTCCCAGAGCTCTGGCTACTGTTCTGGGGGCTGGGGTTGGGGGAAGCTCAGGGTTCCCCCGCCCCCAGCCCCGCAAGCTCCCAGAGCAATGCCGAAGCTGCACTCAGCTTCGTCATCGCTCTGGGGCCCGTTCTGGGGGCTGGGGTCGGGGGAAGCTCGGGCTTCCCCCGCCCCAGCCCTGCGCCGGGGGGGGGGGGAATAATTTTTTCCCCTTTATTCCCCCCACCCCAAAAATCTAGGTGCGTCCTATGGGCAGGTGAGTCCTATAGGGCGAAAAATATTCCATGGATTCTTTGTGGGGAAGCCTTGACTGCTTAAAGTAGTATAGGTAAAAGTTAAAAAAAGGTAAAGGACCCCTGGACGGTTTAGTTCCGTAAAAGGCGACTATAGGGTGTGGCGCTCATCTCTCTTTCAGGCCAAGGGAGCTGGTGTTTGTCCCCCTCCTATGGGGGGGTGTTCCTGGGTCATGTGGCTGGCATGACTAAACTGCTTCTGGCACAACGGGACACTGTGATGGAAACCAGAGCGCATGGAAACACCCCCCCATAGGAGGAATGGAGGACAACCCCTTTAAGCCCCTTTAGGCAAAGCTGTTTGTCTAAAGACAGCTTTCCGGGTCATGTGGCCAGCATGACTAAACCACTTCTGGCACAACGGAACACCATGACGGAAACCAGAGCGCATGGAAATGCTTTTTACATTCCCACCGCAGCGGTACCTATTTATCTACTTGGACTGGTGTGTTTTCGAACTGCTAGGTTGGCAGGAGCTGGGATAGAGCAACAGGAGCTCAACCTGCTGCGGGGATTCGAACTGCTGACCTTCTGGGCAGCAAGCCCAAGAGGCTCAGTGGTTTAGACCATAGCGCCACCTGCATCCCTATAATAAAAGTACCTTAGATGTAAAGAGCAGATGCAGCCACATTGGCAAATAAGCCATGAAAATTGGCTACATCTCTTTTACCAATTCTCCCGCAAATCTTCCCAGACTTGCCCAACATCTCCTCAGAAAGAATCCTCCAGTCCCCTGCACTGAAGGGCCTGAAGCAAGGATGGCACACCTTTTTTCATCCTGGGGGTTGCTTTCCTTCCTAGCCAACTTGCTATGGGTCACGTGACAGTGGCTGGTTTCCACACACACTCACGCATCCCCCTCTATCCAGTCAAGCAAGAGACATTCTCAGAGTTCAAGAACCCATCTCACATCCTCCAACATTTCTCCGATACAAACATGTAGGGTTGCCAAATCTTGAAGAGCAAAAAATAGGACAGCAAGATCTGCTGCTGGGCAAAGAGGCGCACAGGCACGGCGGGGAGGGGGCAGTCCAAGCCTGAGCCGCCTAAAACCTCAGCAACCTGAGCCACAGAAACCTCCAGGGGCTTAAAGGGGTTGTCCTCCATTCCTCCTATGGGGGGGGGGTTTCCATGCGTTCTGGTTTCCATCACAGTGTCCCGTTGTGCCAGAAGCAGTTTAGTCATGCCAGCCACATGACCCAGGAACACCCCCCCCCATAGGAGGGGGACAAACACCAGCTCCCTCGGCCTGAAAGAGAGATGAGCACCACATCTCATAGTCAAATTTGACTCGACTTAACCATCCAGGAGTCCTTTACCCAGCAGTGGAGGAAGCCGATTTGGCGCCTGGGGTGGAGCGTGCACCCTGTGCCGGGGGGGGGGGCAGCTGCCCACAAGGTGGGGTAAGCCGGGGCAGGACGCTCCGTGGGGCCTCCAAGGAGTCTGCCTGTCTCCTCCCATTCAGCCGGCCTACAGCTGAGGGGGAGGCGGTGGGCAGACCGTTTGGGGCAGCGCGGAGCCTGCGGGCGCCCAAACCACCATGTCACTCCCAGGAGAGACATGTGGCTCGGGCACGCTGCAGGCCCCATGGTGAGTGCCGCCTGACATTTTCTCACCCCCTCAGTGGTGACACCCAGGGTGGCCCTCCCCCCCACCCTCCTGCCTCCGCCCCTGCCTTTACCTTTACCTATACAGTGGTACCTTGGTTCTTGAATGGCTTAGTTGTAAAACAAATCAGCTCCCAAATGCCGCAAACCCAGAAGTAAGTGTTCCAGTTTGCGAACGTTTTTCGGAAGCTGAACGTCCAACATGAGTGCAGGAAGCTCCTGCAGCCAATCGGAAACCGCAGCTTGGTATTCGAACTGTTTTGGGAGTGGTACAGACTCCCAGAATGGATTAAGTTTGAGAACCAAGGTACCACCGTATTCCTCCACAAAGGTGAACCTTTGACACTGGACAGTCTTGCTGCCATTTATTTATATTTTTACACTTATGGAATCTTTAGAATGGATTTATCCTACATGTTTGGAAGTTCTTCTTTAACCTTTGCACAGTGTGTAACTCTGGAATGTTTAATGAAAAGCAACACAGACATTAAAATAAAATAAAATGAATGAATGAGATGACCACTGCCTACATCTCAATGAACCTGCTTCAACCATCACGCAAGGCCTCCTGCACTGCTCAGGCATTTGCTCCCTGGCAATCAATCATAGGACTCCATTTACAGCTGCCTTGTTCTTGTATTACTCGTAATTACTCTCTGACATGGACCCTTTATGAGCCATGCCTTTGTTATGCCGGAGTCCTGTGTCAGCTCCATTAGCACTATCAACAGACAACATCTCCTGGCATTGCCGGTTGGTTTTTTATCTGGGCCCTACTAAAAAGAGCTGTTCCTTCTCCAGCTCATTTATTCTGTGGTCAGAAAAGTGGGAAAGATGTGTGTGCATAACTAAACAAGGATTAAAGGAAAACAACATTTTAAAAGCACACAATTAGATTTGACTACAGAAGAAAAGAAGGCGCTCGAACCATGTCATGCAGAACTGTTGCTGTACTGAAAAAGAAGAGTTTTGTGTGACTCAGGTGGGGATTATTGCATGAGTCTTCCTGGGTACAATGGTAGTGGTTGTGTCACGATTTCCACTGTTTATTTTGCATTGCATTACCTGCTGCATTGTGGAATTGGGGTCTTTTATAATTGATGTTCTGCCCTCTATGATGCGTCACCCTCTCTGCACACGAGTGCTTCTGTTCCCCCATGATTCACTCGTGAGAATGGCAGGAAAGAACCATATGCTGGGATACCGGGCCAATTTTTGGCACGTGAGTGGGAGGGACATGACACATGAAAACTGTGAGGAAATCACAGCACAAACTCCCACAATTTGTTGGGTTAACGGGGTTGCAAGTGTATTTTGTTCGGGAAGAAAGTAACATGAAAATAAGCATTGGATTCTGCTACAGTTTCAGAAGTGGCACTTACGTCGCGTAAAACATCACATAAAAGGCAAAAATTATAAGGCAAGGAAAAGTCAGTAAAATGAAATAGAGTGCAATCAGAAAGCATCCTCAGTTTGCATGTTAATGCCAAGCCAAACCAAACCAAACCATGGCTAAGTGTAAAGAAGGAAGTTGCTAAGTTTAACAAAATAGAATATATTTAAAGCAGGCTTCCGCAACCTAGTGCCCTCCAAATGTTGCTACATTTAGGGCTAATTAAAAGTGAGCATTTTTAAGTTTACAAACATTAATAATCCCAGAGTGGCTGGGGCTACACAGTCAGATGGGTGGGGTACAATTATTATTATTATTATTGGCATAACAACCCTTAACATTTGTATAGTACTTTTAAGTCTTCAGAACTTTTCACATTAATGTCTTACAGCACAGATGGGGATCCTGTCCCATTCAGATGCTGTTGGACTCTGGGCTCCTCTCAACCCCAGCACGAATGGCCAATGGTCAAGGATGATGGGAGTTGTAGTCCGTCAACTACAACTAGGGCCTTAAAGCAAACCTGTAAAGCAGGCATAGGCAAACTCCGGCCCTCCAGATGTTTGGGACTACAATTCCCATCATCCCTGACCACTGGTCCTGTTAGCTAGGGATGATGGGAATTGTAGTCCCAAACATCTGGAGGGCCGGAGTTTGCCTATGCCTGCTGTAAAGTGAGTTGGTGTTGTGAGTGAGTGAGTGAGTGAGTGAGTGAGTGAGTTAGTTAGTTAGTTAGTTAGTTAGTTATTTTCTATACTGCCCTATACCCAAAAGTCTCATATAATCCCCAAGCTGCAGATAGCAGCAGCTGGCCTAAGATCATCTAGTGAGTTTCAAACCAGGGAGGTATTGCTTCATAACTCAGTCTCTTTGGTTGCAATCCAATGCAAGCCCCATTGAACTCAATAGAGCTTGGTTCGGAGTAGACGAGTCTAGGATTGCACTGTTAAATCATTATGCTACCCCAGCTGGCCAAGAATAAGATCATTTGCCGGACAACAAGCCACACACTTTCTCCTATCCCCTTTTCTTTTCTTTTCTTAAACGTGGTTTATTGGTTTTCATGAGAATTTGCTATGTCAAGGAAGATACTGGCACCCCGCACTCTCATGAACCAGCAGCGATTCTGCAGAAAGGCTGTGGCACAGCTGTGGCTGACTGGGGGCCTGCCAACAGACTTAAAAGCAAGACACAGACATCGCATGGGGAAGAGAGAGTTTTAGAAGCAGATCAATCCTGCTCCAGCAAAAATAGCCTAGACTAGGACAATCTTGGCGAAGGTTCAGCTTCATTTGGAAAAAGCCACTGGGGGCATTTTGATACAGCAACACAATGCACAAGGGCAGAGTCTGATCTAGCCAGAGCGAAGTGCTTTGAAGACCTGCGTGTGCTAATCACTGTGAAAAACACAGTCGCATGCCCTGGCCGTGTTTGGGACTCACATACTCTCTGTTCCCCAATTGCTCTTGAATAAGTTTGGCTTTCCCATGATGTCCAAACATGGCAGAACAGGATTGGAAAAGGAGGTAGCAAAGAAGAAGAAGAAGAAGAAGAAGAAGAAGAAGAAGAAGAAGAAGAAGAAGAGGAGGAGGAGGAGGAGGAGTTTGGATTTGATATCCCGCTTTATCACTACCCGAAGGAGTCTCAAAGCGGCTAACATTCTCCTTTCCCTTCCTCCCCCACAACAAACACTCTGTGAGGTGAGTGGGGTTGAGAGACTTCAAAGAAGTGTGACTGGCCCAAGGTCACCCAGCAGCTGCATGTGGAGGAGCGGAGACGCGAACCCGGTTCCCCAGATTACGAGTCCACCGCTCTTAACCACTACACCACACTGGCTCTCCACACTCCAAACAGAAAGAGGGCATCCTACCTACTTTGGACTCTGACCCAGCCCATGCCACCTGCTGTTTCGGCCCCACCCACTCCTTGCATGCCACTCCTGATAGATCCCCCCCCCAAGAAATAAGGACAGAGAGTGAGAGAGAGATGCCCCCCTCACCCTTGCATTAGTTTGTGAGTGGTCTGCTCCCATTTCAACCTTGGGCCCATCTGCATTATACATTTAAAGCAGTACCATCCCACAGCTGTGGCTTCCCCCAAAGAATCCTGGGAGATGTAGTCATTTAACTTGTTAGGACACCTGTTTTCCTCTCAGAGAACCACAGTTCCCAGAAATCCCTGGGAAGAGGGCTTGTCTGTTAAACCACTCTGGGCACTATAGCAAGGAGGAGTTTGGATTTGATAGCCCGCTTTATCACTACCCGAAGGAGTCTCAAAGCGGCTAACATTCTCCTTTCCCTTCCTTCCCCACAACAAACACTCTGTGAGGTGAGTGAGGCTGAGAGACTTCAGAGAAGTGTGACTAGCCCAAGGTCACCCAGCAGCTGCATGTGGAGGAGCGGGGAATCGAACCCGGTTCACCAGATTACAAGTCTACCGCTCTTAAACACTACACCACACTGGAAACAGGGGAACAGGGGTCTCTAGACCACCACCTGTAGCTGGAGATGCCAGGGACTGAATTGTGATAACTTCCACATTAGTCTTGGCAGAAAGAGGTAGACACTGAACTAAAATTAACTGGCAATGTGTTCCTCCATTTAGGTGAGAGCCATGCATCATTGGGGCTCACTTATCCCAGTTAGGTAATGAAGAAGCTCTCCCAGGCTTGAATTGGGTTGGATTAAGTCGAGCCATTCTCTCTGCATCACATCACAAAATCAAGCCATTTGGCGTCCTTGGGAATATTACATTTCCCAGGGCTCCTTATGTTGGAACAGAACAGAGGGAGAGACTGCCCTCCCTCTACTTCACACCACCTCTGGAGATGCAGAGTTAAGCGGGCAAGTAGGAAAGGGATTTATATTATTATTATTATTATTATTATTATTATTATTATTATTATTATTATTATTCCACCTATCTGGCTGGGTTTCCCCAGCCACTCTGGACAGCTCCCAACAGAATATTAAAAACACGATAAAACATCAGACATAAAAAACTTCCCTAAACAGGCCTGCCTTCAGATGTCTTCTAAAAGTCAGATAGTTGTTTATTTCCTTGACATCTGATAGGAGGACGTTCCACAGGGCGGGCACCACTACCAAGAAGGCCCTCTGCCTGGTTCCCTGCAGCCTCACATCACACAGCAAGGGAACTGCCAGAAGGCCCTTGGAACTGGACCTCTGTGTCCAGGCTGAATGATGGGGGTGGAGATGCTCTTTCAGGTATACTGGGCCGAGGCCATTTAGGGCTTTAAAGGTCAGCTCCAACACTTTGAATTGTGCTCAGAAACGTACTGGGAGCCAATGTAGGTCTTTCAGGACCTGTGTTATGTGGTCTCTTGAAGGATCACCAGAGTGTGGAGGGTGAAGATTTGGGGTATGGCTGGCTGGGAGGGAAAGGAGTGCAGTATTTTCTCCAGTAAGTTCCAATTAAAATCTGAGTGAGAAGCATTGGGGACATAATGCTCACCTTGCCTTTGGGGTGAACGTCACAAGTCCAAAGGCTTGTATTTCTGAGCCCCAAAATATGAGTTTCTGCATTATCTCCAATTCCAGTAGTTTATTTGAGAGGTAACGGTTGTAAAATATGCCCTTTCCTTCCTCCCCCCCCCACTTAATTGGCACCAGGTGGCTCTTCAGAAACCCCAAAACCATCCACCCCAACATTTACCTAGCTTCCCATTAGACTCCGTTGTTCTCAAGCGATTGCTCTCCGATGCAAATTGGAGCAGGTCATATTCCTGCAGACAGGGAACCCCAGGGCCAGGGAATTTTGCCAGACTGTCTGTTCCCAGATGCTATACCACACCCACGTGCAAGAGCGGAGCCGCAAGCAGCTGGGAAACCTGACAAAACAGGAATGGAATCCCTCGCAGATCTCGCACGTTGGAAGGGCACGACTGCTGAGTGAGCAGGAAGGCAAGAAACAATTCCCAGGTCAGTGATGGGGAAAAAATGCTTCTGGGGTCTAGCCAGCTGCCCAGTGAGGTCTTAGCGGGGCTGTGAAATTGCCACTTGGAAGCTTTCCCATTCAGCTGCAGGGAGACACATTAACCCAACTCTCACAAAATGAAGCGACGGGGGCAAGCCTTATTGGTGACAAAAGGTAAGGAAGCAAAAACGTTTTTATTTAGACAAGCTTGCCCAGATATGTAGAATGCAGACATATGTTTTCATGTGCTTTTAGCTTATTGCTGACTTTAATTATTTTAGAATGTTTTAAAAACCTGTTTTTACAGATAATTTTACTGTTTTATTCTTCCTGTAAAACACACTGAGGTTTGTTGCTGTTGTTTTTACAATCGAGTGCTCTATAAATTTTAGGAAATTAATACCGATAAATAAATTAATTTACTGATGTGATTCAAAATATGGCAAACAAGGGAGCTGTAGTTTGTTAAAGGTATGGAGGGTTAGAAGATCCCCATTTCTCTCACACAGGTACAATTCCCAGAGTGGAACATAAGGTACTCTGGGAATTGTAGCTCTGTGAAGGGAAAGGGGGTCTCCTGACTATTCTCAGCACCCTTAACAGACTACAATTCCCAGAATTCTTTGGGGGAAGTCATGAATATTTAAAGTGTCAGCATAGTGTTCTAAATGTATGGCACGAATGTGGCCCAGGCTAGGGAAGGCTGTTCTGCACTGATGGGTGAAAGTAACTCCCTGCCGTTTCAGAAAGTGGTTTTTTCCAGCCCTACCAGGAGATGCCGCTTATTGAACCCAGGACCAAGGACTTCACCACTCAGCTGCTGCTGTTCCTCTCATCCGCAGTGGAGAGACAAACAAGGAACTGGTGTAGAGGCAAAACGAGTAGATGATCAACGTCCCCCAAGAACTGCCCTGTGCAGGGCAGATGCCTGTTATCTGCTCATCTTGCATTATGGAACAGCATGCAATCTTGCAATCACCTGATATTCTCTTCCCCAAAATCTGCTCCTTTCCCAGTCACCAAGAGCAGCCACACACACACAAACACGCACAAAGAGTCTGTCATCTGTGCGGAAGGGATTTGCCTTGACAGAAGCATCTGTGGCCTAGCCAGAAGCCAGATGAATGAAGCCACAGTTTGCGAACCAGATTCACAATTCCAGATGGGACTCTTCATGTTAACAGTTTTCAGCTGCCCTAGTGACACAGGCCCAGAGAGGCTGCTTGACGCAGAAGCAACCAGCCGCTATCGCTCCTGACGTCTTGCATAACCCAGACATGTTCTGGGTTGTCCGGGGATAGAATGGAACGGCTGTCACCCACGACAAAACACACGCTTGAGAAGAAGAAGACAACCTCCTGCTTGACAGGGGGACAACAACATTATATAATTTCACCAAGAGTAACAAGCCACATTCCAGCAGCTACAGTCTCCTCCCTCCCCTTAACTTCCAATACATCTTTATGATGAGCTAATGGCTCACATTTATTTTTTCCTAAAAATGATTTTGCCAAGTCAACAGTCCTTATGCATTCTTTC
Organism: Podarcis muralis; assembly: GCF_964188315.1. Taxonomy (NCBI): domain Eukaryota; kingdom Metazoa; phylum Chordata; class Lepidosauria; order Squamata; family Lacertidae; genus Podarcis; species Podarcis muralis. The sequence goes on along the minus strand of NC_135661.1, from coordinate 70,489,185 downwards.
CAATGGAAGAACATTAGAGGTCACAGCTAACCTAGTTTGGCCACAGGTGCCTTGGGGCTTCAACACTTTCCCCCCTCCCTCCCTCCCTCCCTCCCTCCTTGCCTCGCCTGCTACGACCCAATCCCTCTTCCTCCTTGTGGCGATCACACAGGGTTCCCGGACGTTTAACGGTCTATTGATCCCTGTGCCACCACTGTGCTCGCTTCCCCGCTGCCACCAACCCGTTACTCTCGGGTACACACTGAGTCCAGACAGTTGTTAAAATTGAACCAAATAAACAAGTTTATTTTATAAGTATTAACAAGTTTATGGTTTCTCAGATAATATTCTTGTCAGTTTCTTAACTTTAGTTTCTTTACCAGCCTATACCTTCCTAATACCTTCTCACTGAATATCTCAACTGTTTGACTGACTCCTCTTAACAGATTCTCACACTCTCTCACATCAGACTAGCCCAACCCACAGACTTATCCTCTCCATCTCTTCTCTAACTCTAGACTGACTTCTTAACAACACTAACTAGGAGGGCAAACGCCACACTCCTCCCCACACCTCTAAGGGTTTCCAGAGAAACTGAGTCAGGCTGCTCAAGGCGGCAAACAGCCCTGCTCAGTTTCATTGAGCAAAATCATAGAATTGTGAAGTTGAAAGGGAGGAGGACAGCTCATCTCAAGTGGACTGCCTGCCTCAATTTTTATTTACTCATTATATTCACTATCCCACCTTTCCTCCAAGAAGTTCAAGGCAATGTACGGGTTCTCTCCACATTCCCATTTTATCCACACAACAACCCTGCTAGGCAGTGTGAGCTGAGAAGCAGTGACTGGCCCAAGGTTAATCAGAGTCCCGGACACAGTGGAATGGTGGGAGGCCCTAGGTGGGGAACCACCAAGGGGAAAAGCCCAGGGATTGTTGGTGGGATGATGATGAGTGGTCAGAGGGAGAAGAGAGAAGCCTGGAAGGTGGTGGTGGTGGGAGCTGTGGAGGTAACAAGGTTTAGTGAGCAAGGAGAGTCTCTGGAAGTCCAGAATCAGAAGCTGAAGCAGGAGAGGGGGGAGGCCAAGAGACAGAGAGCAATCTGGCTGGTGAAGAAGCCCCCTCCTGATGTGACAAGCTCCCCTCACCCTGGTCATCTCCTCTGCAGACAGCAAAGAAATGCAGTGGGCAGTCAGCCACTGCACCCAGTCCTTTCTCGGGCAGCCCACTGGGAATCATGCCCCTCTGGAGTGTTCATGTAAACCTCAACCCCCCACATCCCTTAAAAGTTTTCTAAGTTCAGGTGGAAGGCTGGAAGGGCCCCCAATTCATTTGGGGGTCAAAGGGAGAAATGCTTGTGCACCTCCACTCCCATCCTGGTTTGGGCAAACCATAGTTTGATCAAACCATAAAAAGGTAAAGGTAAATGTACCCCTGCCCGAAGGCCAGTCGTGTCCGACTCTAGGGTTGTGCGCCCATCTCACTCAAGAGGCCGGGGGCCAGCGCTGTCCGCAGACACTTCCGGGTCATGTGGCCAGCATGACAAGCTGCATCTGGCGAGCCAGCACAGCACACGGAAACGCCATTTACCTTCCCGCTAGTAAGTGGTCCCTATTTATCTACTTGCACCCGGGGGTGCTTTCGAACTGCTAGGTTGGCAGGCGCTGGGACCGAACGACAGGAGCGCACCCTGCCGCGGGGATTCGAACCGCCGACCATGCGATCGGCAAGTCCTAGGCACTGAGGTTTCACCCACAGCGCCACCCGCGTCCCTTGATCAAACCATAGTTTGCTTTAAATCATTGTTATCTACTCTTTTTCCAGGCAATAGAAGCCCCTCTCATAGCAGTTTACAAATAAATACACCGAAAACACGACTAATTAAGCTAGCTGCATAAAAAAAACCCCACAAATTTATTCCAAATAAATAAATAAATATGATAGTTTTTAAAAAATCACAGCTTCAGAATGCCAGCACGATTATTCAGTGAAAAGCAGATTGGCACAGCCATGTCCTGAAGGTCCATTTAAAAACAGTCAATGAGGGAGCCAAACACATATCCCATAGGAGGGAGTTCCACCATGATAGTGACACTGCTGAAGAGGCCTTGTCTCTTGTGCACATCAACAGGATGGATCTTAATGACAGGTCAATGAGCAGGACTGTTAATGTTAGGACTGGGTATAATTTTTACAGGTGCAGGCAGCCCTTCAAACAACCGGATTCTGAATCATTTGGGGCTCCAAATGTAACAACCAGCACTTTAAACTGATCCAATAAATGCATGGGAAACCAAATGAGCTGGTATGGGACCAGTGCTACATGCTCCTATCGCTTGGCTGACACAAGCAACCAAGAAGCTGCACCCTGCACTGGCTGAAATGTCCAAACTATCATTAAAGGCAGTCCCATGTAGAGTTCGTTGCAACAGTCTTGTCTGGAGATAACCAGGGTCTTCATTTGCCTCCCAACTAAAACTGGAAATCATGGTTGGAAGTGGGGTTGTTGCAAAATGACACACAGAAACATACATTTTTTTTAAAAAAAATGGCCACCACATTCATGAGACTTGCACAATTCAAGTAAGCATTAGTGAACAATGGTGGCCAGGGTGTTAGGTGATATTCGCTGCCCATCGTGGTAAGCTGCATCATGAGTAGTCGCAAAAGGAAAAGACCAGCCAATGATAAGCACTTTATGGAAAGCGTTTTGCAAAAATTCACATGCACACCAAAACCTTTCTCAAACGTACCCCTCTGCCCCCCAGTCAGATCCCCTTCCAGAGAATTTTTCCACATGGAGGTGTTCTAACCATTACATTTAGGAGCAGCATATGGAAAGCAGAAATCCATCTCCTGGCATGTACAAGACATGGGACTGAATTCAAGACAAGTGAACCTGAGACGGGCGGCACAACAGTTTGGCTTCTTGGAAACCCTGAAAAACCACATAATTCCAGTTATTAAATTGTTTGTTTAAACGAGGATGTCAAAAAAATCCATAAGCCTCAAAAAACCACGGGTTCCTCCATGCTCTGATGGAAAACATCTGCAAGTGATCTCTCCGCTCTGAAGGGACAGCTACTGCTTCGCAAGCAGGCTGAGGAGATAGCTAACGCTGACCGGTTAAATAATGTGAAGAGCAGAAGAAAGTCCGTGCAAGAGTGAAACACAAAGCAAAACACTCGCCCACCTGGTAAAGAAAGAGGCAATATTCAGAAGCATAAAGTTGGAAGGTACTTTAGAGGTTGTGGTGTCCAAGCCCCTGCTCACTGCAGGACACAACCACAGCGTCCATCTACTTAAACAACTCGAGTGAAGGACAGCCCGCCTATATAAAAATCTGGGAAACCAGGAAGCAGACTGGCAGCAGCAATCTAGAACTTAAAGGAGGGGACATTTCTAGTCCTACCTGAAAATGCCAGGGCTGAATGTGGGACTTTTAGCAAGGACCCCAGACTCAATTCCTGCCAGCTCTGGTAGGAAACATATATTAAGGTGCAGGTCCAAATAAAAAAGAAGACCTGATGCACTGGAGAGCAGTTGCCAGTCAGAACCGACCATACTGAGCTGCTATAAGGCAACTTCTCATGTTGCTATAAAGTACCCATCTGTACAGAATAAGCTGCAAACGTTAAAATCTGCAGATGGCCAGGCCTCTTAAGCATTTCCTCGCAGTTTGCTGCAGGGATTGCATCACAGAATCAATAATATGAAAGGTCTCCAATCCCTATGTCTGCCCGGACTTCTGAAACTTCATCTTAATATGGAGGTTTTTTATTATTCCAGACGTTTGGCCTCCATTAAAATGGACTCATCTATCATGCCTGTGACTCTAGAATGGTAAAGACAGGCTAGAAAACCTCAGGCATACCAATATTCTAAACAGAGAAGTTTATTTCAATTTTATATGGCAGCAAAGAAAGGTCTAGAGCAGCTTCCCCCAACTTTGGACTCGCCAAATTTTCTGGACTACAACTGCAACCAACAGACCTCACCATCAGTCACAAAGCGCTGTAGTCCAAAACAATCTTGAAGGTTCCATGTTGGCTTCCCTTGGTGTATAGGACTGCAGGTTTAATTCTTGAACTTTGGACCAAGTAGCATGTCTGTAGGCTACCTCCTGCCCTCCAGTCTCTTTATTCTGCACTGTAACAAAAGGCTTCCAGAGACTCTTAACCCTAACTTCCTAGCCGGGATGGACCTTCTATGAAACTAAGGAAGCTTAAGTTTCAGGGCACTTAATCCCGGAGGGGGCCCAGAAGAAACTTTAGACCACATTGTTTAAAAAAATCTGGAGTTTAGTAGACTCAATCTGAGTAGCACGACTCAAATTGATTGATTTTTGTTCTTGCATAGATTTCAAACATCCCAAAGTTTGAGTGTCAGTAGCACAGATATTGTAAAGGTGTTGTGATCTGTCATGGAACAACCCAACTGAAGAAGATAACTGTGGTTCCCCAGACCTCCTCGTTGGTTGTGAAGGACCCCCCCCCCCCCATGACAGTTTAAGCTTCAAGGCCTCAAAAATGTAGGTCCGCCACTGCTTTCCTGGGAAACTGGTTCACTCCTGGGCTTCAATCCGGGATATGAAACCACATTATAGTACAAGAATAAATCATGATTTCCCGGTTCAGATATAATCAGAAACCAAGGCTTAACGAACTCCAGAAGTTTTCCATTGCAGTGAGAAAGGGGAGAGAGGAGAGCATGGGGGCATGATGCTTATTCTCTGTGTAGTACATTAAATCACAGTTTTCTGTTTCATCCATGGTGGGAAACAGGTTCAACAAACTTTGCAGCTTTTAATTGCAGCGAGAGGGAGACGAGGAGAGCATCTGGGCACTAAACTAAGTCTCAGTCTATTTGCTTATACAGTGGTACCTCGGGTTACATACGCTTCAGGTTACAGACTCCGCTAACCCAGAAATAGTACCTCGGGTTAAGAACTTTGCTTCAGGATGAGAACTGAAATCGTGCTCTGGCAGCACGGCAGCAGCAGGAGGCCCCATTAGCTAAAGTGGTGCTTCAGGTTAAGAACAGTTTCAGGTTAAGAACGGACCTCCGGAACGAATTAAGTACTTAACCCGAGGTACCACTGTATCATGGTTTCCTGGTTAAGATGCAAGGGGAAACCAAGGTTTAATAAACCATAAGTTTTTTATTTAAGGTGGGGGGGGGAGAAAGAGAGGAGAATACAATACCCATTCTAAGTCTATTAGATTGAGACTTCTCCATCTGAACTGGAGCTTTGCCAGACTCACAAATATATTGTCAGCACAGGACACTTTAATATACAGTACTAGCTTACATTAATTTCTGTTGGTGAGAAGCATCACACTTTTTTTTTAATAGCACAGAACATCTATTTGAAGCATCAATTTGAAGGATCAAATTAGGTAAAATCTCATGAATCTTGGTGATAGCTTGCATCCAGCTGTCTGTGTAGTGCTCTATCGATTTGTATTGTCTGCCCACTCATGTCAAGGACAACTGAAATATTTTATCACCATAAAATATAATAAAATAAAAAGTCATTCCATAACAGGCCATCCTTCTAATTTTATGCTGCCTGCTCCATTTTCTGCTATTTTTATTAGGAACAAAAGTTTCATCTAATCCATTTTAAGAGAGGTGGGGGAGAGAAGATAGCTTAGTTCTTCAGGCTGCTCTATTGCTTTCCTAGCCAAGCCCATATTATAAAAAGAATATAACTTACCAGTGTGTCCTTCGTATTAAAGCAACAAAAACAAACCTCTGTGAAGTGTTTCAGACATCAACTCTCTTTAAAAAGATAAAATAAATCTCAGAATTATCAGTCGTTTGGCTGTCTACTCTCTCCCATTTAGACTATGCTTTTACGCACAAAGAGTTTAAAAAATTGTATAAGTCTCCTGCCATTAAAACAGGAACAGCGAACCTGTAGCCTCACCCTCGGCTATTGTTGGATTAGAAGTCACACCATTCTTGAGTACTGGAGTCCAACAACATCTGGAGGGCCACAGGTTTTCTAACTCTGCCTTTAAAGGTCAACACCTGATGGCAAAAAAATATTGTCAGGGAACATTCTCTCTCTAAGTATGGAGGGCTAAAGTTGTATACAGCTATTCCAGCTAGCAGCAATTCACATAAGCAAAATTGACTGGTCATTTATTTACTGATCAGGAAACTCACAGACCACTAACCATTAATAATAATAATAAATTTTATTTATATCCCACCCTCCCCAGCCGAAGCCGGGCTCAGGGCGGCTAACAACAATAAAATAGTGCAACATTCTAAAATCATTTCATTATAAAATTAATTCAACTCAAATTGATGGCAATCCATTAGGCTAAAGTTCTGTGAAGATTGCCAAAGGAGGGAGTCAGGCTGTGCCCTGACCAAAGGCCTGGTGGAACAGCTCTGTCTTGCAGGCCCTGCGGAAAGATGTCAAGTCCCGCAGGGCCCTAGTCTCTTGTGACAGAGCGTTCCACCAGATTGGAGCCACAGCCGAAAAAGCCCTGGCTCTAGCAAATATCACGGCGTTGTACAAAAATAAAAAGACAACACATAAGAGCGGTTTCCCAAAAGAAATCTGATACTGACCATGAGTCAGCTCATCCTTCTAGGAAAGCCAGTAGAAGAAACAGGAAAGTTTTTAGCATCCAATGACACCTTGGCATCTATGATGTCCAAGGCTGTTGAACTTCAATGGGCAGTGTGTTATGCAAAGGAGGTGTTACTGCACTGAAGAACTTCGCCTGAATCACCATTAAATGAAATTCTGGTGTACGTGGTACCACCAGAAGGGCCCCAATAGATGACTGCAGAGAAATAGCTCACAAAAAATCTTGTCAAATCTCTTAAGCCCACAAAACTATGTTGGACAACTTCTCAGGGTCCTTATTCCTACTGTCCCTTCAATATCTGAGACAGCATATGCGGTTTTCAATTGGTTCCTAAATAAAAACTAGACGGAATTCAGAAGCATCACTGCCTCTGACCATGGAGACAGAGCACAGAGCTAGCAGCCATTGATAGCCTTTGCCTCCATGCATTTGTCTGGTCCTCCATCAGAGCTGGTGACCCACACTGCATCCTGGGGACTCCAACTCCCACTAGTCCCAGCCAGCACTGCCAGTGGTCAAGGGTGATGGGAGCTGAGTCCAGCAACATCTGGAAGGCCACAGGATGCCCCGTCCCTTGCCTATTCCGACTGGCAACGGCTCTCAGGTAGATATCTGTCCCACCATTTGCTACATGGAAATTGTCAAACTGGAAATGTATGTCTAATTAACAACATCAACAACCTGGGACTTTTTGCAGAGGCAGTTTTAGGGTGGAGTAACCAGTTTGGCCACACTGGGTGCTGGCACCATAGGGGGTGCTGCAACAATTATGTTGAACGGAAGATGAAAGGAGGGAGCACCAAATTTTAGCATCTCATAGGGCGTTGCTGAAATTTCAGGGTCCAAAATCTGCCACTGCTTTTCCTTGCATGTGCTATCTACCATGAAGCCTTCGCAGTGTGGGTTGATAGTCTTTCCAGCTAACATTGCATATTGAACGGCAGTCATCTTGGTGTTTCAAGTGACTGGGATGGGGGGTGGGGAAAGGATTTATCTTGCAGCTATTTTTAACTTTTCAATAACTATCACAAGCTCTTCAAAGCACTTTCTGAGAGAGCTGTCTGTCATGTATCATTGCTTGATGCATGCAGCATAAACCGGCTGTGCACAATGGAATGCCTCCATCTGGGTAAGAAATTGGAAAGTAAAGCCATCATGATATTTGGGAGCAGCTCAGGGGTTGCAAACAGTTTCCACGACACACACACACACACACACACACACACACACACACACACAGAAAGAACAATAATTCAAAAGCACAAAAGGGAAACTCAGGCAATGACTTGTCCAAAAGCAACATTAAAACAAAAAACTACAAACCTAAAGTTATACAGAATGACATCAGCATTGTGCTATGATGTTCCAATATCTTTCCCCCAGACACATTTGGAATAAAACATTCAGGCTGCAACTCTCTCTTCGCTTGAATTCAAGCAAATCTCCTACGGGAATCAATGGCACTTTGTAGGCCTGTCAATGTGCAATTGTTTTGAACACAGTCGACCTGAAATCAGGCAGCAAGTTTAGAATGCATTCTTATAGAGAATCCACAGGGCATGGGCTTCTCCCATGCCTTGGTTTTTACTTCCTGGCCTGAGGATGTAACCTTTCTACCTCCCTCAGACTTAGATAATGAGTCCCTAATCATATTGCATTAGAACCCTGTTATGTACTGAGCTTGGATCCTAAAACAATAGGCAGGTAGGATCCTAGAAGGCAGCAACCTGATTGGACTACAGGAGCTGCCCAATCCGGCTCCAGGAGGAAGTGAATCAGTATCCTGATTGGCCTGCAGGAGCAGCCCAATCAGGCTCCAGGAGGAAGTGAATCAGCAACCTGGTTGGCCTGCAGGAGCAGTCCAATCAGGCTCCAGGAGGGGAGTTGAATCAGCCAATCACGCGGGACCCATTTTGGGGGAAAGCACTCACTCACTGTTTACCATGAGCTGAAATAAAGAACATGAAATCAACACTCAACTCCGAGTATATTTCAAACTGGTGAGAAGCCTGCAAACAGGATATGAGCACAACAGCAACACCTGCAGTTCCCAACAACTGGTATTCAGAAACATAACCATAGCCATAATGGTTAGTAGCCACTGACAACCTATTATCCCTGAATTTATTTAATCCTGTTTTAAAACTATCCATGTTGGTGGTTCTCCCTGTCTCTTGCGGGAGCAAGTTCCAAGGTTTGTCTATGGGCTGCATGAAGAAATACTTGCTTTGCTTTTCCCTGAATCTTCCATCATTCAGTCTAGTATTATAAGAGAGGAAGAAAAACTTCTCTTTATCCACATTCTCCATGCCATGTATAATTTTACAAACTTCTATCTTGTCACCTCTTACTTGCCCTTTCTCAAAACTAATCCTACTTCTTCCACAAGTGGGAACAACTGCAGCCAACAACTGCAGAATGGGGCCCTTTCCTCCAAGGAGGTGGAGTAAACAGACTTGGGCCGTCTTCTTAAGTCTTCAGGGGGTCTCAGATCTTTGCAGAGATCTTCTTCCCACTGCTCAGCCAATAAGGGGCCACTGGGAGCTGTCCATTGTCCTAGCTTCTTCTTAAAACAACTTGCCTTGCCATTATTTGTCTCAAAGAAACTCAGTCTAATGGTTTCCACTTCCCCTGAGAGTGCCAACCCTGAGAAGAACAGGATACCCGTCGTGGAAGAAAGGCTGGGTGGAAATGGAATTAATAAAGAGAAAACAAGAATTCTGAAATAAAAAAGCAGACTTTTCCTATTACACACAAATATGTTACAGCAGGCAGCATCATAGAAGAGGAATTCCCTCCTATGTATGTGAGAGGAGAAATGCTGCTTCCAAAATGGTTCTTGCTATCAGATTTTTTAAAATAACAACAGGTGAGGAAGCCTAAGGGTTGTGCACTGTCCCTGGTCCTCCAATAATGTTTCCTTCACTAAACAGGGCACCCAAGTGCCCAGGGCCTGGAGCAGCTATCATAGAAGCCATCAACTAGGGGCTGAGAGGGCTTCGGTCCCCCAATAAAATATATGAGAGGTCTGCCCCCCAAAGTTGATGGCCATTGCCGTTCTAATGGAGTATGTGACCACATTATGTGATTGATTTTGCAGGGCGGCGCTTACCTGGGTCTCCCCAATATTTTATTCAAGTTGGCACCCCTAGCAGCTACTGAATAGGGCTTCTTGCCACTGCTTGCTTTAAGAACAAATATGGCAAGGACTCAGTGCCGGTGCGCTGAGCGGGTCTTAACGTAGTTGTGCTCAAAGTGTGCAGCAGCAAGAAGCCCTGCCTAAGCCCTGGGTAGCCAGATGCCCTATTCTGAAAAGTTTAAAAGATGAAGACATTTTTAGGAGGCAACGCGCAACTCTTGGTGATCCATGAACTGATCTGACTCATGATCCACCCAGATTCAGTCAGGGGAGTCTGTTTTCCTGAATCTGAGCTCAAGAGCTCAGAATCTGAGCTCAATCCTTCCCTATTGCTAATCAAAAACTGTTTAATCAATCAAACTGCTTTTATCAGTTAAACATTGCGGCCATCTCTCTCTCTCTCTCTCTCTCTCTCTCTCTCTCTCTCTCTCTCTCTCTCACACACACACACACACACACACACACACACAAAAGGATTGCTGACCTCTGGCTTGGCTATTCCAAGCAATATCATTGGGGGGGGGGTGTTTCTGAGGGACTCCATGTTTCTGATATTGCAACAGTGCCCCCAAACAACAGCCTTTTAAAAATATATGCAGAAAATCAGCATTTGGATAATCTCCCTCCTTCTTCGACAAAAAAAGCTCATCCTGATTTACAAGTGAAGTTTGGGTGTTAAAGCAGAAACCAGTATTGAATTTAAACCATGCAGAGTGTGTGTCCTCCTAACCTTGAGTGGCAGCACCTTTATCTATTGTTTAAGAAGAACATAAGAAGAGTCTTCCTGGATCAGACCAAAGGCCTGTCTAGTCCAGCATCCTGTTTCACACAGTGGCCAACCAGTTGCCTCTGGGAAACCCACAAGCAGAACAGAAAGCCAATAGCCCTTTGCTTGCTATTGCTCCTTGGGAAACAGTAGTCCTGCTGCCTCTGACCCTAGAGATTTGCATATAGTTATCAAGACAGCTCATTATTCCCCATGAAATTATGTGGTTACCTTTTAAAGCTGTTCAAGTTGGTGGCCATTACACATCTTGTGGCAACAAATTCCATAACTAGGCACGGTAAAAGTAAGCACATCCTTATTGGCTACAGGGAGGTCTTGATATGGCTAAAATTGTGGGGAAGGGCTTAAGGGTTTATTTAAGGGTGTCCATATTCTCCATTCCACACCACTGCAGTTTGAGCACAAATCGAAACTCTTGATAATTCAGAAGAAATGAACACAAAATATTGTGGAGGGGAACGTGTGGCCCACCAGATGTTGTCAGACTACAAAGCCTATCATCCTGTACCATGGTGACTGGGGCTGATGGGAGTTGTAGTCCAACAATATCAGAAGCGCTGCAGGTTCCCCACTCTTGGATTATACCTATGGATAAAACTGATAAACTTTGGGACAGTTAGGACCCCAATCCAGAGAATTAAAAAAAATGTGTAGAAACTTCTGGATTGTGCAAATGCTCTTAGAAGTTTGCTAGGGGTGGAGGAGGGTTGAGAGGACCTTATTCCAAAGTCCGGATAATAGATGTGTGATGTCTTGCACAATCCAGTGGGTATGTTTTTGCACAAGTTTGTGTGGAAGCTTGGTGACCACGAGTACAGTCGGTGATGTGCGATGCTTGCGCTATCTGGGCCGAAGAGCCAATGTGAACAAATGCAATCTGCCTCTAAGGTTTGAGATTATTGTCCTCTCAGCTTGTTCCAATAGGAAGCTTAAAAGAATTCAGTCCGAACTGAATGCTCTGGGGAAAATTGCCTGGGACAATGCACCTTCACAACACAGTTCTCCAGAATTTCTATAGGCAAAGGGTTGAATGACAGATACATGTTTTCTGTCCAACTCTTTTGAAACTCAGTGCTTACTCCATTGGCATACAGATAATGAAAGTCAAAGAGAATTTAAGGGCGATGGACAGACTTGGAAAAGGAAACAATGGAAGGCCAGGCCTGATTGACTCCCTGCCGGCTTCCATGTGGCATCTTTTACTGACAAACTGCTTTCAAGAGGACAGCTTTCCATCAGACAGACGCAACGGGAGATGGAGTGCGAAGCACAATACTCACCCTCCTTCAAAGATCTTGATCCGGGCTGGCTCCCCTCGTTTGGATATGGGAATGTCGTCTTCTGGTTTTCCTCTTTTCTCCTCTTCCTTTTCAGTTCTCATTTCGTCCTTTCGACCTTCGTTGGGGAGGAGTGAAGGCAGGTGAACCTACCTCGCCAAAGGATGAAAGTAACGGTTTTATTATTCTTCCAAAGGCTTGTTACCAAAGACACCTTGGACAAGGCTCTCTCTCTCTGGAGAGTCGGGGAGGAAACCCAGCAGCCACCCTAACTTCGGTGATAATTAAGTGAAAGATTTAAAGCTGATTTGGAAGGTTCTCATTTTAGACCTGGTGCTACTGGTCCGAGCTGCATGGGGTGGGTGGGAACAAGCAACGGGGCAGAACAATTGCTTTAAAGTTGCATAAAAAGAACCTGAGGAATCTGGACTGAGGACTTTGCTTGGCTTTCATGACCCTGTGCATTTTGGGAGTCGTACAGGAGATCACCGGACACAAGAGTGGTTGCGAGTTTTTCTACTGTACAGTGAGTTCTGCACCTCCCACCTTCACTGTCCAGCCTCAAGACTGAACTCCAGTCCTTCCTCTCCACTCCTTCCCAGGTTTCAGGTAGACAGTCTGTCCCCAGCCGCCATGAACATATTGTATGGATAACTGTTCAAGCATTCATTCAGTGCTTGGAGCGGGAAGGGACAGGGCATTTCTGAACACTTCTGTCGTGATAAGCATGCAGGACTAAGACCTGGTAGATTGGGGGTTCAGGTCTCAGCCACTAAACTCACTGGGTGACTCTGGAACAAGTTGTGACCAATGGGTATGGGGCTGAATCATGAAAACACACCCCAGCATCTCCCTGGCACTAAGAATCAAAACCTTCTGACCAGTCAAGGCCTGGGAAATCAGGTGGGAGGGTAGAACAGGATCCCCAGTGCCCAGGAATCCCTCGTCAGCTAGATAACTGTTTCTACAGGACAAGGGAAGAAAGGAAGTCAGGTATGAATCTGGTTAAGTTGCTGGGACCGTTCTCCAAAAGCAATCTGGATTTCATTTAAATTTTCATCCTGGAGCGATGCCTTCAGCATGCTTTGAAGTTAACCAGCCCAGCACACAACCACCCCCTCCCCACATAAAAAACACACCAAACATACCCCAAACATCCCTCTCTGAACGACCCCCAAGTGGTTCTAAGCATTTGATCTTCTTTTCATCTCATTGGAAAATAGCCCAAACACAGCTTTTTCTCCAGGACGGTCATGTAACGCTATGATTTCTAGCATGTCTTCATAAACAGCAGCTATGTTTACCCCAGACTGATCTGTACCGTGTGAAGCTCTGCTTAAGTGGCAGACTGTCTTGGATCTGCTCTAGCGATGAATGAACCTGTCAATCTCAGTTTACCTCCATTTCTCATTTTCCCAAACTTAAGATTGCAACTTAAGAAACAAAAAGCATGTATGAAAATTTGTGTGCATTTTAAGGCACATTTCTTCTAATACGCACATTTTTGCATGCATCTTTCCAGGCAAATTTCCCACAATACGATGCAATCTGGCACATTATTTTCACTTATCCAGTTTTGCTCACGCCTTTCCCTAATATATCCACTTCTATATTTTAATGGCAGCCTCCATGTAAATTCTTACTCACAAAACAGGTGAGGACAAAAGGAAAACCCAATTTCCTTACCTCCGACATTTTGGGGTTCCCGGAGCTTGAGGGCACAAGCCTCCCTGCCTCTGGACGTGGAGCAGCAGACATGGTGTAGGTTTCTTTGCTCACCTTTTGCTTGGAGCGCAGGAGCGAAAGGGAAGCTTTGGTGGACACACCGGGGAGGTTGGGATTATACAAACTAATGCACCAGCCGGCATACACCGAGGACCTTCGGTCAACTTGCTGGATGTGATTTGGCTTTGTGTAATTTAAATAGCACCAACTGACATTAGTAGTTGTATGGAGACTGGGGAACTGAAATACCTTCTTGACATCTGGCCCCTCTTGGGACTTCTTTGAACTTTGGGCAGCCTCAGAATGAAGAGCTGGACTTGGGGAGGTTGTTGCAGGTGGCTCCACAGGCTCTTTCAAATCTTCTTTCTTCACCATCTGCGGAGATTCCTTGCTTTGCAACTGCTTGCCAGCTGGATGCTTAGATTCCTCGTGCCCCTCAGAGCTCGAGACCTCAGGCTGTGGAGAGGCTGGCCATAAAGTTCCCTGGACTTCTTCCAACTCAGACTGCTCAGGCGACACATCCGGGAGCACTTCTGACTTGACTCTCCTTTGGTTGTGCTTTTTCCCTTCCTCTGTTGCACTGGGGGCCACCACTGCTTCTGACTTCTCCTCCATCTCAGAAAACTCTTCCTCCTTCACCCTTTTTTGCTGCTGGGTTTCCATCGTGAGTTCCAAGCTTCCGGCCGGAGACAGCATCCGCTTGCTTCCTCCGACAGTCGACGGACTCCCTTCAAGATCCAACAGGCTTTCGGATGGCGAGCCAAGAGGAATGTATCCTTTCTTTTCCGAGAGTGACAGTGGCAGCCTTAGGTAGGGTGTCTGGAAGATGCTCTTCTGCTCTTCGGTGATCATCTGTGCCAGATCGAGGCCGATTCCATGAACGTTAGCGGTGCAAACCAAGGTACCCTTGGCCTCATACTCGTCAAATCTCGGCAGGATGATAGAAGAGGCGCTGCAGTGTGACTGAGTGACCAGGATCTGAGAAAGGGTTGTATACATTGCGCTCCCGTAGGAGGGCATATTCGTCTGAATGCGAACTGGGACCACTAGCGACACGACAGGCTCAGATCGTGCAGGCACCACCAACTGAGAGATGGAGACAGATGCAGAGGGGCTGCTAGGCCGGGCCAAAATATGCAGTCTGCTCTCGGAGCTGTAGTCTGCAAATGGGGAGAAGATGGGACTTCCGGTGGGTGGAGAGAGCCTGGATTTGAGCTGGGGCAAATGGGCACCAATGTCACTTGGCAACTGGAGAGCAAGCTGGGACTGGAGGGGCAGAAAAAAGGCAGAATGGAGCGGCGGGGAGCCTGGGTAGTGCACAGGGACAAGGGACGGGCTCTGCCTGAGGGCCACGTCCCCTGGGTGGGACAGCAGTGGAGGGGCAATGTGAAGCTGGCCTGGGTGGAGCAAAGCGTCTTGCAGCGGGATGGCTGCATTCTCAAAGATGGAGTGCGGTATTTGCGGGATGGAATACTGAGCGGCAAAGAGGTCGGTCATT
Source organism: Podarcis muralis (assembly GCF_964188315.1). Classification (NCBI taxonomy): domain Eukaryota; kingdom Metazoa; phylum Chordata; class Lepidosauria; order Squamata; family Lacertidae; genus Podarcis; species Podarcis muralis. The sequence continues at coordinate 70,474,172 of NC_135661.1, read as the reverse complement.
GTCTGGCTAGAGAAGAGCTCCACCGTCTGTCCCGATGGTGGCAAAAGATGCTGGAATGGCAAGAGAGAAATCTGCGGGGCCATGTACTGTTTTTCGTGGAGCGTCAATTGCGCCGATGGGTGGTGAAACACCTGCAGAGCTTCAGTGTAGGGATGGGTATATGTGCGCTCAGGGCAGTCTTTTGGCTCACCCTTGTCAGCTGGGTAGCCTCTTTGAGAAGAGGAGGAGGAAGAGGACGGTGGTTGCTGCTGGGGCAAACTTGCAGCTGAAGATTTGCTTGTGGACTGCAGCAGCTCTTCCGTTTCTGTCCCTCCTTTGGAGCCAGAGTCCGGCTCGTGCTCTGGGTGCCCAGCAAGAGACGCCTGCCTCACCAGGAAACATTTCCTCCTCTCCTGTGCTGCTGATGTTGTTGGTGGGCGGGGCAGGGAAGTGGGGGAGGAGGAGCATAAGCTCCCATAGTCAAACGATTTGCTGCGGGTCTCCGACATTGGAGAGGAGGGAGAGACGTTGGGCGTCTGCTCAGAGACGGACCTCCGCATTTCTCGGGTAGGGTGGTGAGGGTGGTGGTGGCCTGGCACTGTTAGCATGTGTGGGCCGAGCCCAATAGATTTTATGTGGGATTCAGAGGACTGGGAAGCAGCTTCTTCACGTTCAAATGACGTTGAGCGGCTGGAGGCATGGGAGATGCTGCTCTCCTGACTGGGGCTCCTCACTGACTCAAAGCTGGATTCTCCAGAAGACTGAGCCATTTCCGCAAGCCTCAGCCTCTTCTTTTTGGGTGGCAGCTTCTCTGCAGGAAGCTGGGAGAGAGACTGGCTTCTCTGTGGCCACTGAAACTCCTCCGTCTTCTCCGGCTCTTTAGGGGGAGGTTCGGGCTCCATCTCTGGCCTGTCCGGCTCTTCTGTGACCAGGATCTCAGGGACTTGGATGTTGGGTTGACGCACAAGCTTTGGCTGCAGGGAATGAGTCGGCCGGCTCTGCTGTGCAGCTGACTGAGAAGTGTAGGGCAACGGCAGCTTTTCCTCTCCTTCCAAGCTGCTCAGTTGTTCGATAGAATCCGACTTCTCAAAGGAGCTTGTGTGCTGGATGACAGAGATCTCCTTTGAGGTCGTCCTCCTCTCCTTGACTTCCATACCAAAAGATGGTTTTGTAGTCCTAGAGTGGAAAGTGACACCGGCGTCAGAGAGCGGCATCGATTTGCTGAGGTCTGCTGGTGACGTCATGGACTCGGAAGTCAGGTTCAAGGCCACATCAGTGGGTTTCAAGCTAGTAAACTGAGCGGCTGCCCCAGAGCTACAGGAAGATGGACTGGTCAACTCAAAAGCCGGGGGGTCCTCATCATCACCGAGGCTTTTTTCCTTACGCCTTTTCCTCAGCGGAGTTAGTTCTAAACTCGTCCCCAGCTTATAATGCATCATCTGCGGCCAAGGATCAGATTCTACGGAACCCTTCTCGGCTTCCAACGAAAAATGAGAACTGGAAGAGCGGGGCTTGGAGACCTGCAGTTCTGAACAGTAATACTTTTTGTGGGCTTCATAATTATCCCGTTTCTTGTAGCGAGCACCGCAAACGTTGCACTCGTACATGAACCCTTTTGTTTTCGCGCCCTTCCTTGACTTTTTGGTGAGCTCGCTCTCCTTGCTTTCTTGTTCCTCGGGAGGTTTGGAAGTGCTTTCTTTGCTCGCCGAGCCCACGTCCTCCGAACCATACTCCACCCCCAACGGAAGTTCGATGGCGGGCTGCCGTTTTAGCATGCGTGGGTGGGAAGACACCTGACTGCGGCTTTGGACCTCCGATTCGGTGATGTGGTCATCAAAAGAATAGCTACCTCTAAAGGTATGGGAGGAGCTGATGGTGCACGCAGCTGAAGGCATAGAGTGGCTTCGTAGGAGAGGCACTGTCTCTGTGGCACTGTGGGAATGCTGGAGTGATAGCAATGATTGTTCGGGCTTCATTTTTTCCATGTGGGGCATCAGTGACTTGGATGAATCGAGTTGGCTACCAGAGCCGGGTTTGATTTCTAACGCAAAGGGCTCTCTGTACGGGCCGGACTTTGGCGATTCAATGCTGCTACGTCTGGACAATGAACTTCTCCTGGGCTTGACGCTGTCTATCTCGCTGGTGTCAACAACGGCTTCGTTAATAGTGATCAGTTTGGTGATATGTTCAATAACCTGCGTTCTGGGCACAGACAAAGGAACTGTGCTGAGTTTCTCCTCGGACGATACCTGGGGAAATTCCTGGGCAGTGGCTGCCGCTAACATGGAAGTCCGTTGGCCAATTCTCCCACATTTGCCAAAAATGATCTCTGCATAAGACTTGGCGTTGGTGTTTGGTGGGCTGATTTGCTGCTCGGCACTCTCTGACCTGGAGAAATAGCCAGATTCTGTGCTCCCTTTGCTGCCAGGGCTAAGGAAAGCTTGATCCTCAATCACCTTCTTTCTTTCACTCAATCGGAGAGCGAGCTTCTGCTTGATAGTATGCGTTTCCTCCGATTTATGACTTTGGGCATGCTCCGAAGCCGGCTCCACAAATGGGCTGCTTTCCTCGAGAGACTGAGACAGGCTGGAGTGAGAAAACGAGCAGCTCTCTAGGCTAGAGCTCTGGCTTCCCGACCCGTACAACATGGTTTGCTTTCTCCGGGGCGACAGTTCTGTCAAATGGCTCGGCGCGCTCCTGGTCTCCTCCTCCGAGTCGGTGCTTTCACCCTCGGTGGGCTCTTCAAATTCCTCTCCGGCCATCTTCTCCATTTCCAAACCGGAAGGGTACAGCTCGGTCCCAGTCCCCGAGGCAAGACCGGCTTTGATCCGGTGAGCGTGAGACTTCCGATGTTTATACAGATTGCTCTTGGTTTTGAAGGAAAAGCCACAGGGGACGCAGGGATAGGGCCGCTCCCCTGTGTGCGAACGGATGTGTTTCTGGAGGACGCTGGGCTTGGCGCAAGGCCGGCTACAGTACTGGCAAATGTATTTGCCAGGTTTCTGGGGTTTCTTCTCTTTCTTGTGGCCTTCTTCCGAGGATTTCAAGGAAGCTTGCGAAGCGCGGGGAGTGTAGACCTTTGGAACGGAGGGCATGTCCTCTTCGGGGACGACCGGAGGACGGGACGGCAAGTGCTGGCCAGGGTGAAGCCCAGAGGATGGGAACGAACTGGAGGGACCTGCTCTGGCTGGGTCGACTAGCTGCCATGTCGTGGGACCTTCAAGGACATGTTCCTGCTTCCGGGGAGGCATGAACGCTGGCGACAGGGGGTGCTGCTGAAGCTGGGAGATGTGCGGAGGGCGTTCAAAAGAGGGGTGTTTGAGCTGGGCTGGCCCTGTCTTCTCCTGGGCCTCCTCCCTCGAAAAAGGCTGCTGCGCTGCAACGTCCCGGAGGGGAGAGCCTTGCAAAGGAGCCGAGCTCCCCGGATAGGTAGCGGCGGACGAAACACTGCTTTGGAAAGCCTGTCCTTTGACAAGCCTCCTCCTCGACCCTTCCTCGCCCTTCTTTGTGCTCCTCTGGCTTTGTTCAGGATCCATGACCTTGGAAAGGGAAAGGCGAGGAGGGGGGAGATGGTCCAAGGAATCTATTTCGGGAAGGTGTCGGCAGGCTTCATGGATAATGAAGGAAGGACTCCTCTGTGTTAGCTCGCCGGCATTTGCTGCGGGGCTGCCAAAGGTGGCGGCCAGAGAAAACGGTTGTTGACTCGAGATTTCAAAGCGTCACTCGCTGCTGTTTGATTCGGGGGGGGGGGGAGGAACAGAGGGTGGGGAGGGAACAATGAAAAGGGGAAAAAAGGTTGGTTGAGGGTCAAGAGAGTTCACACTGGTAAAGCATGACAAACTACTTCAAAGCAGGAAAACTGTCCAAAACCTGTAGTCCAAATATTTTCCTTGTGGATTTTGCAGAGGCTTTAAAGCGGGCCATTTTTATCACCGTTGATGGTGGCAAGCCTTCAAAGAGGAGAAGCAACCCAGAACATTGCCTCGGGTCCTTTTTCTCATGCAAACCTTGGTAAACGTGAGGCTCCCATGCTCATCTCGCAGCCATCTTTCTCCTTGGCTTGGAAAAATAGCACTTGGCAGTCCTCTGTTCCTCTCTGCATGTGTGCCCTGATTCCTTCTCTGCTTTCCTCTTCTTCCACTTTGCCGTTCAGAGACCTCGGGAAACAGACCGATCACAATCCTGCAACGACATTTGTCGAAGAGGTGAAAACACACATACAAACACACAATTGCTACCATTTGCATTCATCACCATGTTTTAAAGCAATCCAATATTCAGAGTACATAGGAGGAACACAGGAAGCTGCCCCCTACCAAGTCAGACCATTGCTCCATCCAGCTCAGTACTGTCTGCACGGACTGGCAGTGGCTCTCCAGAGTTTTCCCCAGCCCTACCTGGAGAGGCCAGTGATTAAACCTGGGACCTTTTGCATGCAGAGCAGGTGCTCTATCACTGAGGGAAAGTCCTTCCCCAATGGAACTGAAGACAACAGAACTCCCTTTTTGCATAAGCAGGCAGTGGGTCATGCTTCCTGGCAGCAATCCTAGGCAGACTGATTGCAGTTGAGACTTATTGCACACACACACCATGCACACTTTTAAAAAAAAGTGCTAATGAACATAGCCCAGGGTAGTAGATGTATTCCAGAAAACATGCACAGCCAAGATGACCTCAGACTGTAAACAGTCACCTGCATTTAATTACTCAAAATTAACTTTGATTCCGCCCCGCTTCCTGCAGCTGCTGTGAGCTGGACAACTTTATAGGTTAGATATTTGCATTTATTTATTTTTTTCATTTAAAGAAAATCCTGTTCTCTCGTTAATGTCAGAAACCTTATCCAACCGAAGGGGCAAATAGGTGCTGCTCTGGGGTTTGCCTAGAAAAGGCAGGGAAAGGAACAAAATGGAAGGCCTTTAATAACAGAAAATACGCAAATGCAGAATGTGTTCTCATCGTCTTTATGATATCACATAAAGTCGATCTTTATGGTATCAGACTTCTGGAGCTGTGGCTTGCACAATCAGCGGGAGTTATTTCCAGGTAAACATGGTTAGGATAAGGCTGTAGGGTTGGCGTTTATCACACGTGAGGTTAATAAATGTTAAATATGCATCACATAGCTTGAACCCCGATGAAGATCCCTCCAAGCTGGTCCTTCCAGATTAGGGGTAGGGAACCTCTTCCATCCCAAGGGCCTCATAGGGAACATTTTCAGGGCTGCACGCCAGTAGCTTGCATAGCCACAGGCAAAAGTGGGTATGGCAACAGATACAACTTACCTTTGTACAGTTCTGGCCACGCAAACATCAGAGGTTTCCAGATACATGCACAAACACATCTCTCCATTCTCTACCCAGGCAAGCAAGAGGCATTATCACAGTTCAGCAACATGTTCCAGACAGGCAAAAAGACTTGAGGTGGTTGTGGAGCAGGGCTGGGGAGCTACATAGCCTGGGGAGAATCCTGAGAGCCAGACAGAGAGGCCTAGAGGGCTGCATTTGCCCCCCTGAGGTTCCCCACCCAATCTACACCACTGTCTTCTGACCTGTTTGTCCATAGTCGATTTGGGGCAGCTACAGAGGAAAAGGAGTGGGCCCACCACTCAGGGGTAGTCCCTGCCCTTCATATGCAAAAGGTCCCGGGTTTAGTCCTTGGAAACTCCTATGTAAGAAGTCAAGTGCCCAGTATACCTGAAGGAGCATCTCCACCTCCTTTGTTCTGCCCGGACACTGAGGTCCAGCGCCGAGGGCCTTCTGGCGGTTCCCTCACTGTGAGAAGTGAAGTTACAGGGAACCAGGCAGAGGGCCTTCTCGGTAGTGGCACCCACCCTGTGGAACGCCCTCCCATCAGATGTCAAAGAAATAAACAACTATCTGATGTTTAGAAGACATCTGAAGGCAGCCATGTTTAGGGAAGTTTTTAATGATTGATGTTTTAATGTATTTTTAATCTTTTGTTGGAAGCTGCCCGGAGTGGGTGGGGTATAAATTTATTATTATTATTATTATTATTATTATTATTATTATTATTATTATTATTATTAAAGACCCCCCCCCCTAAATGAACTCCTGGAGAACCACTGCCAGCCAAAGAAGGTGAAATATTGGGCTAGTTGGGGAAATAGCCTGACCTGATATGAGGCACCTGCCAATGTTCCTAGAAGGTGATTTCTCATCATTTCTCTGAGTAATTGCTAACCTTCAAACCGTGACGCATTGTAGATAGCGGCACCATTGTGACGTCTCCAGGCTCATCGTTTCTGTGGAAAGAGAAAAACAATTTGCTCCAAGTTTGCTTCACTTTTAACCAACTGGGGGGGGGGGGCGTTTGCAAACATGTGAAGTCCCATGGGCCATTTGATGTAATAAGAGGCAAGCAACACAGCACTCTTAGGATGCTGCTGGATACCAACTCCCATCAGCCTCAGCAACAGGAGGGCCAATGGACAGGGATCATGGGAGTTGCTGTCCAACAACTTCAGTCTATTGCTCCTGTGTGGCAACAAGACACTCATTTCAATCAATCAATGGCCAACAGCTGCTTCCGCCAACCCAACAATCTGTGACTCAACCAGGGATGGGTGTATCAGTCTATTTCTTGACTCTCACGTGAATTCACACTCAAATCTGTTCCATCCTGTTTCCGCATTGATCTGTAGGTATATTTTTAAAAGCATAGACAAAAAACGGCATTTAAATACATATTGCTGTTTTGTCTCAAAGCAATCGTGCATTTCTGAAGCCGAGAGCATTTGAGGAATGTGAAACCTGGGGAATTAACTGAGAGTTATGTCCAATGTTGCTCATACTCAGAGTAGATGAAAATAATGGACATGATTAACTTTCTGCCTCCTGTCACAGGGGCTGGACCTGGGCATTCCTATCCTCATGGAAGGTAAGTCTATTGGTTCCCAGCTGCCATAATGGCTATGCTCTACCTCCCCCGTCAGAGGCTGTATGCCTCTGAATGCAGCTTCTGGGAATCACAAGTTGGGAGAGAGTGTTGTGCTCGCAGGCTTCCCACAGGCATCTGATTGGCCATTGTGAGAACAGTGGACTAGATAGACCTTCAGTTGAATCCACCAAGACTTTTCTAATTATCGTATGTGCCTGAAGATGTCCTATTGTGCCTGGGGATGGTTCCAAGGCCTGAACACACACAGCTCCCGACTGAAACCTCAGAACCTTCAATTACTAGCTTCACCTTCAAGTTCTCTCCCAACAGCCCTGACAGATACGGCAATTGTTCTCTAGCAAGCCAAAGGTCCTGGGTTTTCAAGACTGGACTGGAGGGAGTTCTCAAAAGAGTTTTCAGCTCAGCCCAAGTAACCAGCGATTGCTAGGGTGGTTTTATCTTGTCTTATTTCTACGATGTCATTTCTGTGGTAAACACTGACCATGAAAAATATTGCACATTAAACACACAAGAGCACACACAAGAGCACACACACACACACACACACACACACACACACACACAAACACAAACAAATCCAGGACACTACGGCCTTGGTAAAACTCATTGAGCGGACTGTAAATATTTCACCAAGGACCTCACCAGCACAAACGAATGCAACAGTGCCTTGATCAACAACACACACAAAAAAACACTCACACCCCTGCTCCATTTAATGGCAGGAGGGTGAGGAATACTTACATCGAATTTGATTTCTGCAGTTCTAATGGTGTTTGCGCTTTCCTTTATTTATTTTATTATTTCTGAAGGGCTTAATTCAGCCTGCAAAACAACAAAGGTGCATAGCAATCAGAGAAACCCATTTAAAAGGAAACATTGTTTTCAACCATGGACAAACCTTTGGGTAGAGAATGGAACACACACACACACACACACACAAACAAACACACACACACACACACACACACACACACACGGTAATGGAAACCTTGAAACACAGGCTTGCTCCCAACAAGCTGATTTTTTCCATAGACTTTTTATCTTATGTGGTGGGAATGTAGAGAACTTTAAAAATTTTGAGAAATGATATATAATGAATTTTTAAAAATGCTTAAATTGACATTTGTATTAAAAAAAAACAGAAGCATTTTTGTTAGGGATTGTAGGACAAGACCTGCCAAGAAAAGTAAATAACTTATTTATGTATGCTACAACAGCGGCAAGAGTCTTGTTAGCATAAGGATGGAAGAATGAGGAAATCCCAGCGAAAGAACTGTGGCAAGAAAAATTGATGAGCTATGCAGAATTGGCCAAATTGACATATAAACTGTGTGAAAAGGACAACTGTGACTTCAAGGAAGAATGGGAACTTTTTACAAACTATCTAAAAAGACAACAAAATGAATTGGACTCTTTGGCAGGTTTTGAATAAACATTCACAAATTTATTAGCTGAACATACGATAGATAAAGTAAGGATATGTACAATTTTATAACATGCAGAAAACAATATATGTAAAGAAATCAGGGAGGGGAGCTGAGGGAAGTCCTTGGTGGGGGGGGGAGAGGGAGGGTTGAGGGGGGGAAATAATGTAATTGATTAAGAGGATTGATAAATTGTTATGTGGAAATTGGTTAATAATTTTTTTTAAATAATCTTCCCATAGAGAGATGCTGAACCCCACACATTGAGTTGAGAGTTGCAGAGGTGCGCGTGTCTGTGATCAGAAATGTGGCGATGGACCTACCTGCACTAAGTGACCACGGGAAGCATCACAAAAGAAATTGGCCTGAAACAGACTTCTAGCTGCAATTAAGCAGGTGGAAAGGAATTGCCTTACACTATGTGTCCACGTAACTTGGGGGGGGGGGGGGGCAGGACTCAGACTGGCAGTTGCTCTCCAAAAGATCTCAGAGAAAAGATCACATGTGGAAGGTTCCAGGGTCAATTCCAGCTAGGGCTTGGAGAGTTCCCTGCCTGGAAACTCTAAAGAGCTTCTGCCAGCCAGTGCAGACAACACTGAGCTGGATTGACCAAGGATCCAAATCACTATACAGTATGTTTCCAATGTTTCCGATACCTGTTACCTGACCTCTTTAGCTGTAGATTCTGGGGATCAAACCTGAAAACCTTCTGCATCTAAACAGTGCGATTTACTCAACAGGGCTAGGATTCTGTCTCCCTAAACCAAGGAGAGGCAACGTGAGGCCCTCCACCTTATTTCAAAAGTACTCTTCAGTCAATCGGTTCAGACGTCTGGCAAGAAGTGGCCCTGCCCACTTTTCATTCTAGCCCCACCCATTCCTGGCTTCAGGCCCCACCCACCACCAGCATGCATTCTCCATCAGTTTACCCCTCAACACTAAAAGGTGGTTGCCTCTAGATGGCATCATCTAGATGTTGTTGGACTCCAATTCCCATAAACCCCAGCCAGGATGACCAATAGTCAGAGATGATGTAGTCCAACAACATTTTGTGGCTATCCTTGTCCTAAAGGGCTAGGGGGTTGACGCAAGCTACGGTTGCCTGCCACCTTGAGTTCCTTGGAAGAAAGTTGGGAAATGTACATTTAAGAAATAAATTTTAAAACTAATCTAAGCCCTGTGCTGGCAACGCAACGCAAAACAAATTTAAAAGAATAATAAAAAAGCAATAAAACAAATTAGTATCTTGAAATCAACACAAAATATTCGGTGAAAGGGGTATTGGATTGCAATTGGGGTAGCATTTTCTGCATCCTGGGTTAGGTAGCATCTCAAGGTCAGAGAACTGAGACCCAAATCTACTGAAATTGACTTAGCATTCATTTCTCCCTCTTATCTCTGCATTCCTGGCAAAGGGAAGGTGTTAAGAGAACTTCAGCTGAAGAGAGACCACTTTGTCATTTTAGTGAGGCCATAAAAGGATCTTAGTGGCTGTTTCTGTTTTTACTTTCCCTTGCCTTTTAATTGATTCTGCTTTCCTCCCTTAATGTGACAAAAAAGGCAATATATTTCAGAGATTGAATGTGAATTAAAAAGTGTCTGCTGCATGGCTTTTATTACCATGACATTTGGCAGTTTGTGATCTTTTTGTTCCATTATTCCACAAGCTGTTTTGATTGGGAGTTTACAGAAGAACTCTTGCCAGTTATGTACCAGCCAGTTCAGATGCCCCCGCTCTTAATGGTCTTCTTCAGGCATTTGGGTGCCATTGGCTCAGTTCAGACATCTTGCCAAACAGGAAGCTTAACTATGGTTTGGTGTGATGTCTGACCTGACAAACCACGGTTGTTGTGGCGGGGGGTGGGGGAATCTGCCAGGAACAGAATCCATGTCACACTCAGGACCTGTTTGTGGGCCTGATGCAGGCGGCCTCTTTGGACGTTTCTAGGTCCAGAGATTCACAGCTGGCTATTCTTCTAAGCAGCCTACAAACAAAGCTGACTTCCTTTTAACAGATCAAACTAAGGGGAGGAAGGGAGACCAGAAAACCTGAATTGGCAGTGTATTCATCAAGCGATCTTTAAATAGAGTTTCTGTGCTACCTCTTTATAAAGTTGCTTCCCTATTTTGGTACATAGTAGTGACTCAAAGAAGGCAACTTTCTTCCCCCACGAGCTGAAAATTACTATGGCTGCACTTGGGCCAGCGGCTGAAATATCACTTCAAACCAAGTGCCTTGGTGCTGAAATCCTATCAAAAGAAAAGTTCCTTAGCTTATCAGCCCTTGCAGACAGTAGACAAGATTATTTGAAATGACCCTTGAAGCATTGTTATTTGCTTTTACAGTTTCAGCAGATGATTTGTTGCTGACATATATCAAATTGAAAGCAATGGCATTTTGCTTCTTTATTTAGAAATATTTATACCTTGGCCTTTTGAACAGAGAACAATAATGCCTCCAAGTTGACCCACAAATTTTTATATATATGAACACGGGAAGCTGCCTTGTATCAATGACTCATCCAGATGATCTGTTTATTGAGCATCCATCCTCATTTGCTTGCAGAAAGCTTACGCAGAGGTTAGATTATGTCTGGTCTTTGTTGAGCATTCATCCTGATTTGCGTGAGGGTGTTGAAACGCCTCCCCATTAATTATTTGTTCATTCCACACTTTTCAGCACAACTGCCTGTCACTTTCCCAATCACAAAAGTCTCATTTTTTATTTAAAATGGTGTTGTGGTGCTGGGGCAAGTGAGCATTTCAATCGACTTTAACTGGGCAAACCTAATTTTCTGGTGTGTGCTTGAACTGCTCCTGCAAAACAATGGCTGCCTAGATACAACCCAAGTCAACCATTGGTCTATCTCACTCCACTGGTGAAGGAACAGGGGGCGGGGGGAGCGCACCGTCCCCTGCACCATATGGGGAGGAGAGTACCATCATGGCCACCACTACCCCAGACACGTGCCACACACCCCACTGCACCGCCCACCCCCCCAGGACGCACGCCATGTCCCTGGGATACATGCCCATGCGGGCGGCATGCCACGCCCCCGGGATGCACATCATGCCCGACAGGACGCGCCAGTCACGCCCCCACCTGCTCTCCGCCCCTGGTGCGGGAGCATGCAGCTTCACCACTATCTCACTCAGTACTGTCTGCTCTGATTGGCAGTAGCATTCCAGGGTTTAAGTCAGGGGTCCATCTCAGCTAGCGATGTCAAGAGAATTCCACCCAAAATGGGAGCAGAAATTCCCACAATTAACAACTTCACCCCCATCATTCTGCCCGGACACTGAGGTCCAGCGCCGAGGGCCTTCTGGAGGTTCCCTCACTGTGAGAAGCGAAGTTACAGAGAACCAGGCAGAGGGCCTTCTCAGTAGTGGTGCCCGCCCTGTGGAATGCCTTCCCACCAGATGTCACAGAAATAAACAACTATCTGACTTTTAGAAGACATCTGAAGGCAGCCCTGTTTAGGGAAGCTTTTAATATTTGATGAATTGTTGTATTTTAATATTTTGCTGGACGCCACCCAGAGTGGCTGAGGAAACGCAGCCAGATGGGCGGAGTATAAATAATACATTTTGTTGTTGTTGTTGTTGTTGTTGTTGTTGTTGTTGTTGTTGTTGTTGTTGTTGTCATCTGGGGCCAGAACAAAAATCATGTAAGCAAATAATCACTATTGTTATTTTATTTAGTCTGCAAATAGCTCCTAAATAATTATTACATTGTTTTCTACGCTGTGCTTGATGTTTCACTTCCATGGAAATGCACTGCAATTAATTGCTTAATTAATTAATTAATTAATTAAGCAATTAATTAATTGCTTGATTAATTGAGTAAATGTCAGCCGCGGTGGACAGTAAGACAAATAATGTAGGTTTTATCAGAAGCTGAACTGTAGTGTAACGGAAGCAGCGCTGATTGTGGTGAACCCAGGATGGGCCCGAAATCACTGCCTCTTACACCCTACTCCTAGCCCTACCTGGAGATCCTTGAGGGTTGAACCAGAAACTTTCTGCTCCCATAGCAGATCCTCTGCTGCTATGCTGTAGATCTCAGAGTCACTTGCATAAGGACTGTAGCTCAGTGGGACAGCATCCGCTTGGCATGCAGAAGGTTCCATGTTTGATCCCTGCCATCTCCAGGTAGGGCTGGAAATATCACATCTGAAATCCTGGAAAGCTTCTGCCGACAAAGCTAGATGGACTAAAAGTCTGAACTTGGGATAAGGCAGCTCCCTATGTTTTTTGTCCTCAGCAGGGAGGAGGATGGGGACAAAATTAGAATTAGCTGGCTCTGCCTATCATTGGTTCTGTTGGCCTCTCTGCTTCTGCCCTGGTAGGTGGGGATATCGTGATCAGAACTGTGGCGGGGCAAAGGATTAAATCCCCAATCGGCCCACTAAGCCTGGCCAGGATCGAGCCCCTCCTGGGTACAATTTAGCAAGCAAGCCCAAGGACATCAAGGCCAATCACAGGCTCATCATCACTGCATGTGGTTTAGTCTCATGTTTGTTCCTTCCTCGGTCCAAGTGCCATGCCTCTGAACCAACGCGAGATGGTCTGTAATATTATGCCAACAGAGAGAATCGGCAAACGAGGAGCACATGTAATTCAATTACCGCCTGAAAATGGATTTTAAGTGGTTCTTATGCTTATGAAGCAGCGCGATGAATAAATAAGGGGAAATGATTTATCCTCTCTGCAGGAAAAGCACGCAGCCTCCTTTCCACAGTATGCTCAGCTTTGTGGATTCACCAATTAGAGATGCCCACCGACCTTCATTGGCTTCCATCTTCTCCACACTACTTAGGGGCAAACTACTAAGCAAGGACGGTGAGTAGGGAAAGTGGTCTGGATCAACAAATCGAGAGCAAACATGCATATTCTTTTGCCTAAAATAGAAAATCTGCAAGGGGGGGGGGATTTTGAGCTGAGAAATGGCAGGTAAGTCACTTAGCCTAGGGCTGCCATACGTCCGGACATTACCGGGATTTCCAAGGCGGAATTGACATCCGGGGGGGAATTTTCTGAGTAACAGTTCTTTATTCATAAATAAATGACATCCGGGGGGAATTTCTGAAAGGCGGTGCTTTGTCCTGGATCTTAGGCAAGTCAATCGAAAAATCAAAAAAAGTTCAACAATTTTGGGGGCTTCCTATTCGGGGTGTTCTGGTTTTTACTTTTTGAAACATGGCAACCCTACCTGTTTCCCCACTCCCATAATTTCTCAGTGTTAAACCCCTCCATGGGATTAAAAATATGGTAAACGTTCATATGGCGCTGTGGGTTAAACCACAGAGCCTAGGACTTGCCGATCAGAACGTTGGCGGTTCGAATCCCCACGATGGGGTGAGCTCCCGTTGCTCGGTCCCTGCTCCTGCCAACCTAGCAGTTCGAAAGCATGTCAAAGTGCAAGTAGATAAATAGGTATTGCTCCAGCGGGAAGGTAAATGGCGTTTTTGTGTGCTGCTCTGGTTCGCCAGAAGTGGCTTAGTCATGCTGGCAACATGACCTGTACGCCGACATGAGCTGTACGCCGGCTCCCTCAGCCAATAAAGCGAGATGAGCACCGCAACCCCAGAGTCAGCCACAACTGGACTTAATGGTCAGGGGTCCCTTTACCTTTACCTTTAAACATTCATTTTAAAAAAACTGCTTGTGTGTGTGTGTGTGTGTGAATTGGAACCCACAAATTACTGGCGGAAACAAGGTTAAACACCTCTCCCACAATCTTTCTCTGCTTAAAATCTCACCATGCTGCTTGTTTCCATTTTTTTCTTTTTCTTTTCAAAATGCCACTAGTGGATCCTTTACACAGTTGACGCCAGCCCCATAGACCTTCACCAGACAAAATGGGTCTATCCAGCCACCCATGAGAAAACGTCTCAGAATATCACTCCCTTTCTGTCCCTGACAAATTTCCCTACTACTGCTCATCTGTATATACTTTGCTTTTCTTTGGCAAATTGCTTTCCAAAAATAAAAACAAAAACCCTCCCAAATCCCAGTGAGATGGGGCATGTTTATCCCTCCCTCCCCCCTGTATATATATATTCCTTTCATAGACTTAAGGCTGAGTCAGCGACTTGTCAAGCCACTTCCTGAGTTCAAAGAAAAGATGGGTCCTGAACCCCTAGACTATCTATCCACACCTCTCTCTGTCTCCTGAATGTTTCAGCTGACCTTCCAAATTGTTGACTAGTTCCCGGCATAAAACCCAAGTCAGGATATTCTAAAAGAATTGTTATCGAGAGAGATCTGCGTATTTGCCAGTGTCATGTAAGGAGACCCTTCATCGACAGGCCCCAAAAAACGGGACCTGTATAAAACACTGCAATGGAGAATGTTCTTGTTCAAAGTTCCAGCCAGCCATTCCCTTTTCCTACATACTCCATTACATTTCTGCCCACCTCCCAACACATATGGAGTGAAGCAACATTCCGTGCCCACTGAGCACGCTGTTTTGGAGTCCTGGCGCCCTTAAAACATTTGCCATTTTGGGGTAGTTTTCCAAATGTTTAGGTTTCCCCAAACCTGCCGCTTCTGTGAGTGGTTTGCTATGTAAGAATTGGCACTTGGAGAACTGAGTTTGCTGTTTGTGTGTGTGTGTGTGCGTGCACATGTGCATATAAAATTGTCCCACAATCTCCTTCCCTTGCCTAAGACCTGCACATTATTATAGATATTAGACCAGGCATAGGCAAACTCAGCCCTCCAGATGTTTTGGGACTACAACTCCCATCATCCCTGACCACTGGTCCTGTTAGCTAGGGATGATGGGAGTTGCAGTCCCAAAACATCTGGAGGGCCGAGTTTGCCTGTGCCTGCATTAGACTGTCCTACAGCCGTTCATTCCCATCTCTCCATGCTAAAATTTACGCTCTTCCAACATGAGCCAGCTCTCACCTGAGACTCACTTGTTACCAGCAGCTCAACGAGCAATTAAACAGCCCTGCCAATTAAGCCTTAGTTCGGGGTTAACTGCTGAACTCCAGTAGTCCATTAGTTGGAGCATTGTCTAAATAGCAGTTCAGATCTGAGAGCCCTGTGGCTCTATGACTAATCCAAACGTCTCTGCCACTTACGGGGCCCGTAGCGGCTGAAACCAAGAAAGACGTTTCCTGCTTGGCAAATACTTCATCTGCAAGATTTAGTGCCTACCTTTAAATAGGCTAAAGGAGTTAAACAGCCCAAAAGGCTTCTGGGTTCCTGTGGAGGATGACTCACAGGAAGGATGGCCAAAATGCATCGCTATAAAATATTAAAGATAATAGGCCTCCCCGCCACAGAGGCAATATCCAACCTAGCTAATAGACCCCAGATCCTCCCACCGATTCCCAGAGTCGTTAATGGCCCTCAGGGTCTATGAGCAGATGTCAACTCTCTCTCACAGGTACCACTTTTTATTCACTCCAAATTACAGTCTGGCATTTAATTAATTTTTTATTATGGCAATACAGATTGTCCCCCTCGTGCCGTCATCCTCCACCGCCGCCAAGGAAGCCAGAGGCTTTGGCCATGACTGCTGTCCCTCTGGAATCAAACCAAGCCAGGCAGAACAATGTCCCTGTCTGGTAAGAATGTTGGAGGAGGAAAATTCTTCTCCTTGAAGTTCAAAAACTGAAAAGTGGTTCAAACGGAGACAGCCATCTGATCAATAACAACAACAGCAAATTAAAAACCAGAAGACCCAGCAGACAGAATGATCCTTTTAGCCAACAGAATTTTAATGGGAGAAATGCCATTCCCCCCCCCAAAATGCACTGTTCTGAAAGGTCTCTGCTTGCTGAGGGACCTGGGTTCCTCGTGCTCTCTCTCTCTCTCTCTCTCTCTCTCTCTCTCTCTCTCTCTCTCACACACACACACACACTCACACACACATGTAGATTCAAGCCTGCCACTTGAAAGGAATGTGGGTGGTGCTGTGGGTTAAACCACAGAGCCTAGGACTTGCTGATCAGAAGGTCAGCGGTTCGAATCCCTGCGACGGGGTGAGCTCCCGTTGCTCGGTCCCTGCTCCTGCCAACCTAGCAGTTCAAAAGCACGTCAAAGTGCAAGTAGATAAATAGGTACCGCTCTGGCGGGAAGGTAAACGGTGTTTCTGTGCACTGCTCTGGATCGCCAGAAGTGGCTTAGTCATGCTGGTGACATGACCCAGAAGCTGTACGCCGGCTCCTGCGGCCAATAAAGCGAGATGAGCGCCGCAACCCCAGAGTCGGTCCAGACTGGACCTAATGGTCAGGGGTCCCTTTACCTTTACCTGCCACTTGCAGTGGGGAGGCAGGCAAACATGGAGACTTCAGGTCAGACCTGGACATCTGACAACCTAGTCTGGAGCCTTGGAGAGCTGCCACGAGTCATAAGACCATAAGAAGAGTCTGCTAGGTCAGGGCAGTGTCTCATCTAGTCTAGTATCCTATTCTCAAAGTGGCCAACCACTAAATTCAGTGCAGACCAGGGGCAGGAAATCTGTGGCCCTCCAGATGTAGCTGGACTTCAACTCCCACCAGCCCCAGCCACCCTGTCTCTACTTCTTCCTAGCATTTAGTCAAAATCCTCATTTTTTCCTAAACCCAGTAGAGCAGGCCCTCTCTTCAGGAGCAACAGAATCCAAATGTGCTCCCATCATCTATGCTTACCACCTTTCAAATAATCAAAGATGGCTGTCACAACCTCTCTTCTCCAGGCTAAACATGCCCAACTCCTTCAACCTTTCCTCCTATGGCTTTCTGGTCACCTGGAAGGCAGTTCAGTAGCAGAGGGACAAGCTTCTAAAGAAGGCACAGTCTCTGCCGGGACAGATTTTATCAGTCACTTTGATAGGGAATAGATCTCCCACCTGCAGTTGCTTGCTCTAAGACAGGTGAAATAAGGTTATCTGAATGCATGACTCAGCAGTAGAACAGATTGGCTGAGCTATATGAGTCAGCCACCAATTATTCACAGCCATCTTTAGAAACTGTGTTTTAAAATGTGCCTAAAATTTGAAGAACCAATATATATACATTCAGGAAAAATGAGTAGTAGTAGTAGTAGTAGTAGTAGTAGGGACGCGGGTGGCGCTGTGGGTAAAAGCCTCAGCGCCTAGGGCTTGCCGATCGAAAGGTCGGTGGTTCGAATCCCCGCGGCGGGGTGCGCTCCTGTTGCTCGGTCCCAGTGCCTGCCAACCTAGCAGTTCGAAAGCACCCCCGGGTGCAAGTAGATAAATAGGGACTGCTTACTGGCGGGAAGGTAAACAGCGTTTCCGTGTGCTGCGCTGGCTCGCCAGATGCAGCTTTGTCACGCTGGCCACCGGGCGCAACATCTGGGGTTAGGGCAAATCCACAGGTTAGGGGGCGCAAATCCACGGGTTAGGGGGCGCAAATTACTTGCCTTGCCCCGGGTGCTGACAACCCACGCTACGCCACTGAGTAATGATGATGATGATGATGATAGGCAGACTAACTGAAATCTACTCTGAAATTTAGCAGAGATCCCTGGATTAATTGCCCAGTACTTGAATCCATCATTACAGTACCCGAATTTATCATTACAGTACTGGTACTACCATACTGTAATGTGCTGTATTACCAATACTACAGTACTGGTACAGAACTACAGTAGGGACACCCTGATTAATTGCCGGTACTTGAATCCTTCACTGCAGTATATACCACCATCTCTAATAATGTAATTATATGCCACCTTCTCGAATAAATAATGTAGCTCAGACACACCCACCCTGGAAAGCAAATGGGTGTTCTCATGTTTGAATATTCCCCACATCAGAATTCCTATCTTGTGGTAACTTAGCACACCGAGAAGATGCAGTTTTCAACGAGTCTATGATCTGAGAGTTTCTGCATTTGAGAAATGAAGTTGTGACATACTGCCTAAGTTGCCCGAAGCTGCAACCAAAGCAAGCAACACACCAAGTATGAGGTCATCCGCCGAGGTCATGACATCATTTGATAACGATGCTACTGGCAAAACTAAACTCACACGCTCCCTCTCGAAACCACTAGAGGGAGCAATCTCATTGCGAAGAGTGAAAACACAGCCCCTGGGGTCCAGGAGAGAGGTCACTTTGACATCAGTGAAATAGTGACCCCCACCAGGGAACGTATAACTCTGTTACAGATCAAGCAGGGGAAATATGCATCATGTCATTGGTAAATATATAGTTCAGAGCAGAAGCTGGGGTGAGATGAGGTTGTGGCATATTGAATCCCAGCGAAATCACATGCCACTGAAACCCACAACAACTAGTGAGAAATATGTGGGTCACTGCAAGTCCCAACCCATTCACTGGCACCCCAGAGGCTCACATTACCTTGCAAAGATCTAGTTTGGCTCGAAACTGTGCTCTTTCGAACTACACAACGAGCATTAGGCCACGTTTTTCAAACAAATCTGGAAGCTCATTCAATTCTGAAATGCCTCATCTGTGGTCTGAAGTGTAGACACAGGTTTCCCATCTCATAGACAACTAGGATGGGTGCACACCATATGATTAAAGCACCTCACTTTCCCCAAAGAATCCTGGGAACTGTAGTTTGTTAAGGGTGCTGGGGATCGTTGCTCTGTGAGGGGCAAACTACAGTTCCCAGGATTCTTGGGAGAGGTGTCATGTGCTTTCAACAGACGGTGTGCGCACAGCCCCAGCCTTATGCCAAAGCCTCTCCCTGCATTCCGAATAGGCAACATAAATTCTGTTCTTACAGAAATCATATGGTAAGGCCCTTTCTTCGACTGCAACACATCAGACTACAGGCAGGGAACTGCATAGTCCCTAAATAAAATATAAACAGAAAGTCTGTGAACACTGAAAATCAGCAAAATGGAGAGAAGCTAAGCTAACCCCATGTCCCTGAAATGTTAGCTTTCCAAAAGCAGGGACTTTTTCATTTGTGGATGGGTATGCAGACTGGAGTTTCTGTGGTGCCACAGCACTTGGGGTTGCGACATTTCAAGCTACAGTCCCTGCCAGGAAAAAAAAAGCTTCCAGTCAGCCACATGGTTTGTACATAAGCCAGCAAATGGAATATCCCCCGCATACCAAGTGAAATGGTATAACCCCAGGAGGACTTCACCATGTGCTCTTCTCTGCCCATTTTAACTTGCTTTCATTGCAGTACTCCAGGGTGCTACCCTATCGAACCGTACAAGAAGCAACTGGAGTGAGGGCCTTGCAATTAGAAGGAATAAAACATGTCAATGGCTGTGGTCAAATCCAATTAACGGAACTAACCTGTCAATCGTCCTCTTCCCTCGTCTAAATCAAGAATAGCTCTGTTTCAGATATGGACAGAGCTTTCTATTAAAAAATTTAAAAAACCAACCGCCTAGCGCTAATGTTCCTGTTGGGTGCCACACAATAAATAACAGCAATAAATTGTTAAAACTAAGCATCTGAAAACCATCACGTACATATAGATCTCATCCTCTTTCCTATACCCACATCTCCAGGAGACAGCTTTCAGAAAGGACCCCAAACCAAACATGAGCAAAGCTCTTCCTTAGTATCACAGTGCCTTTCAGACACTTATGGATTTATTTATTTTTATCTCTGATTACTAACTTTGGGGCAGAGACATTTATTTTAAGTGGAGAGAGATTTCTCCCCCTCTCTCCTCCCTCCCTAACGCATAGGGG